>NW_024412376.1:122999952-123127316 GCF_014898765.1 Herpailurus yagouaroundi | reverse complement strand
CCCCCCCCCCCCCCCCCCCCCCCCCCCGCGCGGGCCCCCCCCCCCCGCGGCGGCAGGTCTCCACACCATCAGCCCGCCCTCAGATACTAGCTGGCTTTCTTACATTTCATATCATTCATATCAGTTCTGATGCTGTCTACCTGTCCCACAAGACTGTCCCCACTTCAGATGCCATTCCCACATCCAGGTCATCACCTATGCTTCTGACCAACTTAAATCGGAGATTCCCACGACTGCCTCCTTGAGTTCAGTTAATTTGGAAGAGCTCCTCACAGAACTCAGGGAAACATTTTACTTATTAGATAACCAGTTTATTATAAAAGGATGTAACTCAGGAACAGCCAGATGGAAATGATCCATAAGGACAGGGTATGGGGAAGGGGCATGGAGCTTGCATGCCCTCAAAAGACACCTCTCCCCACAAATCTCCATGTGTTCACCAGCTGGAAACTCCCTGAACCCTGTCCTTTTGGGTTTTGATGGAGGTTTCACTATTGGCATGACCAATTAACTCATCAGCCATTGGCAATTGAAATCAGCCTCTAGTCCTGCTCCCCTCCCCAGAGGTTGGGGGGTGGGAACGAAAGATTCAAACCTGATCACATGGTTGGCTCCTCTGGCAACCAGCCCCCAGCCTTAAGGATGGTCCCAAAGTCATCTCATTAACGGAATGAGGGACACCTTATGCTCTCATCACTTAGGAAATTCCAAGGGTTTTACTGTGTTCTAGAAATGGGCATGAAGACCAAATGTATACTGCTTTTTAATTTTTTTTTAAAGTTTAATCTCTACGCCCAATGTGGGACTCGAAGTCATGACTCCGAGATCATGAGCCACAGCTCTACCAACTGAGCCAGCCAGACGCCCCCAGATACATCATATAAATCGTAACAGCAGTCTTTTTTTTGTCCCCAGAAAAGCCTGTTCTTCAGAGCAGGCACTCGTTAGATGGCTCCAAACTTGCGGAGAAGGTTGAAACTGCGCAGCCACTGTGGATAACGTTAGCACTGCAGAAACAGAAGGGGTTTCGGGAGCAGCAAGCTACTCGAGAGGAGAGGAAGCAAGCCAGGGAGGCCAAACAGGCAGAAAAGCTCTCCAGAGAGAACGTGAGTAGCCTGGTCTTCAGCTTTATCTTTTCCTTCTCGAGTTTGGCTATCTTTTAGGTAGGTCACAAGGGTTTAAAAAAAAAAAAGCTAGCTGGGAGTGGTGAATGCTTAGGGTAGAGCAGTAAATAAATTGACAACCATTAAACCAGGGAAGTGTTTTCAAGTAGTAATTTTGTTTGGTTTCCTTGTGCTCTCAGTTAGGTTAACCTGATTTGGTAGAGTCCGTGATTATTAGCAGTGATCCACACACACTGCAGTTATGTGAGAAATAGGAAAGTGAATGCATCTGAGCAGTGAGCTGGGAGAAGAATCAGGAGTCTTGCTCTGTGGCCCTGATTTTATAGTCTGTTCACTGGGACTCCTACAAAAGTGGCTTTCCCTCTTTTGGGACCTTTGTCTTGAGCTGCTCCATGGCTGGCGTCATGGTTGGCCACACATTGCTCCCAAGTGCAGTCCCGTTTCTCCTTCAGAGGCAGAGGTTGGGGGCTGGCAGGCAGAAGCCCCCCCAAGGCCTTGCACGGTCAGTCTTTCCGTGTCCTGAGGTTGAACACACACTTGCCCTGACTCTCTGCCCACCCAGGTCGGTGTCATCCTGCAGCCTGGAAGCAGCAGTATCAGCAGAGCAGGCTCCTTGCACAAGCACAGCCCACAGCTGGAGGAGAAGAAGCCGGAGACCGCAGCGTCCAGGCTTGAGCGCAGGGAACAGCTGAAAAAGGCCAACACTCTTCCCACATCTGTGACAGGTAGGGAGAGCAGGTCGGATTCTGTGTAACGGTGGTGACAGGCTTGTCTTCTCACAGCCACTTTACATCCTTGAGTTTGGGAATGGGCACAGCGTGCGAGTCTCTTCACAGCCCCCGAGGTCAGCTTTGAGAAAGCACTTCTGGTAAAGACCACCAGCAGCTCCCCACCACCAGTGGTATGGTGGTAAATGGTTAACGGTCACCCTCCAGGGACTGGGGAGACCTCTGATTTTAGCATTTGAGTTTTCGTGGGGTAAATCCTCCCACTGCAGCCAGTTCCAGGCTACCAGTGTGGTGTCACCTGGCTCCCTAAATTCCTGGACATCAAACAAGCCCTCCCTCTCCGACACCCCGCTGCCTGTAGCCCCAACAAAATGAGGTTTGCTAACTTGCTCTCCTGTAAGGGAGACCATGTACCAGAAGAACCACCTAAAGAAAGGAAGAGGCAAGATTATCAGAGGATTTGGGGGGAAAAGGGTGAAATTTAGGTAAAATTTAAGCGATGTGGGGTTTTGACGGGCTCAGAGCAGCACAGGGTTGTATGTAAAGGGGTTCACATCAAACCTGAGCTGAAAAGTGCACTCAGGGTCTAGTTTCCTTTGACACAATAAACTTAAATTTGTGGAGGCTAAATCTGAAAACCCCTGCTTGGGGCTCTGCACCTAGCTGGAACTGGAAGCTGCTTCTCTGAATCAGTGACCCACAGGACTCAGATACTCCAGGCAAAGTGGGAAGGTCTCTGCTCACTGATGGGGATTCAGATAGCAAGTTTCTGACCACATTAATTAACAGCAGGTTTTCCTATTCATGACATATAAAAGACACACATTTAAAAAAATTCTTTATTCTATTAAAATGATTAGTCATGTATCCAACTATTACCTTGTTACAAATCACTTGAAGGAGGGATATGAATGGGAACAAGCTTCCTCCCAGAGGTTAACAGGGCCTGTTTTCCCTTCTGAGCAACCCTGTTCCCTAGAGGGCACCCACCCCCCAGATCTAGACTTTGTAATGCCTTTGTTACCTGCCAGCTTGGGTATGGAAATGGAAAGAGGTCTCAACCCTAACGCTATACTTAATATTTTGGTGAGGAGAGAAAAAGCCTTTATATTTGAAAACCACTTTGGAGCACCGTATAATTTCTCAATAACCTCCATGGGCATAATTTCATTTGATCTGACACCCAAGAATTGAAGGTTCTAAACAAACGGGTGTGCCACCAAGATCATTCTTTGAAAATAAAGTTCCAGAGTCAGAGATCACATACCTTTCTCTGACAGACTTCTTGGACGCTCTAAAGAGTTAATGCAGTTCAGAGTGGCTACAGCTTAATAAAGCAAACCTTTATTTTTGTATTTGTCTTTTCAGTCAGTATTTGTAGAGTTCTCATTCTGTGTAGGCCATCGCCACGGGCAGTAAATAGGACTCAGAGAGAAGCCAAGATCCCTCACCTTAGGAGGTCTCTAAGATCTGATAAAACAAGTGTTGGAATTGTGAGGCCAGCCTAGAAGTCTAGAGAGCCGGCAGGGAGTGGAGGCCCCCAGCGAGAGCTTGGTACAGAGGGGAGCTTCTGACCTCACCAGTTTGAAAAAAAAAAAAAAAAGATAAGTTCAAACTGCTGGTTTGATCTTTTTCTTCCTGGAATTGACTGGTTGTATAGCTAGAATGACAACATTTACCTTTTATTTCTTATTATCATGTAGGCAGAGCTGTGCACAAAAACCTAGGCTTCTAGAAACTGTGAAATTAAAACCAACCATATTCTAATTCTGTATGTAACAGTTATGATCACCCACTTTCTTCCCCTAATTGTTCTCACTAAAGATGCCCAGTGTTTCACTGGGTTTTCCTTTCTGAATCTTTTACTTTTTTTTTTAATATAATTTATTGGCAAATTGGTTTCCATACAACACCCAGTGCTCATCCCAACAATGAGCTCATCCCTTGTCAATGCCCATCACCCACTTGCCTCTCTCCTCCACCAACCCTCAGTTTATTCTCAGTTTTTAAGAGTCTCTTATGGTTTGCCTCCCTCCCTCTCTGTTTGTAACTTTTCCCCCCTTCCCCTCCCCCATGGTCTTCTGTTAAGTTTCTCAAGATCCACGTATGAGTGAAAACATATGGTATCTTTCTCTGACTTACTTCACTTAGCATAATACCCTCCAGTTCCATCCATATTGCTTCAGATGGCTAGATTTCGTTCTTTCTCATTGCCACATAGTATTCCATTGTGTACATAAACACAGTTTCTTTATCCATTCATCAGCTGATGGACATTTAGGCTCTTTCCATAATTTGGCTATTGTTGAAAGTGCTGCTATAAACATTGGGGTACAAGTGCCCCTATACATCAGCACTTCTGTATCCCTTGGGTAAATTCCTAGCAGTGCTATTGCTGGGTCATAGGGTAGTTCTATTTTTAATTTTTTGAGGAACCTCCACACTGTTTTCCAGAGCGGCTGCACCAGTTTGCATGAATCCATTAGCAGTGCAAGAGGGTTCCCGTTTCTCCACATCCTCGCCAGCATCTATGTTTTCCTGATTTGTTCATTTTAGCTGCTCTGACTGGCGTGAGGTGGTATCTCAGCGTGGCTTTGATTTTTACTTCCCTGATGATGAGTGACGTTGAGCATCATTTCAGGTGTCTGTTGGCCATCTAGATGTCTTGTTTGGAGAACTGTCTATTCATGTCTTTCATTTCTTCACTGGATCATTTGTTTTTCAGGTGTGGAGTTTGGTGAGTTCTGTATAGATTTTAGATACTAGCCCTTTATCCAATATGTCATTTACAAATATCTTTTCCCATTCCGTTGGTTGCCTTTTAGTTTTGTTGATTGTTTCCTTTGCAGTGCAGAAACTTTTTATCTTGATGAGGTCCCAATAGTTCATCTTTGTTTTAATTCCCTTGCCTTTGGAGACAGGTCGAGCATGAAATTGTTGTAGCTGAGGTCAAAGAGGTTGTTGCCTGCTTTCTCCTCTAGGGTTTTGATGGTTTCCTATCTCACATTCAGGTCTTTCATCCATTTGGAGTTTATTTTTATGTATGCTGTAAGAAAGTGGTCTAGTTTCAATCTTCTGCATGTTGCTGTCCAGATCTCCCAGCACCATTTGTTAAAGAGACTTTCTTTTTTCCACTGGATGTTCTTTCCTGCTTTGTCAAAGACTAGTTGGCCATACATTTGTGGGTCCAATTCTGGGTTCCCTATTCTATTCCATTGGTCTGTCTGTTTTTGTGCCAATGACCATACAGTCTTGATGATTACAGTTTTGTAGTAGAGGCTAAAGTCTGGGATTGTGATGCCTCCCACTTTGGCTTTCTTCTTCAATGTTACTTTGGCTATTCAGGGTCTTTGTGGTTCCATACAAATTTTAGGATTGTTTGTTCTAGCTTTGAGAAGAATGCTGGTGCAATTTTGATTGGGATTGCATTGAATGTGTAGATTGCTTTTGGTAGTATTAACATTTTAATAATATTTATTCTTCCAATCCATGAGCATGGAATGTTTTTCCAATTCTTTGTGACTTCTTCAATTTCCTTCATAAACTTGCTATAGTTTTCAGCATACAGCTCTTTTACATCTTTGGTTAGGTTTATTCCGAGGTATTTTATGGTTCTTGATGCAATTGTAAATGGGATCAGTTTCTTTATTTCTCTTTCTGTTGCTTCATTATTGGTATATAAAAATGCAAGATTTCGATACATTGATTTTGTACCCTGCAATTTTGCTGAATTCATGTATGCCTTCTAGCAGACTTTTGGGTGGAGTCTATTGGGTTTTCCATGTAGAGTATCATGTCATCTGCGAAAAGTGACAGTTTGACTTCTTCTTTGCCAATTTTTCTTTTTAATTTTTTTTTAATGTTTATCTTTGAGAGAGGGAGAGAGACAGAGTGTGAGTGGGGAAGGGACAGAAAGAGAAGGAGACACAGAATCTGAAGCAGGCTCCAGGCTCTGAGCTGTCAGCACAGAGCCCGACACAGGGCTTGAACTCACAGACCCTGAGATCATGACCTGAGCCAAAGTTGGACATTTAACTGACTGAGCCACCCAGGCGCCCTCTTCTTTGCCAATTCTGATGCCTTTTATTTCATTTTGTTGTCTGATTGCTGATGCTAGCACTTCCAACACTATGTTAAACAACAGCAGTGAGAGTGGACATCCCTGTCATGTTCCTGATCTCAGTTTTTCCCTATTGAGGATGATATTAGCTGTGGGCTTTTCATAAATTGCTTTTATGATGTTTAAGTATGTTCCTTCTATCTTGACTTTGACGGTTTTTATTAAGAAAGGATGCTGCTGGGGCGCCTGGGTGGCGCAGTCGGTTAAGCGTCCGACTTCAGCCAGGTCACGATCTCGCGGTCTGTGAGTTCGAGCCCCGTGTCAGGCTCTGGGCTGATGGCTCAGAGCCTGGAGCCTGTTTCCGATTCTGTGTCTCCCTCTCTCTCTGCCCCTCCCCCGTTCATGCTCTGTCTCTCTCTGTCCCAAAAATAAATAAACGTTCAAAAAAAAGAAAATTTTTTAAAAAGAAAGGATGCTGTATTTTGCCAAATGCTTTTTCTGCATCTATTGACAGGATCATATGGTTCTTTTCCTTTCTTCTATTAATGTGATGTATCACATTGATTGATTTGCAAATATTGAACCAGCCCTGCAGCCCAGGAATGAATTCCACTTGATCATAGTGAATAATTCTTTTTATATGCTGTTGAATTTGACTTGCTAGTATCTTGTTGAGAATTTCTGCATCCATATTCAGCAGGGATATTGGCCTGTAGTTCTCTTTTTTTGCTGGGTTTCTGTCTGGTTTGGGAATCAAAGTAATGCTGGCTTCATAGAATGAGTTGAGTCCCGAAGTTTTCCTTCCATTTCTATTTTTTGGAACAGCTTGAGGATAGGTATCAACTCTGTGTTGAATGTATGGTAGAATTCCCCAGGGAAGCCAACTGGTCCAGGACTCTCTATTTGTTGGGAGATTTTTGATAACTGATTCAGTTTCTTCACTAGTTATGGGTCTGTTCAAATTTTCTATTTCTTCCCATTTGTCCAGTTTGCTGGCATACAATTTTTCATAGTATTCCTTGATAAATTGCTTGTATTTCTGAGGCATTGGTTGTAATACATCCATTTTCATTCATGATTTTATCTATTTGGGTCATCTCCCTTTTCTTTTTGAGAAGCCTAGCTAGAGGTTTATCAATTTTATTTTTTCAAAAAACCAACTCTTGGTTTCATTGATCTGCTCTGCAGTTTTTTTAGATTCTATATTGTTTATTTCTGCTCTGATCTTTATTATCTCTCTTCTTCTGCTGGATTTGAGGTGTCTTTGCTGTTCTGCTTCTAGTTCCATTAGGTGTGCAGTTAGATTTTGTATTTGGGATTTTTCTTATTTCTTGAGATAGGCCATTTTCCTCTTAGGACTGCCTTTGCTGCATCCCAAAGGGTTTGGATTGTTGTGCTTTCGTTTTCATTTGTCTCCATGTATTTTTTTCTCTAAATGCCTGGTTGACCCATTCGTTCTTTAGTAGGATGTTATTTAACCTCCATGCTTTCGGAGATTTTCCAGACTTTTTCCTGTGGTTGATTTCAATTTTCATAGCATTGTGATCTGGAAGTGTGAATGGTATGATCTCAATTTTTTTATATTTATTGAGGGCTGTTTTGTAACCCAGAATGTGATCTAGCTTGGAGAATGTTCCATGTGCACTCAAGAAGAAAGTATATTCTGCTGCTTCAGGATGTAGAGTTCTAAGTATATCTGTCAAGTCCATCTGGTCCAGTGTTTCATTCAGGGCCATTGTTTCTTTACTGATTTTCTGCCTAGATGATCTGTCCATTGTTATAAGTACAGTATTAAAGTCCCCTACAATTAACACATTCTTACCAGTAAGATTACTTATGTTGGTGATTGTTTTATGTATTTGGGTGTTCCCGAATTCAGTGCATAGATATTTGTAATTGTTAGCTCTTCCTGCTGGATAGACCCCATAATTATTATATAATGCCATTCTTCATCTCTTGTTGCGGACTTTAAAGTCTAGTTTTTCTGAAATAAGTATGGCTTTTCCAGCTTTCTTTTGACTTCCAGTACATGATAGATAGTTCTCCAACACCTCACTTTCAATCTGAAGGTGTCCTCAGGTCTAAAATGGGTCTCTTGTAGACAGGAAATAGATGGGTCTTATTTTTTAATCCATTCTGATACCCTCTGTCTTTTGATTGGAGCATTTAGTCCATTTACATTCAGTGTTATTATTGAAAGATAGGGGTTTAGAGTCACTGTGTTATCTGTAGGTTTCATGGTTGTAGTGATGTCTCTGGTACTTTGTGGTCCTTGTAACATTTCACTCACAGAATCCCCCTTAGGATCTCTTGTAGAGCTGATTTAGTTGTGATGGATGAATTCCTTCAGTTTTTGTTTGTTTGGGAAGACCTTTATCTCTCCTTCTATTCTGAATGACAGGCTTGCTGGATAAAGGATTACTGGTTGCATATTTTTCCTGTTCATCACATTGAAGATCTCCTCCCATTCCTTTCTGGTCTGCCAAGTTCCAGTAGATAGGTCTGCTACTACCCTTATGAGTCTACCTTTGTATGTTAAGACCTGTTTATCCCTAGCTGCTTTCAGAATTTTCTCTTTATCCTTGTATTTTGCCAGTTTCATTATGATATGTCGTGCAGTAAATTGATTCAAGTTACATCTGAAGGGAGTTCTCTGTGCCTCTTGGATTTCAAGGTCTGTTTCCTTCCCTGGATTAGGAAAGTTCTCAGCTCTGATTTGTTCAAGTACACCTTCAGCCCCTTTCTTTCTCTCTCTTCTTCTGGAACTCCTATGATATGGATATTGTTCCATTTGATTGAATCATTTAGTTCTCTAATTCTCCACTGGTGATCCTGGACTTTTTTTTTTTTAATCTCTTAGCTTCCTCTTTTTCCATGTTATCTTCTAATTCACCTCTTCTCCCCTCTGCCTCTTCAATCCATGCTGTGACCGCTTCCATTTTGCACCTCATTTATAGCATTTTTCAATTCATCATGACTATTTTTTAGTTCCTTGATCTCTGCATCAGTAGATTCTCTGCTGTCTTCTATGCCTTTTTCAAGCCCAGTGATTAATCTTATGACTATTTTTCTAAATTCTTGTTCATTTATATTGCTTATATCTGTTTTGATCAATTCTTTAGTGGCCACTCCTTCCTGGAATTTGAGGAGAATTCTTCCGTTTCGTCATTTTGGCTAGTTTTCTATCCCTTGTGAGTTTTAAAAGCTTGTTATGTGCTCTGCACCTGTGAGCACTGCTTTATTAAAGAGGAGGTCATACACTGTCCAGGGCCTGGCCCTTCAGGAGGTGTGTTTTGGAGAGTTACTTGCTCTCTGTTGTTGTAACTTTGGTTATTTTATTTCCCTACTTGTAGTGATGTTTTGGACCCTCCACCAGGTGTGCTTTGATTTGTTCCTTGAAGTAGCTGTGGAAAGGAAAACAGATAAACAGGAAAGAAAAACATGCAATCACACAAATGAAACAAACAAAAACAATCAAAAAGCAAAAAACCAGAAACACCAGCTACAAGTAAAGAACAGGGTGGAGGTGGTGCTGATGGAAGAGCACATACAAAGAGAGAAATGACAGGGGCAGGGTAAAGGAAAAAATAAACATTGACCAGGCAGAGAGACTAAATAGCTTAATTCAGAGAGAGAGCAAGGAAAATAAGGGAGGAGGCAGAGAAAAAGAAATGAAGATAAAGTTATCTAGAGAAACTATAGGCTTGATTATTCCAGAGAGAGAAAGGAAAGGAGGTGGTGTAGAACATGTATCAAGAGAATGGATTAAATATGTCTGCTAAAACAAACCAACAACCAGAGTACCCAGTCTAGAGGAGGGAAGAGATAAGGAGAAAAGGAAGGAAGAATATATCTAAATAACAAGAATTGTCCTAGAATTAATCCAGGCAATGCAGCAGCACTAGTCTGGAGGAGGGGGCCATCTGGTTCCTCAGCATCTATCCCACTCCAGTAGACATGCAGTTACCTGGCATGAAGGGGCGTGGTTTGGTGTAGGCAGGTCCCACCTCCACTGTGGGCCCCAGGGACCCATCCCTGAGGCCCCACCTTGGTCGTGGTGGGGATAAAAATGGCGACCTCCCAGCCTCTTCTCCACTGACTGGTGTCCCAAATCACTGCGCCGTCCTCGCTGTGCTGTGGGCACAGATGAGGAGGTCTGTCTCGCTCTGCCAACTTCCATGCCCTGGTACTTGGCTGGGATTTAAACTCCCGCTCCATGCGCCCCAGCCCTGGGGAAGCGCCTATGTTGTCCCAGCTGGTTTTGTCCTGTGCCACAGTACTTCAGGGAGAGGACTGCTTTCTCCTACTGTGGACTGCGTCCCTGACCTGCCCCCGAACCCGGCGGTGGCTCCCCTCCTCCCCAGGTGCACAAACAGGGCAGCTGGCCCCAGTACGAAGGCCCCAGAGTTAGAGATGGGATCCCTCTCCATCCTGGTCGGAGGTTTTTCTCTTGTCTAGATACAGTCCTACACTTCCCAGCCACTCTTTCTCTTCCCTTTGTCTCTCTGCAGAAGAGGATCCTTCCTCTCCATGCCTACACGGCCCGTTTTATCTCCCCCAGTTCACAATCACCCACCTACAGCCCGTCAGGTTGTCCCAGTGTCTCCTTGTTAGACTCCTGTCTCTTTTCCTTCTAGACTGTTTGAGAGACATGGGAAGTATGGATCCCCCTACTTTTCCGCCATGTTGGCTGGCCCTGAAATCTTACCCTTCTGATACATCAAAATGTGGTTCTGACTTTTATTCTTATTCTTTTCCTTCTAAACACGATTCAGTGGAGATTTCGGATTCAGCTCCCCCTGCACCGCTGGTCAAAGAAGTCACCAAGAGGTTCTCAACCCCAGACGCTGCCCCCGTGTCAACAGAACCAGCTTGGCTGGCGTTGGCCAAAAGGAAAGCCAAGGCCTGGAGCGACTGTCCACAGATCATTAAGTAGAGTGACTCTTAACCCACTCCTGTTGCCAGTTATTGGCTCTTCTCTTGCCCTTGTTATTTATTTTTTATATGAGGTAAAGAAACCAAGCTAGGGAAAAGCAGCATGTTTTACAGGCTCTAAAATAACTGTTTAGAAACGGAACTGGTGGCGTTCCTTGTAAAGAGTGTATTTGCACAATCCTAGGTCCTGGTGCCTTGAGCTCCTCCTCGTTCTCAAGAGAAAATTCCATCCAAGGGACCACACGAAGCAAAATCTCCAAACTAAGAACTTCTTACAAGAGCCTACCATGCCCATTCTACAGCGCTCCACACATAACACACCCACACACCATTTAGAACAACATGTCCTTTTGCCAATATTTGTAATGGTTTGTGATTCTCTACTCCAGTTTACCCTACCATTTGTTTGGTGGTTTCTTTCCTTTTCTACGGTAATGGTGAAAGAAAGGATCATATAGATAGAAACAATAATTCCCATTCTCCTGAATGCAGTGAGTAACTAGGTATCATAACAGTCTGGCTGCCACCTCTTTCCGTGTCTGCTTTTCTGAATTCTCCCTGGTCTGAAACTGTAACATGCACAGGTCCACCACACTGCTATTCTACAGGTCCTGCCACACCAGGACTCCCTTAAGAACATATTAAACATTTGGCCCAGTTGGCTCCTAGGCAACATTTTTATTTACCATCATGAAGAAAGGAAGCAACATATTCTCTTTCCATCTCTGAGAATCCCCATCTAGTGCAGTGGTACTTAAGATGTCCTGGCTCCATCCCAGTCCTACCTACCAAATTAGATCCTTTGAGGATGGGCCAGGACTGTCTATTCTGGCAAAACTCTTCAGACGAATTCTGATACATCCCAAAGGTTGAGAACCTTGGGATAAACTGCTTCCAGTGTAATCTAGCTTTTAAAACTCTGAAAGGGAGGCTCATTTCACCCCAAGAAGCAAAAATGAGAGAGGAAAAATAACCCATCCCCCAAACCAGCCATTTATTACAAGATAGGAGAGGCTACTGACATTACATATCTCTGAATATTCCCTTAGGTCTTTAGGGAAAATTGACAGGAAGCCAAGATTTGGAGCCTTTGTACTAAGGACTTCCTATGGAAAGTTTCTTTCTTTATCGTAATTGAATGATTCATATTTAGAGTCAAATGTTCAAGAGCATTTATAATTTTGAGCATTCACCTTGCTACCTTTAAAAACATCTCAGAGTCTAAAGTGGCCTTGTTCCTCCACACATGTGGTCCAAAGAAGGGACATGGCAAGCATGAAGCATAGACATACCAGCAAACCCACACTTTCTATTTCATGGTGCCGGCATATTCAACTTTTCTTAAGATTCTGACTCCACAATACAAGTACACATCCTTCACTCAGTGCAAGGGGAATCACATTCCTTTTTCCTCTCCTACAAAAACACATTTTATCAGTATCCATCATGCTGAGCTCCCTCAACATGCAATGTGCTATTATTCTGTCATTTACCATATAGAAGGCATCTTCTGGAAATGATGGCTCAACCTCATGGTAGCAACTGGCAAGTGTGGTCAAGCGGATAGTTGTACTCTTGCAAGTCGGATTTAATATTATATATACTGGATCAGACTGTTAAGAATCAGTGTAACTTGAATTTTTTTATTCCTGTGGGAAGCAATTAATATTCCAATGCATGTTTTCCACACTGATGTTCATTTCTAAATCAAATATGTAGGCATTTGTTAGTTTTCAGTGATTTCATTACTAACATAACACCTTTTTGAATGGCAGTCTTTCCACCTAGAGCCCTGGTATTCTAGTGCTACAGTAATTCTTCCAAACTTTGTCTTTCATCCTGCCAGCTTTGGATAATACCACAGTAAGGGTGGAGAACAGGGGGAAGAAATCAGATCACTGAAGAAGAATACTTAGAAGAGTCAACTCTCTACTGGCTCACATACCACATAGGAGAAACGCCTTAGTCACAAAGCTCCTATGAAAGTCTTTAGAAGTTAAGCGTACACTGGGGAAAGGGACAGAGCACTTACTTTCAACCACTTCCTGAAGGGTACATGTTTAATATTTCATGTAAAATGACTCCAAATTGCACTAAATACCAATGAAGTGTTATTTTGCTTTAGTTGTGCTGCAGTCTTTTCTGATTAACAAACTATGGGGGAAATTCAAAACAAAAACTTTTTTTTTAAAATCAATGATTGCTATGTTAAATTTTTTTTTTAAACTTGAAACACATACTTCTCTTGGCAAGGTTAACAGATTAACCCTGTTCATAAACATATATAGAGAGTTTTTGTTTACTTTTTTAATTTTTCAAGTGCAATTGTTTCTTACACATTAATTACTATTATCATTTTAGCCAGTTATCAGCAAATTATAGTATGTATTCATTGTCTCTTCTTGTGACATTTAGTTTAATTGCTTATTTTAAAGCAGAAACATTAGTTACAGTGTCTTGCAATATTTTTAACCAATAATAAGTAGAGACAACAATGAAAAATATCTTAGTGTGATTTTAATATTATTTTGAGATTTTTGGTTGTATAAAGTTTTAATGTAAAATGTCCATTATTGAAGGAAAGAGATCTTTCAATAAAAAATACATACAAGATCTTCACTGATGGAATTTCCTTTTCAAGTTGAAGTTTTTACTATTTTCAATGACTATAAGCAAACTCATATAGCTTTTGTTGAGAAAGAGAAATTTCAAGGCATTTTATGTGCTACCTTATATTTTTTACTAGGTGTTTTAGAGATAAGTAATGAGTAGGGGCAAATAAAATGTTTATCTCCGTCCTAAATTGGAATTGAATGATCTGCATCCCAGACAAAACAATCCTACAGCCTCCTTACACAACACATGGGCCCCAGAACAGCAACAGTGGCTGGAGCTGAGAGAGCTGAGACCTTGTGAAAGGCAGCTTAGGGTCCCAGGCCAGACCTACTGACTCACAGGCCTGCACTAGGGCCAAGTGAGTGATGTGAGGCATTCATCTTGGGTGCCACAAACTATGTAATCAAGAAAAATACTATTTTCATACAGTATTATATATATAGTATATATAGTATGTATGTATATATATAATATACATTATATATACAATTATATACAAATATATGCATTATATATATACAATATATATACATTATGTTATATATAATGTATATTATATATAGGTACTATATATAATGTATATTATATATATATGTACTATATATAATATATATTAGTACTTGGGGCGCCTGGCTGGCTCAGTCAGTAGAACATGTGACTCTTGATCTCAGGGTTGTAGGCTCAAGCCCTACACTGGGCCTAGAGATTACTTAATAAAATAAAAATTCATACAAATTCCAACATGAACAATTATCAAAATTTTAAATAAGGACAGGATCAGTATTGCTGATTTTTCTTTTTGCCTCAGGTTCCATTATGGCCCAGCAAAACACACTTTCAGCCCTCTCAACTGTTAACGTGCATTTCACTCTAACAAGAGCTTCAGGTGGTTAATACATTAAGATTTAAGAAGCACTGGGGGCATCTGGGTGGTACAGTTGGTTAAGCATTGACTTTGGCTCAGGTCATGATCTCATGGTTCGTGAGTTTGAACCCCACTTTGGGCTCCGCACTCTCTCTGTCCCTTGCGAGATTCTGTCTCCCTCTATGTCTCTCACTCTCAAAAAAAAAAAAAAAAAAAGATTTAAGCACTGATCTAAAACTTGGCAGAAGAGATGTTGTTCTTTTTGACCAGTCTGTACCTCAATCCCCACTCTAGGTTTGGGGAAATCTCCCAACTCATGGGTCTTGCACTCACCTCCCACCACCAAAGATGAAATGCCCGATATGTGCTTTCCTGTACTCTATCAGGGGCATGGAACCTGTTTCACTTAAAATTGGAAGAGACTCTGAATTTGTCTCCCAGTTGAAATTAATGAGGAAGTCTGACGGTGGTGCGTAACTGTCTATCTAGCATTAGTGGTCTGAGCATTTAGAGGTTCAAGAACAGCAGCTGTGTCTTCTCCAGGCCACAGTCATGCTGATTTCAGGCATTCATTATTCCTGGCTGTATAGCTCTAGCCCTTGTTGCAATTCTCCAAGCTATTCAATATTCTTTTTAAAAATTCTTTTCTGCTTAAAATAGCCTAAGTTGACTTCTATAGCTTGCAACCAAGGACTCTGGCATGTCTGATATTTGAGACTTTACTGACGAATAAATGGACCAGTTAAATGATACCACAGTTGACTGTAGAAAAGGGAAGGTGAACAACAGGATACATTTTTGTTACTTTAAGTGCCTGAGCACAAGTGTCTGGGATGTAATATGCCCTAAATAGTTATTATTATTACTACCACTAGTGGCTAAATTCATAGTACCATAGCAAAAAAAACAAAAAAAAAACAAAAAACAAAACAAAACAAAAAAAAAACTGCTTTATTACCTGAGCTAATATATCGTGAAATTTCAAGGAAAATTGAGACATTTTTTCATCTGAGTAATTTAAGTGACATGGAAAAGAAGATGACATAACTTCTGCTCCAGTGATCCCTGCTGCTACCACCTAAAACTCCCTACTCTAACATACTACCCTAAAACTTAGTGGCTTAAAACAACTGCCATTTTATTATTTCTCAGGATTCTATGGGTGAGAAATTAAATGTCTGGCACCAGAATGGCCTGAATAGCTGGGGGCTGGCTGGAATGCATGTGTGGGGCTTCACCTGTCCTTGGTTCTCTGGCTTCCTTGGTTTTCTTAGTAAACGTCAGGGCCATTCCCTCACGACATGGCCTCTCCGTCTAGCTGCCAGACTTCTCATGTGGCAGCTCTGGGATCCCATGAGAGCACAAGTGCCCAGCCCTTCTTAAATCTTGGGCTCAGAAGTGACATTAGTGTCACCTCCACTGCATTCTGTTGGTTAAAGCAAATCATGGACCAAGCCCAGGTGCAAGAGGAGACTGCATACAGGGCCTGGCTCCCAGGAGGAGCTATAATTCACCGGGGGCAACTTCATACCAAGCAAATGCAGGTATAAGCAAAGGACTATGGCACTGGAGAAGCAGGTCCAGCCCCAAACCATACACATTAAGAGAATCAGGACACTTAAAAGTACATAGAGTTTTTTCTTTCCTGGTTTTTGTTGTGTTTCCTACCTCCAAGCCAGTGAAAAAAGGACATACAATCACAAAATCTAATAAATTGAGAAATACAGACACAAAAATATTCATCAAGATTTGTATATCAAAAATGGAAAAAAGAGGATAAATCAAAGGAACGATTATAGGAAGAGAGATAAATATATACATAGATATAGTTCAATACTGGTATTTTGTTCACTTAAACATACTAAATAAGGAACCTAATTTGATAAAAAACATCCTACCTCTGAAAACCTTTCATTAATAGATCTCACTGTAAATAAGTAAATGGTGTATTACATCATGGACTGAGTTTTTAACCCACCAAGTAAACTCTGATCTTCTTTTTCACAGAAGTCTATAAAAAAAAGAAAAAAGCCCAAAGTAAAATATCCACAGCCTAATTCAAAGAGTGCTACTAAATAAATTGATGTTTTTGTTCTGTAATTCCTTTTAAAAGCATTTGTTCCGCTATAGGAAGTAAAATATGATCACTCTCCAATAAAGTATCATAGACAAGTTTCTTAAGCAAAAATAATCTTTAGTATAAAATAAGACTAATCCAAATGTTCTGTAACGATAAAATATTTTCAGATATCTCAGATAATTGAATAAGGACTGTACTTGATTATATTTGATGTCCACCCAACAAATCCAGACAATAAACATAATTATTTCTACATCCAATAAGAAGCATTGATTCCCAGACCACAGGAGAAGAAAAGACTTGTCCAGGAAGTTCATACACACTTTGCAATCGTCCACTCTTAGATTCCAAGATCCACAGTTTCCCATCAGTAGATGCTGCTGCCAGCAACATTTCATTGCTACAATCTTGGTAACAGAAAGCAAACGGTGTCGCATACACCTGGGAAGTAGTTTCAAATTTCCACTGGAGGTGACCTTTCATATCACAACAGTAGATAAAGCAATCATGGGAACCAAAAAATATTTCTTGCTCTGATGCTGAGGTACATGGGGATGAAAAGATTGGTTCACTGGTAGAGAACTGCCAAACCTGAAGGACGAGAAAGGCAAAAATAATTCATCTAAGTTCAACAATTGTCCTGTAAAGCTTTATGAAATTCTTAATAAAAATGTAAGCAATGTAAGCTATTCAATGGTAACTACACACAGAGAGAGGAAATAATGGCTTTTTCTGAAAAGTAGCATTCTCAAATTATACCTCTCTTCCCAGTGGTAAAATCTAGAACAAAATACACTGGAGTGTTCTTACTACATGAGTCACTGCTATGCAGAATATGATGAAATAAAACTAATTTGAACCCCATTCAAGAGCAAGCTATTACTATTATGTTCAGAGACACTAAGTTCAAAGAAAACTACACTCAGTTTTCAATGTATCTTATTAAAAACTACATCTTGTTCTATTCTCCTAATGTAAGAAGATGGAAGTGACTGAAAAGGAAAATTTATGTGCAATAATTCAAATTAAAGGTTTAAACAAAAAGCCATGAGTTGTGTGTCTGCCTGTGGATATATACTCTCTACTTATTTTAAAGGTACCATAGACAAACCTGTCGGCCAATATTTTGAAGAAAAGAAGGAAAAGGCACAAGTCTAAGGTAGTGTTTACAGTAAAAGCAGAATAAAAAGCAAACAAAATGAGAACAGTGGGCATCTTCATGAAACAGGATTTGTAATCTTAATTCTGTCCACTTGGAAAAATCATTTTCATCTATGGTTCACCCAAAAAAATAGGAGTAACAGTATCTGCCTCTTCTTACTTCTTACGAATCTAAAGGTGAGAATATGTTCAAATTATTTTGTAAGTAAAAATATTAAGTGAACATCATAAAAGATCTCATCACAAAGTAATTGTCCCACATCAAGGAACTGCCAGGCCAGGCAGAGTGAAAGTAGAATAAAAAGCACCAGAGCAACACTGGCCACCACTGGGCTAACTCAGGGTGGAGTTAGCACTCTCTCAAGTATACAAATAGTCCCCAACATCAAACCTACAGCAGCAGTTGGGCCACCAGTGATAGTCACTTGTGGATAAAGAAGTGGAGATTATCCTCCCCCCGCCCCGCAAAAAAAAGACCTAATGTAATGCCGAAGAAGCCTACCCTGCCAGTCATGAAGTTGAAGATGGCACTTCATACAATGCAATTTGGGTTATGCCACCTATTTTGGTTTTCATAGAAAAAGCAGGGGCATCTTTAAATGTTCAAACCTTGAGGTGCCGGGGTGGCTCAGTCGGTTAAATGCGTGAGATTCTTGATTTCGGCTCAGGTCATGATTTCAGTTTTGTGAGTTCGAGCCCCACATCAGGCTCTGTGCTGGCAGCACGGAGCCTGCCTGGGATTCCATCTCTCTCTGTCTGCCCTTAACCCACTCATGCTCTCTCTTTCTCTCTCAAAATAAATGTTCAACACCTCAACAGAAATTATAATAAAATTGCCTAAAAACTGGTAAAGTTTTTGTTTGTTTAATGTTTATTTTTGATAGACAAAGCATGAGTGGGGGAGGGACAGAGAGAGAGAGAGAGAGAATCCAAGGCAGGTACCAGGCTCTGAGCTGTCAGCACAGAGCCCAACAGGGCACTCGAACTCATGAACCATAAGATCATGACCTGAGCCAAAGTCGGACGCTCAACTGACTGAGCCACCCAGATGCCCCAAAACTGGTCAAGTTTTTAAAATTGGGGGAGGGCAAGGTGCCTGGATGGCTCAGTTGGTTAAGTGTCTAACTGTATCTCAGCTCATGATCAGGTCACGTTCATAAATTTAAGCCCTGCATCCAGCTCTGTGCTACCAGCACAGAACCTGCTTAGCATTCTTTCTCTCCCTCCCTACCCCACTTACTCTTTCTGTCAAAATAAATAAACTTTAAAAATAATTGGGGGAGGGCACAAATAAAACAGTGTTTGAATCTTTTCAATCTACTATACTCTCATTCCAAAATTAAGAAACCTGTGGCTTGACAATTAAAATCAAACTAGTTTTCAATACAATGACTTAAATGATGATGTTTACAATTTTACTTCAGTTGTCACCAACTATTATGACTTTGAGAAAGATAATGTAAAACGGAACCAGAAATTTTTTACCTGTTCTCCAAAGTGAGTAAAGCAGAGTAAATTTCCATCTACACAGCCAATACAAATATACTGTAGGCAACACCGTGGAGAAGAAAAGAGTGGTTTTCCACAGGAATGTTTCCAAACTGTGTTCCCAGTGGCCTGCCATGAGCAAAAGCAATTCACAGCATTTAAATTATATTACTAATCAATTACCCTTTATGAAACAAACTCATAAAATCTCCCAGGGGCAAAGTTATAAACATCAGAAAGTGCTATAATGGCATGTTGATATCATAAATGAAGCTAGCATACATATACACAGCTATAAAATTAATCAGTGCTCTTTATAAGAGGTGAGATAAAAACGTACAATAAAACCAGGATATAATTAGAACATAAGATCTATCCTTAAACTATTCTAAGTTTTAATATGACTGAGAAAATTCTACCAATTTAAAAAAAAACAGATCAAAGACATACATAGAACTTCTATCTTCATGTCAATCATTTTTAAGGAGTTCTGGTCCAGTGAAAGCTGGACTATAGTTAATTAAAAACTACTTTAGGGGGCACCTGGGTGGCTCAGTCAGTTAAGCATCTGACTCTTGGTTTTGGCTCAAGTCAACATCTCACGGTTTCATGGGTTCGGGCCCCGCACTGGGCTCTGCACTGGCAGTGTGGAGCCTGATAGGGATTCTCGGTCTCCCTCTCTCTGCCCCTCCCCCACTCACACGGTCTCTGTCTCTCTCAAAATAAATTAATAAACTTAAAATTTTTTAAAAATACTTCAATTTTTCAGAATTCAAAGCAAAAATAAAACATTCAAGACAAATAATAAAATCAATATATGTTATTTTATGCCTACAGGATTTATAGCCAGTAACAGGCCTCCCAGTGTAGCCACATATAAATGATGTGGTATCAGGCTCAAACAAGGGGACGAAAAGACAGTTCCTCCACATTTTAACTTCCAAACACACTTCTTTTTCTGCAAATAAGAAAACAAATTAATTGGTTTCTGCTGGTGGTTAACAAATCTACATATCTGATTTCTCATATCACCTCTATTTAATTAATGTAAATTTTTATTCTTAGTATAAAAGTAATACAGTCTCACTGTAGAGATTCAAGTTAGTATAAAGATTACAAAGACCACCCAGAGAGAACCACTGTAAATATTTCAGCATTTTCCCTTTTGATCTTTTTGGGACATACAATAGTTTAATATAGTTGAGATCATTCTGAATATATACTGGCATCTAATTTAGCTCATTTACTTGGTAAAACTCTATTACTTTAATGCATAATATCTCATCTGAACATAAAATTATTTCTCTACCTTATCACTGAAACTTGTTTCAAACTAATTTCATGGTATCATAAACAAAACCTAGTAATAGACATCTCGGTGCACATAACTGTCCATGTTTCTGATTACTTTGGCAGGATAGAATTCTAGAAGAAGAATTTTACTGAATCAAAGGATATGAAGTTAGCTGTGGCCCAACTGTTTTCTTCAGAGACTTCACTAGTTACAATGCACCACCCCCCCAACCAGCATTTAACATATTCTGGTCTAATACTATCTGGTTATCTATCATGTAGTTTAAATTTTCAATCCTTTGATTACTAAAGATAGGAAACATTTAAATACATTTACTAGACACTTCTTCTTTGGGGTCTTTTATGTTTATATTCCTTGTTTATTTTTCCATGTGTTTATAATTTGTGTTTGTTCTTCCATTTATTCTTATAAATGAATCTTAACTCTGTCACATTTGCTTCAAATGGTTTTCCCCAACTTATCAGGTCTTATTGATATTTTTCCCTTTGTGATTCTTTATATTGTCAAGATGGTAATTCTAAGCTCTTTAGATTTAAAAACTCTGAGTAACAAATTTATTTGTGAAAATCTGGTAAGGATGTTAAAAATGTCTTAAGATATTAAGACTGTTAATTAACTCATTCTTCCCAGACCGCAATGCTAAACTTAGGGAAGAGTGAATACCGGCCCCCCCTTAGTCAAGAGCACTTGACAGTGTCCTACTCTTCTAAGCTTATAAGAAACTGATGAGGTTTCTCACATAAATATCTAAAGCATATGCATGCTGGTCATGAGATCCAATGTAAAGGAGTCCTGTGGTTGGATCCATGGTTGCTGAGCTTTTGACAGCATCCTTGGTAGTAAACATCCAGTATTCTTCTCCACTATTACTTTTCAGAACATAAACTAACCCATTATAACAGCCTGTTGGGAAACAAAATACAAAAGAGGAGATTTAGATACATCACCAGAGAATAATTTAGCCTAAACCATGACCATTTATTTATATTTGACGCTCTTTATGTGTACTACTATGTTCAGCTCAGGTTTAAACTTCAGCAATGTAAAGCAGAAAACCAAATAGTAATCACTTGTAAAAATACCTACTAGTAGGTATACCTCATTTTGTTTTTAAAGTACCATAAAGTGCTTCACTACTGAGAAAACAATGAAGCACAGTGTAGAAGAGAGGCTTTGACAGACCTAGAATCAAATCTCTTCATGGCCATCATTGGGCAAATTACCCAGCATCGCTGAGCCTCAGATTTTCTCCTGCATGTGGACACATCTACTCCAGTGTTATTGTAATAATTAAGATAACATGGATTAAAGGGCGCCTGCATGGCTTAGTTGGTTGAGCATCCAACTCTTGATTTTGGCTCAGGTCATGATCTCATGGTTCGTGAGTGTCGGGCTCTGCATTGGGCCCCATATTGGGCTCTGTGCTGATGATGCACAGCCTGCTTGGGATCCTTTCTCTCTCCATCTCTGCCTCTCCTCCACTTGCTCTTTCTTTCTCAAGATAAATAAATAAAATATTTTTTAAAAAGATAATATGAATACCCAGTGCACAGGTGTTCAAGAAATGCTAACATTAACAATAGCTAACATTTATTGAGCTTTTACCTTGTGAAGTGTTATATCTGCAGTTTACAGATGACAAAAGGAAGCACAGACAGTTTTACTAGGGTAAAACTACCCAGCTGACATGTGGGTGAGCCAGGATTTGAATCTAAGAAGTCCAGCTTCAGAGCCTATGCACTTAACTACTATAGCAGACTGCTTTTCCCAAACTGCTACAACAGGTGAGAAGCTAGGGCAGGAGTTCCTGACTTAGTGTAGCCAGAATAACTCAGGCGACAGTAGGCGTGGTCAAAACCTACAGAGTGAAGATCACTCAAGTTCCCTGCAGTGGATGTAAATCAGGGCAAGCTGATTTTGGGCACTGGTCCACCACTCTTTACATGACTCTGCCTATCCATATAACCACTGCTGCTCATTTGAGGCCCAATTCCAGAGTAACTGCAGTGCTGTTTTCTTTCTAGCAGTTACTACTTAGTAGCAAGAAAGTGGCCTTCTTAGTTATGGTGAAGAAAAATGTCCTACACAGTGAAGTACCCCAGGATTCAGTTGGGTAATGAAAAATTTCCTTCAGTTCATTTCCAGAAGAAAATCTTTGTGACCTTGGGTCAGGCAAAACTTTCTTGGCTAGGACACCAAAAGCATGATCCAGAAAAGAAAATAAATGATAAACTGGACTTCATTAAAATTAAGAACTTCTCTTCAAAAGACATTATGTTAATGAAAGAAAGAAAAAAAAAAAAGCCACAGCCTAGGAGAAAACATGCAAAACACTTATAGATAAGGGGCTTGTATCCAGAATACATAATATTCTCAGATCCCAACAAGAAAACAAATATAACAATTTAAAAAATGGGCAAAAAATCTGAAAAGTCATAAAAGATACACAGATGGCAAATAAATTAATAAAAAATACATCATTAGTCACTAGGGAAATGCAAATTAAAACCACAGTTTTAACTCAGTTAAGTGTCTGACTTTGGCTCAGGTCATGATCTCACAGTTTGTGGGTTCGAGCTGTGCACTGTCAATGTGAAGCCTGCTTGGGATTCCCTCTCTCCCTCTCCCTCTCTCTCAAAATAAATAAACTTAACAATCTAAACAAAGAAACAAAAAACCATAATGAATGTCTGACTTTTGATTGCAGCTTAAGTCATGATCCCAGAGTCATGGGATTGAGCCCCACATCTGACTCTGCACTGAGCATGGAGCCTCCTTAAGATGCTCTCTCTCTCTCCCTCTGCCCCTCTCCCCTGCTCACTCTCTAAAATAAAAAATAAAGCCATAATGAAATACTACACAATAACAATCTGACTGGCTAAAATAAAAAGATTTTCAAACTGACAATACCAAGTACTAGCATGGATGTGGAACAGCTGGACCTCTCATACACTGGTGGTCGGAAGGCAAAATGGCTCAGTCACCAGGAAAATATTTTGGCAATTTCTTACAAAGTTAAAGCTATACTTACTGCATAATCTCCCCCTCCTAGGTACTGACCCAAGTGAAATTAAAAACTTATATTCATATAATATCCTGCTTACAAATGCTTATATCAGTCTTATTTGTAATTGTGAAAAACTGGAAACAACCCAATGTGAATAGAGTATGATTTGTCCAGACAACAGAATATTCAGCAATAAAAAGAAACTGGATACATTCAATAATAAGGATGAATCTCAAACACATGCTAAGTAGGAGAAGCCAGACTCAAAAGCAAAAATTAGAAAATGTAAAACTAGTGGGACAGAAAACAGATCAGTGGTTGCCTGGGGTTAGGGGTAGGGGAAGGGAAGCCTACAAGTGACACAGACCTTTTGAGTAATGAACTCTTAATTTGGTAGTGGTTACATGACAGTACACATTTGTCAAAACACAGAACTGTAAACTAAAGAGGGCAAGTTTTCCTGTATATAAATTAGATCTTAATTTAAAAATGTCTAGACCCCCATGTGTCCCAGGCTTTGAGTTTAGAAACTTGGGATGCAAACAGTAACTTCAACAAGCTGACTTTCATGGATGGAAATTATTCATGCTCATTGACATATGTAACTGAAAGTTCCCTGTAGCATATTTTCAAAATGTATGTGGTCAAAAGGGAAGGATCAAACTCAGATTCAAGTAGATCCTAGCTAGGATAGCACAAGTAGGGAGGCATATTCCTAAGCACTCAGCACAAGATTCCACAAGCATATAAAGTAAAACTTAATGTAGTAGGGGGAGTAAAGACAATGGTAGTCAAGGAGAGGCATTACACCTGGACCCCATATTTAGTAAAGTAAAAGTCACCTATACTTTAATGAAAATGATTAGCAGCTAGTAGCTAACAACACTTAATGAGCCCTCAGTCTGTACCTAGCAATGTACTAAAGGATTTATAAGCAATTATTTCAATCCTCTCAAAAGCTCTATGATGTATGTGGAATTTAAGAAGCAAAACAAATGAGCAAACTGGAAAAAAGAGACAAACCAAGAAACAGATACTTAACTAGAGAGAACAAACTGATGGTCACCAGAGGGGAGCTGGGTGGGGGGATGGGTAAAATAGGGGATGGGGATTAAGAATACACTTATGACGAATACTAAGTAACATATAAAATTGTTGAATTACTCTATTGTACACCTGAAACTAATATAACACTGTGTTAGCCACACTGGAATTAAAATAAAAACAAACAAACAAACAAAAGCTCTATGATGATTGTACTGGTTTTAAAATCTGTCCACAAATTCTCTGACACTTTTACTTTCAAGAGATGGAGCCTAAATTCCCCTCCCCTTGAGTATAGGCCAGGCTTAATGATGTGCTTCTAATGAACACAAGCAAAAATGATGGTATGCAACTTTGGAAACGAGGTCCTAAAAGTACTGCCTTGCTCCTCCCCTCCCCACCGGCCCCCCTCCCCCACTCAGTCTGAGGGAAGTCAGCTGCCAGGTTGTGAGAGCACTCAAGCAGCCTACAGAGAGGTCCATGTGACAAGAACAGAAGCTTCCTGCCACGAACCGGCCAAGAACTGAAGCCTTCTGCCAGCAGCAGTATGAGATAGCTGTCTTGGAAGATTTTTCAGCCCAGTCAAGCCTTCAGATGGCTGCAGCCACATGGGAAACCCTCAGCCAGGACTCCCAGCTACGCTGCTCCTAAATTCCTGACCTCAGAAACTGTGAGATATTTGCTACCCTAAACCATTAAGTTTGGGGACAATTTATGATGCAACGGGTTTTATTTATTATAAAACTAAGAACACTAAGTCCTAAAGGTCATAAGAACACTACGGTCCTAAAAGGTCCAGCAACTTGTCAAAGTTCACAAAGCTGATAACAGTTTTAGAGCTAGGTTCAAATCCAGAGACTATGACCCAAGACCCACACTGTGAATTAGCATGTGGGTAACCATAATTGACAACAACCAAAGCTACCATACATAGATTTTTAAATTTAACTTGTTCCTACTAGCATTATCATATGGAAACTTACCCACTACAATAAAGTTTCCACACTTAGATACACATGCTGAGGATTCAATTCGACCTCCCAAAATCTGTTCCCATTTCACCTTCCCAGAGTAAAGGTCAACTGCCATCATTCTGTGGGAATGGGAGCCAATGTACACAGTTACAGAGGACTTAGCAGCAGCGGAGATGACAACCAGAGGGGAAGCATCCACACATTTGCCTGTGTCCGTCCTCCACCTCACATGAAGCTCCATTTTCTTGGCTTCTATCACAGATGTTCCCTCGTGAGAAACTTCTGCAACACAGGATGGATCTTTTGACTTCCCAGTAAGAGCTGGAGGATTTAGGCTTGTCACATTCTGAATGTTAGTCTGTGAAATTAAATCGGAAGAACGGGCTGAAGAGCCAAGTCCTAACTTAGTTAAAAACTCCGAATTCAGAGACAAAATCTGACTCCCTCTGCTCACTGCAATAAAAGCAGCTAGCTCATTGTCACAACTTAAAGTCAGGACAGATTTCTGAGGTAAAGATTTTCCACTGATTTCCTCTTGATTAATATCGCTGAATTTTCTTTTCATGGCATAATTCTTGCTAAATAGCAGATCTTCATCTGGAAACACCGTTTGAAGGACGTGATTGTAAATCTCTAAAATGGAACTGCTAAGAATAATTTCCAGAAGCCCAGGTATTGATGTGCCAACTAGTTTTTCAATCTCATTGAGGAGCCGTATGGACTTTAAGGAATCTCCACCACTATTTAGGAAGAGTGACTCATCAGGAACCTTCAAAGGATGTTCTGAGAGACTCAGAATAGACTATAGAGGAGAAAAGGGAGAAATTTGGTAAAGACCTAAAACCAAAACATTCAAGCAATTTATAGGTAATATATAAAGGATAGTACTTACATTAATGATATGAACAAAAGACACACAAAACAAATATTTTTAATAATTAAATTTTAAAATTATTTTCTTTATAGTAAAGGGAACCATCACCATGCCACCAATTTTATCACAAACTCACTATAAAACTGCAAATTATATTTCCCTTTAGAGTGATTTCCCCACCCATAAAATAGGGCCTAGAATTATAAAAACATGACTTATTAATTATAAAGTCCACAAGATACTAATATCTAATATTTATATAATATGGGAACAATCTTTGTCTTCATTTGCTTCATATAAATTGAAATTATTTTCTAAGAATCTAAAAATGAAGCAGATAAGAGTTTTATCAGAATATCCTTTATTTTCAAATAAAACTATATAATTATATCCTCTTTTCAGAACCCTTCAGAAAACTCCACATTTGTAAGAAAAACTGTACTGACCTATGGTTGTAATATATATAAATATATGTATATACATATATACATATATATACATATATTTCAAAATAAATTTAAATTATAATGTAATATATATATGTATATACATATATATATACATATATACACATATTTCAAAATAAATTTAAATTGACACACACACACACAGAACCCGCAACTTACAATGATTTAAGATATCTTAACTTTACAATGATGCAAAAACAATATACATTCAAGGGAAACTGTACTTCAAATTCTGATCTTTTCCCAGTCAAGCGACATGCATTATCTCATGATGCTGGGCAGCAGCTAAGAGCCACAGCTTCCAGTCAGCCATGTGATCACAAAACAACTGATATGCTTAGAACTATTCTGTACCCACACAACTATTCTGTTTTTCACTTTCAGTACAGTATTCAATAACTTACATGTAAGATATTCAACAATTTATTATACACAGGGCTTTGTGTCAGATGTTGTCCACCTGTAGGCTAATGTAAATGTTCTGAGCACACTTAAGGTAGGCTAGACTAAGCTATGATGTTCGGTAGGTGTATTAAATGCATTTTGACTTAGGAAAATTTCAACCTACACTAGGTTTATCACCATGTAACTCCACCATAAGTTGAGGAAGATCTGTATATACAAATTCCATTAAGCAGAAACATACGTGTTGTTACTGCTAGTTCTTCTGGAATAAGGACATAAGTCCTTATGCCACAGATTGTACTATACCAAGATTTGGCCATTTTCTCAACTCTGACAAGCACTGCACTCCCACTGCCCCATTAGGGAAAAGTTATGTCAAGATAGGTCTTGTCTTCCTGTGCCTTTGTGTCTACCTCACTTCCAATAAATTTCTTCATGGCGAGGGAGGCTTGATATTAACCTAGACAACTCTTAATTTAATATAAATTGAATAAACAAAAGTATATTACTTAACATTTGGGCATTAATAATAATTCTTAGAAAAGTTTATCAGACTTATGAGGATGCTAACATTCCCAAAAAATATAACATGACCTCTTCAGAAAAACAAATTTGTATCTTAAAAATTGAACCATGGGGAGCATGGGTAGCTCAGTTGGTTAAGCATCTGACTTTAGCTCAGGTTATGATCTCATAGTTTGTGAGTTCAAGCCCCGCATCAAGCTCTCTGCATGGAGCCCCCTTTGGATCCTCTGTCTCCCTCTCTCTCTGCCCCTCTCCCATTCAAGCACATTCAAGCATAAGCACGTGCACTCTCTCAAAAATAAACATTTAAGGGGTGCCTGGGTGGCTCAGTCAGTTAAGTGGCCAATTTCGGCTCAGGTCATGATCACACAGCTCGTGAGTTTGAGCCTCATGTCAGGCTCTGTGCTGACAGCTCAGAGCCTGGAGACTGCTTCCGATTCTGTGTCTCCCTCTCTCTCTGCCCCTCCCCTGCTTATGCTGTCTCTGTCTCTCAAAAATAAATAAACATTAAAGAAAATTAAAAAATAAACATTAAAAAAAATTAAAAAGTTGTACCTTCCACAAATGCTGTAATTTTTCCCAAAGTTCCTCTTTTCCACTGAGTTTACACTCAGACTTCAAGTTTATATAGTTTAAATATATCTTGTTTAACTCAGAAACATCAATTTTGCCTTAAAAGAGAAATAATTTTAAAATTTCAGCGCAAACCCTTTCTACTATCTTCATTAGTTATAAGAATACACACATTTTTCACTGTAAAAGTTAGAATTCCTATAGAATAGTTTGTGATAGGAAAATCAGTTCTAAAGAAAGCAGTCCCATGCTACCAAAAATGTTGTAGGTAACAGATAGAAGAAAGGAGGAGTTAGTGTTTATCTTAAAGAGTTAAAGAAATGGTCCTACCGACTGAGCAATTACTGCATTTTGATGTAAATATTAGATAAAGATGAAATTGGAAAGGCAATGTGGTCATTAGGAGCATATGTTCTGAAATCAGTCTTACAATTTCAATTCTACCACTAACCAGCAATGTAATTTTGTCAAAATTACTTAACCTCTTTAAGCCTTATTTTCCTTATCTGTAAATGGGAATAATACAACCTACTCCCAGGATTTTCTAGAGATAAATAAAGTGGGTTAATTATACAAAGTACTTAACAGAGGGTCTACCTCAACATATGCCAGTATTACTTAGAATAAGAATTAAGAAGCCTTTAAACTAGTTATGAATACAATTAGTATTCACTTGGCACTGAAACACATCTGCTTCAAATGATTTTACCATGAGATGTAAATGGTAGAGAATCAATCAACACAAGTTCATCCGGGATGGCATGGCTTGGAAGATGTTCCTGCAGTTCTTTAAAGATGTATTCCTTTACTACATCATTTTTGGACACCAGGAACAGAATTAATTTTTCCTGATTATACCATGTAACTGCACAGGACTCTACTTGCTGAAGTCCTTCAGCAACCTGTGAGAGAGATTATCCCAATTTGTAAGAGGACATTTAAAAGCAAACTTCCTAAATGCTCAAACTTCTTATGTCTGAAATCAACACAAATTAAACTGTAAAATAGCTAGAGATTTTTAAAAAATTGATTGCTACTGTTACTGTAGCCAGAACACTGGGTTCTTAATGTTTTTCAAAATAATAGCTCCCAGAGCAAAGTAAACCATTATTTTCAGTTGTTAAAATCCACTCTGTCACTTATTTAAAAAACAACCATCTCTTTATGCTGAAGGGCCACACTGAATTAGTCATATCTTTTATTGCAATTCATTATTAATACAAAAATCTTAGGTTTAAATAATACTAATAGAGAACCCCAGTACAGAAAATTGGTGGTGGCTACCTTTAATACCTACATATGTTAGTAGATATTTAATATTTAAATAGTCTTACTTGTTGCACAAATTCAATGTTAAGACGTTTGCCATATCGTTTGATCTGACTGTCCTTGCGTCCCAGGAAAAGCATCTCTCCATCTTTCACCGTCACCAAGTCTCCCGTGGCTCGCATTGTGCCAAGCGGTACTATCATTTCATCATCAAGAAAACACACTCTGTTTTTGCCACCTTCACAAGATATAAACACCAGTGTAATAAAAAAAAAAAAAATCCATGGGAGATATATTAAAAACCATCAAATCAAGAACATCTTCAAAAGCTGTTACTGAGTTTCACATTTTGAATATTTACATGGGCAGCACACTTTTAAACATCACCTGATAAAATTAACAATAACCTCAGCAAAATAAGAGACAAAACAAAATTTCTAAAAATATACATGTGATTAAAAAAATTCTTAGAATACTGCTTAAAAAGAATTTTGGCTATAAACGTCCAAATTACAGTTTCTAAATTACTTTTATATCTTCCCTAAGAGTATCAGACATTGTTATCTGAAATTATGATAATATTAAATGTTTCATGACTGTGAGAATGAGATTAAAAATTATCATCACTGAAAAGAGTACGGGACATAAGACATATTGGTGAAAGAATAAAGTTATCAGATTTTTTTCCTAAAAAAAAAATTATTCCCAGTCAATAAATGTAAAACAACCTAAAAATACTTGGCCATTGCCTTCTTGAATTGTGAAACCATTAGTATCTCTGACTTCAACTACTGTTCCAAGCAGTGGAAATCCCAGTGGTACAGGCAATTCACATCTATAAAAACACAACAACCCAAACCATATTTAAAATTTTCATTTGAACAGAATATTTTTCAGTGTATTTAAATCACATTGTACCAAATAAAGAAAAATAAGGTTTTGGTTATGTTAGAATTCAAAGACTGCCAAAAGGAAAAGATTAGGTGGAAAGGTTATCATAGGTTATTTATTGCTGTTTAGTTACAAAAAGTTCTAGCAGGATCTGCAGCACTAGTTATAAGAAAGGCTCTGGATCCCCAGCATAAAATTCTAGATAAAATAGTATTTCTAAAATTACTACCCCAGTGCCTACCAAAAACATTATTAGTGTTAAGATACTGGAAAAATACAGTTTCTCTCTAACCTATTTAGTAATTGAAGCCCTTACTTCAAAGTAGAGTTAAGAAACTTCTCTGGAATCTTGTAAAAAGTTGCCCAACTTGATACCTCTGTGATACCATAAATATTAAATATTTGTGTTTTATTGCCTACTCCTCTCCAGCTTTTGAGAACAGCCAATGATGGAAATGCTTCACCACCGAGGGCTAATACTCGAAGAGAAGTACTGGCTGATAAAACAGTTGACTTGATAAGCTGAGATCCAAATCTTCGAAGCAATGTTGGTGTTGCCTGTGAACACATTAAAGATAATTTATTTCTTTTCACTTCTTTTTAAAAAAGTAAATACTGTAATAATTAGTTCAAAGCTTAATACTGGACACCTGCATGAAAATTAAGGCTGTTTATTAAACTGTAAATCATTTTGGAAAACTACTCAGGCAACATTATCTTCTTAATGTGCCATCAATTTCTCTTGAGAAAAAAAACTTGAGAAAAATATTAGTTATGTTTAATCAGGTAATCTAGACAAAACGGTTTAAAGATTAAAAAGGACAAAATATATAAAATCAATTCACATTTCCTTTCCCACTCTCTGTAGAAAAATATATAAAAGGTGAAAAAAATGTTCCTAAAACAAAACAATATGAATAAAGATTTTTAAAAACACTTTTATTGAGATATAACAGACATACAATAAACTATACATATTTAAACCATACAATATAAATTGAGATTATGAATATGTCAGTGAAACTATTACTATAATCTAAAAAATGAATATATTCTTCAGCCCTAAAATTACCTACTTACCATTATAATTCTTCCCTTCAACTGGACCCCTAACTCCAGACAACCAATGATCTATTTCCTAATGATCAGCTGGTATTTTCTAGAATTTTACAAAAATGGAATCACACAGGGGTGCCTGGGTGGCTCAGTCAGTTAAGCGTCCGACTTCGACTCAGGTCATGATCTCACAGTTCATGAGTTAGAGCCCCGCATGGGGCTCTGTGCTGACAGCTCAGAGCCTGGAGCCTGCTTCAGATTCTGTGTCTCCTCTCTCTGCCCCCTCCCCAGCTTGCATTCTGTCTCTGTCTCTCAAAAATAAAAACATTAAAAGAAAATTTTTAAAAAATCTTCCAAAAAAAATGGAATCACACAACATAAATTCTATTTTGACCTGACTTATTTCATTCCATATAAATACTTTGTGATGCGCTTATATTGCATGTATCAATTCACTTTTTGTCTCAGTTCAGACTGATATAACAAAGTGCCACAGACTAGGTAGATTACAAACAATAGAAATTCACTTCTGATAGTTCTGAAGCCTAGAAGTCCAAGATCAGGATGCCACCATGACTGGGCTCTGGTAAAAGCCCTCTCCCAACTTGTTGGATATTCACATGGTGGAAGAGTCTCAGGAGGTCCATGGGGTCTCTTTTCCAAGAGCACTAATCCCACTCATGAGGACTCCATCCTCAGGACCTAAGCACTCCTAAGGGCCTCACCTCCTAATACTATCACAGCGTACATTAGAATTTTAACAAATGAATGGGGAGGGAGGAATAATCACTCAGACCATGAGACTTTTCATTGCTGAGTGGTACTCATTGCATAGATCAGGACTAGCATTTGTATTTCCATATAAAATTTAGGATCAATTTGTCAATTTCTACCAAAAAAAGTCTACTAGGATTTTGATAGGAACCATGTTTAATTTAATCTTGACACTATTGAGACTTTAATCCATAAATATGAAATGTCTCTTTATTTAACTCTTTAACTTCTACCAATAATGTTTTTTTTTTTTTCTTTTCTTTACTGCACTGGCTAGAATCAGAATAATGTTGACGAAAAGTGACAAAAGCAAACATCCTTGTTTTATTTCCAATCTTAGGGCAAAATCATGCAGTCTTTCACCAAATAGGATATTAGCTGTAGATTTTTTTTTTTTTTTTTATAGATGCCCTTCATCATGTTGGGGAAGTTCTTTAATTACTAGAGGTTTTTTTTTTTTTTAATCCCAAGTGTTAGATTTTGCCAAATGCTTTTCCTTCATCTGTTGAGGTAATTACATGCTCTTATTCATGTAGTGTATATTATTAATGGATTTTTATTTATTTTTGAGGGAGGGAGGGCATGAGGGGAAGAGAGAGAGAAAGAGAGACAGCAAATGTGGAGGGGGGGGCAGAGAGAGGGAGAGAGAGAATTCAAGCAGGTTCTGCACTGTCAACACAGAGCCTGATGTGAAGCTCAAACTCATGAACCATGAAATCATGACCCTAGCCAAAATCAAGAGTTGGACACTTAACCAACTGAGCAACCTGGGTGCCCCTATCAGTGGATTTTTAGATGTTAAGCCAAATGTGCATTCCTGGGATACATCCCACTTGCTCACATTTTCAATTTACTGAAACTGGTTTTGTGGTTCAGAATATGATCAATGTGCTTAAAAAGAATGTATTCTGCATTTACTGGATGGAGTGTTCTATAAATGGGATTTGGTTGATAATTTTGTTCGAGTCTTATATGTTCTGATTTCTAGTTTTTCATTCAGTTGTTAAAAATGAGGTATTAAAATTTTGAACCATTGGGTTATCTAGTTTTCATTTCTGTCTAGTTTTGCTTTATGTATTCGGAACTTCTAGTTTTAGGGGGATATACATTTATAATGGTTACATCTTCTTGATTTACCGATGTAGCTCCTAATGTACTGACCATTTTATCATTATGAAATGTTTTGTTGCTTGTTTTTGTTTGCTTGTTTGTTAGTAACTAGCCTGGGCTAAATCTGTAGTCTGTCTTTCCAGTGATGTGTGGCCACTAATGTCATTGCTCAGTCTTACATATATAGTCTTATTTTCAATTTTATATCTTACTTCCTATGGGTCATCCTTGTGTGTGCATAGCTCAGTAGTCAAGCAATGACTGGACAAACTGTCCACAGAGATGGATCTGTGTGGATAGATGAGCTCAAAGTTTAGGCCATTTTCAAGCCTAACCAAGCTTTTATTTTCCATGGGCCCTTTTGGGTCTCTAACGTATATGCACGCAACCTCAAGGTCAGCCAAGAATCTGTTTGGGCTCTCTGGTCTCTGACTCACAAGTGCAGCCTTAGCCAGAATGTGCTTGCCCTCCCCTCCACCACAACCTCCGACTATTGAAGTTTTTGCCCTCTTTGCAGGCCTACTTCATCATTTTCACAGACAGTGCTGTTGGGCATGGATATAACCTACCATTCCAAATTGAATAAACTCCCTTATAAACAGTGGGCCCTGACAGAAAAGTCTGTTTTGACTGAGCTGGGGCTGGCAGGAAGAGCAGCTCAGTCTAGAATGCCACAAATTCCCATTATTTTTATCCAAAATGAAAAAGTTTAAAAACAAACAATTTTCAGATCATTGTACGCCTCTGGTTGATTTCTAAAGTGTTGGAGTAGTTGCTTTTGTTAATTTTGTCCAGCTTTCTAGTTGCTTTTTGGGGAGAAGATCTGCCAATCTCTTTACTTGACCATAGAAAATTTCCATGTGAATCAAGATTTTTAAATGGTTTCTTTCAGTAAAAGATGCAGCATTAATGGACAACTTGAATTTTAATTCAAAAAGATGACTTAAAGTCTTGGTTTGTCAAAATATTTAAGTAACAGAATGACCCTACATCCCAATATGAACTTATTGTTCCAGATTCTTGTCTAGGAATTTAGCACCTCCATTCACTCTCAACATTCAGGGTTTGGGGGTAATAAATTATAATGGCCACCCTATTTATAAGGCATCCTCAACCAAATTAACTGTTCTACCAAGTTTTACGATAAGGAAAATCTCTTGTCAAACTGAAATGTTCTGGCCTTCATTTCCGGTGCTAAAAATAACTTAAACTTTGAACTCTATAAATAAATGCACAGCTATGAATACTCAGCAAGATAAAGCATAGTAACACTTTTCAGATAGTCAAACTGAAATGATAAATTTAGCGGCAAAATACTAGTCAATATATGTACTTTGTTACCAAATCATTCTAGGCACACAGAAATAGGACTTAGGAAATAACAGAAAAAACAGGGGATGTTAAGGTTCCTTGCAAAATTTCTAAGGTAAAATTCTCATAAAAATGAAAAACACGGGTGCCTAAGTGGCTCAGTCTGTCAAGCATCCAACTCTTGATTTCAGCTCAGGTGATGATCTCACAGTCGGGAGATTGAGCCCCAAATTGGGCTCCGAGCTGGGTGTGGAGCCTGCTTGAGAGTCTCCCTCTCTCTCTGCTCCTCCCTCCCCCATGCACATGCCCTCTCTCTCAAAAACAAAACACTTAAGCTGACATTTTGGTGGCTAGCAACCTAAGATTTTGCTCTAATTAAATGGTTTCACTTTTAAAGTGCATCAAGTTTAATATAACTTGTTATCCAGAGTATGTGCAAAAAAACAAAAACAAAAAAAAAGTTCAAACATATTTTAGGTTTGTAAAACACCAAAAAGTGGACCTTTCTTTCCAAAAGGTCCTTATACCTGAAACAAAATAAGTGTTTACCTCAAAAGCTAAGTCTATTTCACTTTGGGGTCTTTCTCCCCCACAATAAATCAAGATATTCCACTTTAAATTTTTAAAACTTTATGGGGTGTTTGGGTGGCTCAGTTGATTTAAGAGTCCAACTTTGGCTCAGGTCTTCCAGTTCATGGGTTTGAGCCCCGTGTCAGGCTCTGTGCTACAGACAGCTCAGAGCCTGGAGCCTGCTTCGGATTCTATGTCTCCCTCTCTCTGTCCTTCCCCTGCTCATGCGCTCTCTCTCTCTCTCTCGCCCTTTCTTTTTCTCTCTCAAGAATAAATAAACAGTAAAAACAAATTAAATTAATTTTTTAGGTAAGATTATTCATAAATAAAATCTATACAGGATGCTCTTTTTATTTTTTTATTTTTTTTCAACGTTTTTTATTTATTTTTGGCACAGAGAGAGACAGAGCATGAACGGGGGAGGGGCAGAGAGAGAGGGAGACACAGAATCGGAAACAGGCTCCAGGCTCCGAGCCATCAGCCCAGAGCCTGACGCGGGGCTCGAACTCACGGACCGCGAGATCGTGACCTGGCTGAAGTCGGACGCTTAACTGACTGCGCCACCCAGGTGCCCCGGGGATGCTCTTAAAAGTATATAATATACATTATACACATAAGCAAAAATCCTTGATGACTTATATATCATTTGATGAGAAATCTGATTTGGAAGGAAAAGATGAACCCTAACAACAAAGCTAAAATTCACTATGAGACATGCAAGAGAGCTGACCACACCAAATCCATCTGTAGCACTCCATCTCGTTCATGTCGGCTAGATGACCTCCCTTGGGGCTTTGTATTGTGTACCCTCTGGAGATTAATATCTGTACCTTAGAAATGTCTGCCAAAGTCAGGATTGAGGGGGGAGGGAGAAGTTTGCTTTGGCCGTCCATAAATGCGTTCAAAATAATCTAGTCTCTCTCCCCTTCTTCAGGCACAGATGGTGCCACAAGATCTAAGTAAAGATTAGCTGCCAATTAGGTACATGTAGACCCTTTGATCTTACTACAGTGCTGTCCCCGATACATCTTTGGTCTATAAAATCTATAGACTAAGGTCCTGCCTTGACGGAGAACAGCTGCACATCTCTGCATCATCATTCAGCCAGTCCTCCCTGTCACTATGTTACCGTGCATAAACTGCACGTATGTAAACTGTGTGGAGTTGCCGGCTTCATTTTTTGTTCTCAAAGTCCCTTCACAGTTTGGAGGATACTTTACAGTTCCTCCTCCTCCGCCTTCTAACAAGACAGGACATGCCTTATACAAAGGAAAGGACATCCTGTCAGCTTGTGTACTTCTCTTCCTTACTCAAACTCAAATTTGATCTGCTGATAATACCCCAAATTAAGTCTTGTGAGTTAAATAAAATCACCATGAATATATGCACAACTTGCTGTGTTCTGGAATCATAGTTAATAAATGTGTATCAGTTTCTCACAAGGACTCATGACCCCAAAAAGGTTAAAACCACTGCCAAAGTAAATTTAACTGAAACTGTGCTAAAGGGGATTGGATTTAAAGAGATAAAACTCATAGACTTGACATAGAAGGAAAATCTCCTTCCATTTAATGACTCTCTCTCTCAAATCTATTAAGGTATTTTGAAAAGGTTTCCTAAAAATTATGCTCCTTGAATTTTATAGAAAAATAAGTTAAAGTCCTGCCCAGACTGACAGAATGATTCACCATAGATGAGAATTTATATGCAATTGGTATACCCAGCAAGCCACATTATTATATTCATTTTATATATATTTGTAAACACATAATATTTTTTTAAGGACGAAAAACATTGCCTAAAAACAAAGTCAACATCAAATTTTGCCTTTAGGGCAGAAATTTAACATCCTCGAGTCTCTTATACTAAATATAAATCTGATATTTTTAGTTTATCATGATACACATACAATTTTGCTAATTCTCTCTAGTATCTTTAACCATTTGCAATGTAATTATCTTAAGGCTTGTATACCAGTCACCTACTTTGATACACATTTTAAAATCTTTAAAGATGACAAAGTATTTGTTTCCATAAGTTAATGTAAAATATACTGATATAAAAAGTCAGAAAATGTAAATTCCTACCTAATTATAACTTAAAATTTGTATTTTCTACTGAAAGCTGAAGTTTAAGGAAGGAGAGGCAAGTGTATCCCAACAGATTTGAGTGAAGGTCAACTTCCTCTAGTTATTACTATTCCAAATGCACAGTGAAATAATTTTCTAGGTAGAATTAACTGATTTTTTTCTCCCATTCTCAAGTAAATTAGATGATATCATCAGAAGACAACCCTTAATAATCTAACTAGATTATCATTAGTCCACTGTAAAAAAACAACCTACAGGAATACAAAATATTCTCTAAAACATGTAAAATGTTAAATAATAGGGGTGCCTGGGTGGCTCGGTCGTTTAAGTGTCCGACTTCAGCTCAGGTCACTATCTCACAGTTTGTGAGTTGGGAGTCTTGCATAGGGCTCTGTGCTGACAGCTCGGTTGGAGAGCCTGAAGCCTGCTTTGGATTCTGTGTCCCCGTCTCTCTCTACCCCTCCCCAACTCGTGCTCTGTCTCTCTTTCTCTCAAAAATAAATAAATCACTAAAAAAATTTTTTAAATAAAATAAAATGCTAAATAGAAGACAAAACATTTCATTTGCTCCTAAAATGTACCTGCAAAATAGTTACTCTGTGATGTGAAAAGAGAACAGCAGCTAACTTTGATGGAAGCACTTTGACAGAAGCTGGTACAATAAGCAGACAGGCACCACTGGATAGAGCAACAAATATTTCCACAACGGAGGGATCAAAGGTCAGAGGTGAGGCCAGAAACAAAACATCTTCTTGTGTGATCTCGAAAAGTAGCCTAAAGCAAAACAGAATGCAGTTATATGAAATGTCTAACATTTGGTAAACACATATCCTAAAAATTGATTTATGACCATTAAGTTTCTGGATGTTGGCCAGATTTTTATTCTTTTCTCAGATTAACCAAAATGGTACTATTAATCCTATAACTCTTTATAAATACAAGGATTAAAAGCCATTTAAAACAATATCCACTTCTTACTATGACATATTTTATCATCTGTGATGACTTTCTGATGTGTCAGTATGGCTGGATTGAACCACAGTCCCTAGAATTTCCTTTCTAGGTTTTCCATTAGGGTACAAAACAAGGGATATTCTCTCAAGAGCTGGAGTACAGAAGGGAGGTGGGTGCCATTTAGTGGCACACATACCTCCCTGTTATCTCATTAAACACTAAACTAGGTGCTGCTGTGAGGGGATTTTGTAGATACAGAGTCTCTGGTTAGCTGACTTTAATCAAAAGGGAGATTTATCCCAGGTTGGCTCGATTTACTGAACTGGAAGACTTTTAAAAGAGTGTTGAGGACTTCTGTAAAAAAGACTCAACATCTGGATCTACAATTACTCTCCCTTCCCCTAGGATCTTCTTTCCTGACTTGCCTGTGGAAAAAAGCACATGCCTATGGGTTTCCAACCTGCTCACGATCATCCCTTTCTGTTTACACTATAGACTCAGTCTTGCTTAGCCAGACCGCACAAACATAAGCCAATTCCTTACAGTAAGTCCCTGATATATCCTCCTAGTTCTGCTCTTCTGGTAGAATCTTGACTCCTTCTATCCTACTTATATATTTAATAGAGACCTCTGATTCCCTTTTCCCACTATTTGATATTTTTCTCTCAGTAGCTGAACAAAGAGCAGAATATATATAGTTAGGATATTACAGAGCATAGATAATCAGTGGTGAGCCTATGGCATTGCTTCATTCTGAACACACACACTCACTGTCTAAAAAGCAGGGATTACCTTAATTTCACAATATCTTCAAATATGATATTGTGGGGATTCACTCAGAACCCCATAGTTGATATGAAGATTACTTTAGGCTGAAGACATTTTGGATTTAACAGATGCAGAAAGAAGCCTTGTTAGACCTTTCCTTATCTCACTAATTGCAAAAACTTTTGGGAAATGAAGTTGCCATAAATTCCTTCTTTGGAGTAGCTTTTATTCCCAGGAAGGAAACCAAGAATGAACCTACTATAAATCTCTTCTACAAGTGACTTTTATGGCCCTGAAAGTAAACGAAAAAGGGATTTTTAACAGGTAAATAGATTTCATTAAGTTCAAGCATAAATAGCAATTGAGAAATTCACATACTTTATTATTTTTTTTAATGTTTATCTATTTTTGAGAGAGAGAGAACAAACAAGGGAAGGGCAGAGAGAGAGGGGGACAGAGGACCCAAAGCAGGCTCTGTGCTGACAGCGGAGAGTCTGATGTGAGGCTCAAACTCACAAACGGCAAGATGATGACCTGAGCCGAAGCCAGGCGCCCAAACGACTGAGCCTCCCGAGGGCCCCTAGAAATTCATATATTTGAAATCAGCCCCTTACTCCTTACTAGCAAATACTTGCTCCCACTTTACATACAATTCCTGCCTCTACTGGCCCAGTGCCTCTTCCACCTCCACCAGATTCCAAATCTGCTTCACTCTTTTCAATTCTCCTGCATCTCCACCCCACCTCACCTCTCATACTCTTAATGTATTGCTTTGCCTTTCATCTGAAAGTTCCAATCCATCAGCTTCTGAACATTCCTTACCCTTCCATCTCAAGGTATCTTAACTCCTTTACAATACTATCTCTTGATTTTTCAAACCAACTCTTCCTATCAATTCTCTACCATGAGCCCATAAATGTCTTCCATCTCAAAAATAAATCTGCACCTGCCCAGAATTCTTTCTTTCCCATTAAAACTAGCTTCTAGAAATGAGCACTTTACTTTCTTATCTCCATTTCCTTATCTCTCATCCTTTAGCACAGCCTAATGTAATCTGTCCTCAGTCTTGGGCCCTCAGAAATAAAGTCACTAAAGACTAGACTGTCAATTACAAGACACCTGTCTGCATCATTTCACCACTCCCTTTTTCTAGACCTGCACCATCCAATGATAGTCGCTAGAAACATGTGCCTTTTGAGCACCAAAAATGTGGCTAATCCATATTGAGATGTGGAAGTGTAAAATACAAGCTAGATTTAAGATAAGCATAAAAGCATATAATACTTCACTAATTTTCATTTTGATTACATACTGAAATAATATTTTAGATATACTGAATTAAATATTTGTTAAATTTTTTATTTCTTTGTACTTTTAAAATGTGGTTAGAAATTTTTTAATTATATATAACTTACAATGACATAAAAATATATGCTTGTCTCACAAAGTTTCTATTTCTATATTTGTTTCTGTTTCCTCTTTTGATTTCCTAAGATTACTCCCCTTTGGTTCCCTTCCTCTTGTATTTCCTTCTTTCTTGTCAAGTTGAGAATCAACTTCATAGAGATTTCTCATCTCCTGACCACAAGAGCAAACCAAAGTCTACAATGCTACAGGAATGAACTTAATGAAATGGAAATATTTTTATATCTATTGGATTAAGTTCAAAATTCTTCAACAGGGCATACCAGGCTCCTGCCTCGAGTCACATGGCTCCTGCCCTCCTACTCTTTCCTCCTCTCTGCCCTGATAACACTCTTGCAAGCCAAACTCTTCCTTTCCCCCATTCTTCTGCTGTACCTCTGCCAGGAACACACTTCCTTCTTCTTAATAATTAAGAAGCAAAGCTTCCAAGCATATCATTTATTTGCTCTCTGTCCAGCTCCAGGTCTGGATCAGAGAGGTGAAGCCCCAGCCTGCAGAGAACTAAAGTTCAGATATAGCCAAAACAAGAGAGCCAACTACTTATGACTATCAATTTAGGAACAAGAGTTATAAAGAATGTATATTAAAAAAATTATTCCCTTGGGGTACCTGGCTGGCTCAGTCAGTAGAGCATGCAAATCTTGATCTTGGGGTCATGAGTTGGAGCCCCACATCAGGGGCAGAGTTCACTTAAAAAAGTATTTCCCCTTAAAATACAAGTTTTGCAGAAGGATTCAAAGGACAGAACTCACCGAAAATGTTGGATGTTTGGCAATATACATGCATGAGGGACTCTGACAATCTTAGGTATCCCCGTAGTGCCTGATGTATGGAGAACATAGGCTAAGCAATGGTTTAGCCTCACATCCATGTGCTCTTCTGACTTTTCTTCATTGTTCTCAGAATTTGTGCTGTTTGTCATTTTTCCTTCTTCATATTTCTGTTTTCTGTCATTTAGCATCAAACTGACTGCAACATTTTCCCAGTGAAGCCTGAAGAGTACTAAGTCAGTATGTTCTGTAAGTGTATCGTAATTCAATAATGTTTCATAGGAAGATTTGAATTTCTGTTACATGGGGGAACAAAGTTCACAATATTAGTGTTAAATGACTTTTTTACATACAAGTAATATGAAATATTCACTCATTCAACATTGTTTTGAGTACTTGCTATATAACTAGGGATTAAAAAATAAATTAAAAACTTGCAAGAATAAAGTGCTGTCCTTACTTTCAAAGTCACCTTCAAAATAAACAGACATAAAAACATCCAACTGCAGGGCAATGTGGTACCTGACCATGAATATGCTTGAAATGTTAATAGGAACAGAGGAGATTGATCTTAACTCTGCCTGGAAGGTCTGAGATTGCTTCATCATATGTAATATTTATGTTATAAGTAGCTTTTGTCCAAGTAAAGAGGGGTACTTTATTGGGCAAACAGCTAATGCAGAGTATATGACCCAAGAAAGCTAGTGTCGTGGAGAACTTTAATAATTCCAGTAAGGTGAAGAACTAGGTATATAGTATTGTTAATAGGAGAGGAGAGGCTATCCTTAATAAATTTGTATACTCAATACTAAGGGGTTTAGACCTTAACTTATAAGCAATGAGACTCAATTGAAGGTGGCAAGGATAGACTAAGAAGTTAGACTTTTGGTAAGTGAGGGTTTTCTAATGAACCTTTTGCAACAATTGAGGTACGTGATTTGGGCCTGAACTAGTCTGTTGCAACAAGAGCAGACAGAAAGGGCCCATGAACAAGAATCAATAGGACTGGGTAACTTTCTGAATACAGAGTGAGCCTAAGAAGAGTGCTAAGTTTCTGACTCAGATATTTGGTAGATGGAGACAGATTAATACAGATTTACTTAATTTGGATAAAAATATATTAAATTCAACTTTTACATGCTAAAAGGGAGGTTCCTTTGAATATATCTTTTAGGATTTATAAAAAGAAGTTTAATGAAACGTAAGTTTTCACATTAAAGAAATCACTATAAATGAGAGAAAAATAAGAAAGAAATGAGAACAAGGGTACAATGCAGAAGACTATAGGGTTTTATTTGTTTGTGGTGTGTGTATTAGGGGTCAGGTGTGGTATGGCCTGTAATATTAAAAAAATTAAGGACCTATAATACATATTTTTAAGACTTAGTTCAAAACCATCTTTTGCCATTAAACTTTTCTTATCTCTACTAGGTTACATTTATTTCTCTTAGGGTATGAACACATTATTTTGAACTTACAGGTTTAAGATTATGATAACTTTTCTCTCCAACCACAGTTGACCCTTGAACAACACATAGGTTATGGAGCCACCAACCCTAAAATCCATGAATGACTCTGACCCCCCTTCCCAAACTTTACTAATAGCCTACAGTTGGCCAGAAACCTTGATGACATAATCAATTAATATATACTCTGAATGCTACGCGTACTATATATGGTTTTCTTAGAATGATATAAGTTAGATAAAAGACGTTAAGAAAACTGTATGGAAGATTCCCTAACCTGGAAAAGGAAAAAGATATCCAGGTTTAGGAAGCATAGAGAGTTCCAAACAAGGTGAACCCAAGAAGGTCCACACCGTAACAAATTAAAATGTCAAAGGTTAGGGGCGCCTGGGTGGCTCAGTCGTTAAGCGGCCGACTTCGGCTCGGGTCATGATCTCGCGGTCCGTGAGTTCGAGCCCCGCGTCAGGCTCTGTGCTGACAGCTCAGAGCCTGGAGCCTGTTTCAGATTCTGTGTCTCCCTCTCTCTGACCCTCCCCCGTTCATGCTCTGTCTCTCTCTGTCTCAAAAATAAATAAACATTTAAAAAAAAATTTTTTTAATAAAAAAAAATGTCAAAGTTTAAAAGATACAGAAAGAATTTTATTGTATAAAAACAATTTTTTTTAAGATTTTAAAATTTATTTATTTTGAGAGAGATAGAGACAGTATGGGTGGGGAAGTGGCAGAGAGAGAGGGAGACAGAATCCAAAGCAGGCTCCGTGCTGTCAATGCAAAGCCCAATGCGGGGCTCAAACTCACAAACTGTGAGATCATGACCTGAGCCAAAACCAAGAGTCAGACATTTAACTGACTGAGCCACCCAAGTGCCCCTAAAATTCTTTTTAACATTTGAGAGGGCAGGGGGAAGGAGGAGGAGGGGCAGAGAGAGAGGGAGACAGAGGATCCAAAGCACACTCTGTGCTGACAGCAGAGAGTCTGATGTGAGGCTCAAACTCACGAGCTCATAACCTGAGCCAAAGACAGATACTTAACTGACTAAGCCACTCAGGCACAAAACACAGAGAATTTTAAAGTGGCAAGAAGCAAAAAGTTACATACAAGGGAAACCAATAAGGCCATCAGCTGATTTTTTCAGCAGAAACTTTACAGGTCAGAAAGGATTGGCATGATGTATTCAAAGAGCTGAAAAGAAAAAGCCTACAATCAAAAATAGTCTACCCAGCAAGGTTACCATTCAGAATTGAAGGAAAGATAATGGCACCTAGGTGGATCAGTCAGTTAAGCATCAGACTCTTAACTTCAGCTCAGGTCATGACCGCACGGTTTGTGAGTTCAAGCCCTATATCAGGCTCTAGCACTGATACTGTAGAGCCTGTTTGGAATTCTTGCTCTGCCCCTCCCCTATTCATGCTCACACTAACTTAAAAAAAAAAAAAATTGAAGGATAAAGAATTTCCCAAACAAAAGTTAAAAAAGTTCACCACTGAACCAGCTTTATAAAAAACATTAATGATACTTATTTAAGAGGAAAAGAAGAGGCCATAATTAGAAGAAAATTATCAATAAAGAGATGTAAAATATGACAACATATAAATAAATTCAACTTTTAGCATGTAAAAGTTGAATTTAATATATTTTTATCCAAATTTATTTATCCAAACATATAAATAAAATGTAAAGGGAGACTAATGAAGTAGTTCTCTTAGAATATGTTTAACCTTAAGTAACCAACTTAATACAGACTGCTACATACTTAGGATGTTATCTATAAACCTCATGGTAACCACAAATCTACAATATATACAAAAAAAAAAAAACATAAAAAGCCAAGAATAACACAAATAAAATCAACAATCACAAGGAAAGAGATCAGGAGAGGGAATAGCAAAGAACTATAAAAACAATCAGAAAACAACAAAATGGCATTAAGTACATAGCTATTACTTGAAATGTAAATGGTCTAAATATGCTCCAATCAAAAGACATAGAACAATGGAATGGATTAAAAAAAAAAAGACCCATCTATATGTTGCCTACAAGAGACTCCCTTCAGACCTAAATATATGTACAGATTGAAAGAATGGAAAAAGATATTCCATAAGAAAAGAAAGAAAGAAAAAAAAAAAGCCAAGGTAGCAATACTTATTATTATCAGACAAAAAGACTATTTATTCATTTATTTTTAATGTTTATTTATTTTTGAGAGACAGAGCATGAGCCAGCAGGGGAGGGACAGACAGACAGGGAGACACAGAATCCAAAGCAGGCTCCGGGCTCTGAGCTGTCAGGATAGAGCCTGATGCCAGGCTCAAACCCACGAACATTTGAGATTGTGACCTGAGCTGAAGTCAGACACTTAAACGTCTAAGCCACCCAGGTGCCCCCAGACAAAACGACTTTAAAACAAAGCCTGTAATAAGAGAAAAAGAAGGGCATTACAGAATTAGAAGATCAATACAACAAAAGCATATAACTATTATAAAGATCTTTGTACCCAATACTGTAGCACCTACAGTATTTAATACATAAAGCAAAATTAACAAAGGGAGAAACTTACAATAGTGGGGGACTTTTTAGAAAAAAATTTTTGAGAGAGAGCAAACATGAGTAAGGGGAAGGGCAGAGACAGAGAGAGTCCCAAGCAGACTCTGTACTGATAGCCCTGATGCAGGGCTCAATCCCACAAACTGTGGGATCATAACCTGAGCTGAAATCAAGAGGCAGATGCTTAACCAAATGAGCCACCCAGGAGCCCCAATAGTGAGGACTTTAACACCTTACATCACTAGATAGATTGTTCGGACAGAAAATTAGGAAACTGTGACTTTGAACACATTATACCAGATGGGCTTAAATATATACAGAACATTCCATCAAATAGAATACACATTCCTCACTCCTTTCAAGTACACATGGAACATTCTCTAGGATAGATCACATTAAGCCACAAAAATCAAGTCTCAATAATTTAAGAAGATTTAAATCCTAACAGGCATCTTTTTTTCTTTAATCACAATGATATGAAACTAGAAATTAAGAAAAAAACCTGGAAAAACACAAACACGCACAAGCTAAACATGCTACTGAACAACCAATGGGTCAACAAAGATATTAAAAAGGAAATCAAAAATTACATGAAGACAAATGAAAACAATAGTCCAAAGCTGGGATACACCAAAAGCGGTTCTAAGAGAATTTACAGTGATACTGGATTACCTCAAAGAAAAAGAACAAAACCCAAGGTGAGTAGAAGGATATGGTAAGATCAAAGCAGAAATAAATGAAATAGACTAAGAAGCAATAGAAAAGATCAATGAAACCAAGAGCCAGTTCTTTGAAAAGATAAAGAAAGTTGATAAACCTTTAGCCAGACTCATCAAAAAAGGAGGACCCAAATAAAATAAATTAACAACCAATATCACAGTAATAAAAAGGATTATGAGACTACTATGAAAAATTATATGCCAACAAATAGAATAACCTAGTAGAAATAAATTCCTAGAAACATACAATCTTCCAAAACTAAATCAGGAAGAAATAGAAAGTCAGAATAGACCAATCACTAGTAACAAAATTGCATTGGTAATCCAAGAACTCTCAAACAAAAAGTCTAGGACCAGGTGGACTCACAGGTGAATTATATGAAGCATTTATTTTTTATTTTTTTTTAACATTTATTTATTTTTGAGACAGAGAGAGACAGAGCATGAACGGGGGAGGGGCAGAGAGAGAGGGAGACACAGAATCGGAAGCAGGCTCCAGGCTCTGAGCCATCAGCCCAGAGCCCGACGCGGGGCTTGAACTCACGGACCGCGAGATCGTGACCTGAGCCGAAGTCGCTCAACCGACTGAGCCACCCAGGCGCCCCATGAAGCATTTAAAGAGGAGTTAACACCTGGGGTGCCTGGTTGGCACAGTTGGTAGAACATAGAGGACTCTTGATCTCAAGATCATGAGTTCAAGCTCCACCATGGGCATCGAGTCTACTTAAAAAGAAATAAATACAGGTGCTTGTATGGCTCAGTGGATTAAGCATCCAACTCTTGATTTTGGTTCAGGTCATGATCTCAGGATTTGTGAGATCGATACCTGAATCAGGCTGCACTGACAACACACAGCCTGCTTGGGATTCTCGCTATCTTGCCCCTCCCCTGCTCATGTACATGTTCTCTCTCAAAATAAAGAAACCTTAAAAATAAATAAACAGGAGCACCTGGGTGGCTCAGTCTGTGAATCATCTGACTCTTGATTTTGGCTCAGGTTATGATCTCACAGTTTGTGGCTTTAAGCCCTACATCAGGCTCCATGCTGAGAGTGTGGAGCCAGCTTGGGATTCTCTCTCTGTCTCTTTGCCCCCACCCCTCTCAAAATAAATAAACTTTAAAATAAACAAACAAACAAACACTAAATGCAAAAGAATATTTTTTTAAAAGACACTACAAAAAAAGAAAACTGCAGGCCAATTTCCCTGATGAACACGGATACAAAAACGCTCAATAAGATACTAGCAAACCTCATTCAACAATACATTAAAAGGATCATTCACTACAGTCAAATGTGATTTATTCCAAAGTTGCAAAAATGGTCCAATATTCACAAGTCAATGTAATTCACAATAACAAAATGAATAAAAAATCACATCCTCTTAATTGATGCAGAAAAAGCATCTGACAAAACTCAGTATCACTCATGATAAAAACTTGCAACAAAGACAAGGAACAAGCCTCACCATAATAAAAGGCCATATGTGAAAAATCCACAGCTAACATCCTACTCAATGGTGAAAACAGAGCTTCTCCTCTAAGATCAGAAATAAGACAAGGATGTCCACCCACTTTTATTCAAATGGTACTTACTGGAAGTTCTAGCCACAGCAATAAAGGGTTTGGGGGTGGGAGGAAAGACATCCAAATTGGTAAGAAAAAAATTAAACTGTTACTATTTGCAGATGACATCATACTAATAGAAAACCCTAAAGATTTCATCAAAAACTATTAAAAGTAATAAATGAGGGTGCCTGGGTGGCCCAGTCTGTTAAGCATCTGACTTGGGCTCAGGTCATGATCTCACAGTTTGTGGGTTCTGTCAGCAGAGAGCCTGCTTTGGATTCTGTGTCTCCCTCTCTCTGCCTCTCCCTTACTTGCACATGCACACACCTGTGGCGTGCGCATGCGCGTGTCTGTATGTGTGTGTGCGTACACACACACTCTCTCAAAAGTAAATAAACTTTAGGGGCGCCTGGGTGGCTCAGTAGGTTAAGCGTACAACTTTGGCTCAGATCATGATCTCATGGTTCACGAGTTTGAGCCCCACGTCAGGCTCTGTGCTCACAGCTCAGAACCTGGAGTTTACTTCAGATTTCTGTGTCTCCCTCTCTCTCTGGCCCTCCCCTACTCACTATCTGTCTCTGTCTCTCAAAAAGAAACATTACAAAAAAAGTAAATAAAAAAAAAAGTAAATAAAACTTAAAAAAAATAAATGAATTCCATAAAGTTGCAGGATACAAAATTAATATACAGAAACCTGTTGCATTCCTATATACTAGCAAGGAAGTAGCAATTAAGCAATTCCTATATTCTAGCAAGGAAAGAGAAATTAAGAAAATAATTCCATTTACAATTACACCAAAAGTAATAAAATATCTAGAATGAATTTAACCAAGAGGCTAAAAGAAGAGTACTGTGAAAATATAAAAAAAAAACAAAAAACACTGATGAAAAAAAGTGAAGACAACACAAATGAACAGATATTTCATGGCCATAGACTGGAAGAATATCGTTAAGATGTCCATATCGTGCAAAGCAATCTAGATTCAATATAATCCCATCAAAATACCAGAAGCATTTTTCACTGAACTAGAACAAATAATCCTAAAATTTGTATGGAACCACAAAGACCCCAAATAGCCAAAGCAATCTTAAGAAAGAACAGAGGGTGAGGTATCACAATCCCAGTTTCAAAACATAATACAAAGCTGTAGTAATCAAAGCAGTATGGTACTGGCACAGAAACAGACACATAGAACAACAGGACAGAGAGCCCAGAAATAAACCCATGCCTATATGGTCAATTAATCTATGACACAAGAGGTGAGAATATGCAATTAGGAAAAGAGTCTCTTCAATAAATGGTGCTGGGAAAACTGGACAGCTACGTGCAAAAGACTGTAACTGGGCCCCTCTCATATACTACACACAAAAATAAACCCACGGTGTATTAAAGACCTAAATGTGAAACCAAAACCATAAAACTCTTAGAAAAAAACAGACCATAATCTCTTTAACATCAGCCTTAAGAACATTTTTCTAAATATGTCTCCTCAAGCAAGGGAAACAAAAGCAAATTATTGGGACTTCAGCAAAATAAAAAGATTTTGCACAGAGAAGTAAGCCATCAATAAAAGGTGAAAGCCATCAATAAAAGGGCAACTTACTAAATGGGAGAAAATACTTCCAAATGATGTATCTGATAAATGGTTAATATCCAAAATATATGAAGAGCTTTTATAATTCAACATCAAAAAATAATAATAATAATAATAAACCAAAACCAAAACAAATAATCCCATTAAAAAAAATAGGCAGATGTGGGAATGCAAGCTGGTGCAGCCACTCTGGAAAACAGTAGGGAGGTTCCTCAAAAACTAAAAATAGAACTACCCTACGACCCAGCAATTGCACTACCAGGCATTTATCCACGGGATACAGGTGTGCCGTTTCAAAGGGACACATGCACCCCCATGTTTATAGCAGCCCTATCAACAATGGCCAAAATATGGAAAGAGCCCAAATGTCCACCGATGGATGAATAAAGAAGATGTGTATATATACACAATGGAGTATTACTCAGCAATCAAAAAGAATGAAATCTTGCCATTTGCAACTACGTGGATGGAACTGGAGGGTATTATGCTAAGTGAAATTAGAGAAAGACAAAAATCGTATGACTTCACTCATGTAAGGACTTTAAGATACAAAACATATGAACATAAGGGAATGGAAACAAAAATAATATAAAAACAGGAGGGGGACAAAACAGAAGAGACTCATAAATATGGAGAACAAACTGAGGGTTACTAGAGGGGTTGTGGGAGGGGGGATGGGCTAAATGGGTAAGGGGCATTAAGGAGTCTACTCCTGAAATCATTGTTGCACTATATGCTAACTAATTTGGATGTAAATTAAAAAAAATTAAAAATAAAATTAAAAAAAAAATAGGCAGAGGACCTGAATAGATATTTTCCAAAGACCACATCTAGATGGCCAACAGGCACATGAAAGACATTCAACATCACTAATCAGGGAAATGCAAATCAAAAATACGAGATACTACCTCACATTTGTCAAAATGAGTAGAATCAAAAAGACAAGAAATAACAAATATTGGTGAGGATGTAAATTGGTGCAGCCACTGTGGTAAACTGGATGGAGGTTCCTCAAAAACTTAAAATTAGAACTACCATATGAGCGGAGCACCTGGGTGGCTCTCAGTCGGTTAAGCATCTGAATCTTGATCTCAGCTCAGATCAATCTCACAGTTCATGAGAACAACCCTGCATCGGGTTCTGTGCTGATAGTGCAGAGACTGCTTGGGATTCTCTTTCTCCTTCTCAAGATAAATAAACATTAAAAAAAAAAAAAAAAAAAAAAAAAAGGATACCATATGATCCAGTAATTCCACTACTGGGCATTTACCCAAAGAAAATGCAAACATAATACAAGAAGATATATGCATTCCTATGTGCATTGCAGGGCTATTTACAGCAGCCAAGATATGGAAGCAACCAAGTGTCCAATAAATAAATGGATAAAGATGCTGTAATGTACACATACACACACATGAATATTATTCAGCCATAAAAAGGAGATCTTGCCATTTGCAACACAGACTTCAAGGGAATTATGCTAAATGAAACAAGAGAGAGAAATATACCATGATTTCATTTATATGTGTAATCTAAAGAACAAAAACAAAAAACATGAACAGACCCATAAATACAGAGAACAAATGTGGTTGCCATAGGGGGAGAAGGGTAGGTGAAAATGGGTGAAAAGGAGATACAGGCTTCCAGTTATGGAATAAGTTATGGGGATAAAAGGTACAGCATAGGGAATATAGTCAATAACATTGTAATACCATTATATGGCAACAGATGGTAGCTACACTTACAATGAAGATTAACATATAAACTTGAACCACTACGTTGTACACTTGAAACTAACATTGGATGCCAACTATACTTCAATTAAAAAAAAGAATTAAACTCATAAAATCTCTCAAGTGACTACAAAGTAATGACCAAATAACATTTGCCTTACTTATTCTGCAGTTCAACAAGTGCTTTTCAAATTCAAAATGTTACATAAGTATTACATTATACAGCTCTTAGTGAATGTGCATAACCTTATACCATAAGAATAAAGGGCTCTAAAAATCTTAAATTCTGTAATCGCAATTATTTTCAATATTCACACATCTGTCTGTAATACTGAAATAATAGGGAATAAAAGGTACAGCATAGGGAATATAGTCAGTGATACCATAATCACACTGTACAGTGAGTTGGTAGCTACACTTGTAGCGACCTTAGCATAATGTATAGAGACGCTCGATCACCATGTTGCACACCTGAAACCAATGTAACATTTTGTATCAACTCTATGCACATTAAAAACAACTTTTAATACTGAAATATAATTAATCAGAACATATTTTACCCAATGTATTTAAATCCTGGCTTTGTTATATAGTGGTTTTGTAAATGGTACCAATTATACTTTGTTGAGCTTTATTGTCATTTAGAAAATGAAGGTAGTATTTAGCTGGAAGCTGAGCATTACATAAATGAGCATAGTTCAAAGTGCCTCACTTTGCAGTGTTTCCTACACCAGGTATTGTTCTAGGTGTTGAGGATATGATCCTAAGTGACAAACTGTTACAAACAAGTTTCCTGTCCTCACAGAGGAAGAGAAGCTGGCTAAAGTGACTGAGGAGATCTGGGAGGAAAACTAGACCAGCCATGGCATCACAAAAGCCTTTAAAATAGTTTCAAAAAAGAGGAAATGTAAAAAATGTACTTGGGACTGACTGAAAAGGGGCACAAGGATTTTGAAATAAGGAAAACATTTATATCATGATTTAAGAGGTGTTTTCATAACTGTTTATATTTGCCAAAACTCATTAAAATGTACACATAAACTAGGTGATTTTTACTCTATGTACATTATACCTCAATAACTCTGATTTCTGAAAGATGTGAAATATTTTTGAAAAAGGTAGGAGAGCTGTTCTAGATGAAAGGATACTAAGGAGGTGTGAGAAAGGGATGTATTATATGATATTTGACTGGATTTTGTACCCCTCCCCCGAAAAAGCTAAAAGGATTTTTTGGAGGCAAATATGGAAATCTGAATATGGACTATATTAAAACATATTGTATCAATGCTAAAAAAGAAAATCATGAGACAATACATTTACAATGGTGTACTGTATTAAAAAAACAAACAAAACAAAACAAAACAAAAAAAAACCATCGCATGTAAGTGGACCTGCGCAGTTCAAACCATGTTGTCCAAAGGTCAACTATACGTTATAAGCAGCTGGAATCAGGTCTTGGGCTTCTTTCACATACTGATGCCCTCCCAAAAAACTTGTCTTTAGTGTATAGTTTCTCAATCTCAACACTCCTGACATTTTGCACCAGATAAATCTTTGTAGGTGATCTTGTGCTTTATAGGATTTTTAGCAGCATCTATGGCCTCTGCCCACTAGATGCCAGGAGCACCACACTGTCAGCATAATAAAAAATAACTGTGGACATTGCCAAATGTCTCCTGGGAGGCAAAATGATCTCCAACTGAGAACTACTATTCTAGTGGATGCTGGGTTCAGTAAGTACATCCTGATTGCTCATGTGTCAAGGAGGAACACTTATACCATCATCAAAGTAATGGAACGGGAAGCAAGGGACTTCCTATGGTGTTTTCTATATGCCCAACTCTTTATATAAGCAGTTATAAAGAACACGCAATACTGACAATTCTCAAATTCAACCACCTCTTTTATAAAACCTTCACCAAGGCTGTCAAGAAAAACGAATGTCACATTCCCATTTTAGCTTTGTTTATTACATCAACAAAGAAATAACCAGGGTCACCTGGGTGGCTCAGTTGGTTAAGTGTCCAACTTTAGCTCAGGTCATAACCTTGCGGTTCATGAGTTCAAGCCCCACAGTGGGCTCTCTGCTATCAGCATGGAGCCTGCTTTGGATCTTCTGTCCCCCTCTTTGCCCCTCTCCAGCTTTCTGGTGTTCTCACAAAAATAAACAAACATTAAAAAAGCAAACAAACAAATAACCAATCTGAGAAAACTTTTGACTACACATTAATGTTTATTTAGAAAATATCCACCAATTATACTTTAGTTGTCTCCTTCTAGAGTCTTTATTCTAATACTCGTGATTCTCTAGGAATTCCTCCATGCATCTCAAGCTTTTGATATTTTTCATTATATATTCAGAGATGCACAGACATATAGATACATAAGTGGAACACATTTAAGTTATCCTCAAATACAAATTGGTTCAGCTAGGAAGTGGGTAAAAACAGGTTAAACTGAATATATGTTCTATAATGTTCTTTTCTCCTCTTTGGTAAAACAATATTTTATGAAGAAATAATGAAACATGGGCTGGATCTTCCTGAACATGTAATAACCAACTCTTGCCCATAAAGCAATGTCTCTTGGCTAGATATTTGGTTGGCAGTCACTTAAAAATTAAAAAATAAATTTAGGAAGAGCCTGACTGGCTCTGTTGGTTAAGCGTCCAACTCTTGATTTCGGCTCAGGTCATGATCTCACTCGATTGTGAGATCAAGCTCCATGTCAACCTCTGTGCTGGCTGCATAGAGCCTGCTTGGGATTCTCTCTCTCCCTCTCTCTGCTCCTCCCCGGCTTGTGTTCTCAAAATAAATGGGCATTTAAAAAAAATAAATAGACTAGACCTCTCTGGAAAACTCTAAGTGCCAATCTCTTTTTCAAAATCTAAGCCTGGTTATAGTTCTTTAATGTTGTTGATCATTACAAATTGCTACAAATATACAAAGATATGGTTTTGGGGCACCTGGGTGGCTCGGTCAGTTGAGCATCCAACTCTTGATTTCGGCTCAGGTCATAATCTCAGTTTGTGAGTTCAAGCCCCATGTTGGGGTCTGCACTGACAGCTCAAGGTCTGCTTGGGATTCTCTCTCTCCCTCCCTCTGTACCTGCTTCCCTCTCCCTCTCAAAAATAAATAAAATTTTAAAAAAGGTTTCCATTATTATAAAATTTTCCTAGAAACAACTTTGGAAAGAGAAAGGAAATTGAAAATAATGCACAGTAATTATATGTCTAGGGCATATAGCCTTCATGCTATAGGGCAGTGTTTCTCAATAGAGTGTAGGAGGTGAATTGTACCTCCAGGAGACATTTGGCCATTTCTGGAGACAATTTTCATTGTCACAACTGGGATGGGGTGGGGTCGAGGCAGTGCTACTGGCATTTAGTGGGTGGAAACCAGGGAGGCTGTTCAAATAACCTATAATGTACAGGATACTCCTCACAACAATTATCCAACCCAAATGTCTACATTTAGGAAACGCAGAAATGTACACACACACCCTTCAATTGAAAGATAAACACACACACAAAAATTTAAATACACACACTTACATTAATTTGCTGTTTTTCAACAAGAATATAACTTAGATTACATTTTTTCATAAAATGAGTTGACAATGCTGGTGGTGCATCTGGATCAATAGGAGCATAAGCAGCAGGGACTTGGAGAATTCTAAATAAAGAGTACAGAATAGCATTTCTTCAGCATAGAAGATCTGTTGAAAATCATCTTTAAGTATTTCTATTTCCCTATGTACTTTACCAACGACTATATCAGAAATGCCAATGTTTTTGTTGACACATTGTTGCTTATAGTTATTTCTATTTTGTTTTTAAGGCAGAATATCCACCATTAAATTTTTATCACTTTAAGATCCAAAATCAGTTAGTTGTTTTTACTAAAAGTACTCTGAGGTAAGGGTGCTGGTCTGGCTCAGTCAGTAGAGCACAAGACTCTAGATACTGGGGTTGTGGGAAATCAAACCCCAAACTGGGTGTAGAGATTACTTAAAAATAAAATCTAAAAAAAGTACTTTCAGGTATACTTTGGGGACAATGGATTTTTGCACACAGTAAATTTTCAATAAAATTTTTTCAATGATTGAATGGAAGCCAAATTTTAACTTTTTTTGCTTTACATTTATACATTAATCTACTAACACACATATTATGGGATGAACATCAACTTTTCTACTTCTTTAATAGCTTTTATTTACTGTAGAACCCTAGTACAGAAATCACTATATAAGGATAATATTCTATAACAACTTAATGATGAACATTTTGCAAATAATAATTAGTGTCCTCAGTCCATAGCTCATTTTTTTATGAACCAACATCCAAAACTTCACTTATTCATTCATTTACTGAATACTTTGAGTACCTAAACTTCAGTCTCAGGAGAAAAAATAGTCGTGTTATTTCTGAAATACTTGTTTGCTTTGATATAACAAATTTATGACCATTTTCTTTTGGTAGACAAATGAAGCCCTTATATTTTGGAGATACTTAAATATTCTATTAATGAAAATTTCTTGTCTCCTAAATAAACTCAGATCAATTAAATGATTAAAAATAATTGTTGGGAAATACGAACTTCTTTAACCTCTCTAAAATTGATCAAGCAACACTATTCTGTATGCTATTGCATTTTTATGTAAGATACAACATTCTATGTATTAAAGAATTATAAATTAGGTTAGAAAACTAAAAATTCAGTATTAAAATAATTACCCTAAAATCCAAGAGGGTAAGTTAATACCAGGATGGCAGTAGAGACCAACTTCCCGAATTCCTTGAAAGTCACAGTGTAATAGTAGAAAATTTGATAATTCTGAAGCAGCATGAACCACAGACTTATAGGTGTAATAAACTGGAGGCTGGTTGTTACACTCATCAAAACATACAGCTATTTTATCTGAATAAATGGAGGCAGCCCGATGTACCAATTCCTGAAGAGTCATTTCACTGGTTTATTGAAGCCTCATTGGTAGCAGAGAACTCCACCTATATACAGAAATATCATGGGGATAGGGAGTTTTAGGGAACATGGCAGGGTGAAAAAGGGAGAGAGAAACTTCAATACAAATCATTCCTCACAAAAACAACTATATCAAAAACATAATTAATCTCTGAATTTAGGAAGTATCTATGTTGAGAACAAGGAGTTGAAAATTAATCTGATACTATCAACCTAACACTAGGTCTGAGCTGGAAGAAAATTTGGGAGAGGAGTGGTATACACAGATGAGATTGAAACAGGTAGAAATGTAGAATTCTCTCTCAACTTACCACAATGTAAAAAATGCATATAAAAAATTAACCAATAAAACCCACTTTAGGGGTGTCTGGGTGGCTCAGTTAAGTGTCCAACTTCGGCTCAGGTCATAATCTCGCGGTTCATGGGTTCAAGCCCCGTGCTGGACTCTGTGCTGACAGATCAGAGCTGGAGCCTGTTTTGGATTCTGTCTCTCGTTCTCTCTCTGCCCTTTCCCCACTAATGCTCAGTCTATCTCAAGAATAAATAAACATTAAGAAAAAAAAAAAAACAATTTAAAGCACTACATGCAAGGGGCGCCTGGGTGGCGCAGTCGGTTAAGCGTCCGACTTCAGCCAGGTCATGATCTCGCGGTCCGTGAGTTCGAGCCCCGCGTCAGGCTCTGGGCTGATGGCTCGGAGCCTGGAGCCTGTTTCCGATTCTGTGTCTCCCTCTCTCTCTGCCCCTCCCCCGTTCATGCTCTGTCTCTCTCTGTCCCAAAAATAAATAAACGTTGAAAAAAAAATTAAAAAAAAAAAAAGCACTACATGCTTAATTTTCTTTTCATTTTTCTTTGGTTTCCATCCCAGATTAAGATAAAGTAGTTAAAATCCTGCAAAATGTCTTTGAAGAGATTAATACAAGTAAACTATACTTTTGGAAACTGAACTTAGGTGAAAGCAAAGTCAACCTTTGGTAGAAAAAAGGAAAATCTATCTAAATCGATCCAATTTTAGTCCACTGTATATAAACTATGATATTATTTAAGACTTCAGAGGTCACATCAAGTCCCTTTTGTAATTGTTGAATAAGCTCTTTATCCTCTAGTTTTGTTTTTTTTAATGTTTATTTTTGAGAGGGAGCAAGGGAACCCACACGCACACACAGATGCACGAGCAGGGGAGGGGCAAAGAAAGAGGGGGACAGAGGATCTAAAGCAGGCTCTGTGCTAACAGCAGAGAGTCTGATGTGGGGTTGAAACTCATGAACTGGAGATCATGGCCTGAGCCAAAGTTGGATGCTTAACTGACTGAGCTATGTAGGCACCCCAGAGTAGAAATAGTAATTCATCAAACCAAACCAAACCAACAAACAAAAAAACCCTTTAGGGATCACTGATTTAAAAGAAACAATTACTAGTATTTCCCTGAAAGGCAAGGTGATTTTTTTCTCTTCTGTGAACTCTTTTCCATATTTCAAAAGCAAATGAGATTTACCCAGTAGCCTATTTTAATTATTCAAGTTTATTTGTTCATATTTATTTGAACTGATTTCATTACTAATTCAAAATAAAATTAACCAGGTTGTCTGAGTGGCTCAATTAGTAAAGCATCTGACTCTTGATTCCAGCTCAGGTCATGATCTCACAGTTTATGGGACTGAGACCCTTGTAGGGCTTTGTACTGACAATGTGGTTGCTTGGGATTCTCTCCCTCTTAAAATAAACTTTAAAGAAATAAAAATAGAGGAGCCTGGGTGGCTCTGTCAATTAAGCATCTGACTACATCTCAGGTTATGATTTCCTGGTTCGTGAGTTTGAGCCCCATGTTGGGCTCTGTGCTGGCAACTCAGAGCCTGGAACCTGCTTCAGATCCTGTGTCTCCCTCTTTCTCTGTCCCTCCCCGACTTGCACTCTGTTATTCTCTCTCCAAAATTAATAAATAAATAAATAAACAAACATAAAATTTTTTAATTAAAAAAAGAAATAAAGGGGCTCTTGGGGGGGCTCAGTCGGTTAGGCGGCCGAATTTAGTTTAGGTCATGATCTTAACACTTGTGGGTTCAAGCACCACGTTGGGCTCTGTGCTGACAGCTCAAAGCCTAGAGCCTGTTTCCGATTCTGTGTCTCCCTCTCTTTGCCCCTCTCTTGCTCACGCTCTCTTTCTATACAAAATAAATGTTTAAAAAAATTTTTTTAATAAAAAAAGAAATAAAAAATAAGGGGTGCCTGGGTGGCTCAGTCGGTTAAGCGTCCGACTTCAGCTCAGGTCATGATCTCTCAGTCTGTGAGTTCAAGCCCTGCATCAGGCTCTGTGCTGACAGCTCAGAGCCTGGAGACTGCTTCGGATTCTGTGTCTCCCTCTCTCTCTGTCCCTCCCCTGCTCATGACTCTGTCTCTCTTTCTCTCAAAAAGTAAATAAACATAAAAAAAATTTTTTTTAAAGAAATAAAAGATAAAATTAACTTTCACCCATGTCATTTAATTGATATGAATTAGAGAACAAAAAAGAGCAAAATGAACCAATAACTATTGAGACCCATAAGGTTTGAAAATGCTATGATTTCTAAATATAAAGTTTAAAAATAGAAGATCTTTGGTATTTACAGTATTTTTAGTAAGCATTTCTACAAATATTTTCTTTTGTAATATACAAGATTAAAATTTTAAGCTCTTCCTCATACACACAAATTATCATTATATAAAGATGACTGTCCATACTATCCATTAATCATGCCAAATGAGTTTATCCCTGACAAGGTATAGTCAGTACAGAAGGATACCTTCTGCTACTCTCTCCCACTGTGAATAACAAATTGCCTATACTATACTAAGGCATTTTCATAAAAATCTTATGTGTATGTGCCAAAAAATTGCATTTTTCTAATGTTTATTTTTTTGAGAGAGAGAGAGAGAGAGAGAGAGAGAGAGAGAGGGAGGGAGGGAGGGAGGGAGGGAGGGAGGAGGAGGGCTAGAGAGAGAAGGAAACACAGAATCTGAAACAGGCTCCAGGTTCTGACCTGACAGCATAGAGCCCGACGCGGGGCTTGAATTCATGAACTGTGAGATCATGACCTGAGCCGAAGTCAGATGCTTAACCACCTGAGCCACCCAGGTGTCCCCAAAATTGCATTTTTTAAAAAATTTTTTTTCAACGTTTTTATTTATTTTTGGGACAGAGAGAGACAGAGCATGAACGGGGGAGGGGCAGAGAGAGAGGGAGACACAGAATCGGAAACAGGCTCCAGGCTCTGAGCCATCAGCCCAGAGCCCGACGCGGGGCTCGAACTCACGGACCCCGAGATCGTGACCTGGCTGAAGTCGGACGCTTAACCGACTGCGCCACCCAGGTGCCCCCAAAATTGCATTTTTTAATGCAAAAGCAATTATAGCACTTAATTTTCCATGAGGACATTCTGATTTTTATACTCCAAAATACTTGACTTCAAAGTTAAGGGGCAAGATTATAAAGGTAACTGAAAATACACTATTTTTATGACAAATTACAAGGCTACCACACCTCTCTATACAATTAATAGGTTTTTCTACTTTTAACTGTGTTTCCCAGGGGTTGCTACACACTTAAGGCAAAATCTACTCTCCAAGGTTTTCATTTTCATTAACTGAATCATAAAATAAATATCCTCTCCAATAAAGAATACTATACTTAAAAAAAAAAAAAAAAAGAGGGGTATCTGGGTGGCTCACTGAGCATCCTAGTTCTGGTTTCGGCTCAGGTCATGATCTCCCGGTTGGGTTGATGAGTCTGAGCACCATACTGAGCTCTGAGCTGACAGCCAGGGTCTTGGGATTCTGTCTCCCTTTCTCTCTGCCCCTCCCCTGCTTGCTCTTTCTCTCAAAGAATAAACATTTTTTTTTAAATAAAAAACAAATACATGAATGAATAAACAAATAAATATAAGAACACTATATACTTTTATACACCCAAACATTTCTGAGCCCTTATAAGAGTGGGGCGGAGGGGGAGAAGCAAGTAAGTTTAGCAGATTCACATGTAATGGAACCATGAAGTTAAAGATATTCCCTACTTCATTTACAGCAGTAGATGCTGCTATTTAGTCTTCAAAGGTCTGAAGACTGTCAACAAACTGTCGTGCTCCAGAGGTCTCTCTCTAGGTTATTAGTTATCTTAAAGACAGTAAATAATCTAGAAACTTCCTCCCTCCCCATCCATGGGCTTCTTAATTTCCATTACACAACTACATTGAATAACAATGTACTTTATAGCTTCCAAACCTAGTAAGGAGGTGGGGCACACTTATTTTCTTCTAAAGAAGGGGCAGAGGGTCCGAGGCTGGGCAACTCAGGAAGAGATCACACAGGTCACTTTAGTCTGCACATCAACCTGCCAGATGCCACTGACTCACATCCGAAGCAAAGCAGTGGCCCTGAAGTTCAACAATCTGTGCACAGGCAGCGCCAGGCCTCACCTTACTTCACTTCTCCCACACAAGTCCCCGCTGGACACCACCTCCTGCGAGACTCACTTAGAAGGCCTGGCCTGAGGGTTGGGGCAGAGGTCTGAGCGCAACCTGACCCTCCAACAAGCCGAATCGGAGACCTCACCACAAACATGTGAAAGAGCAGCCACACCCAAGCCGTAAAGCCTGCTGGCCGCAATGACCGCTGGGATCTAAGAGGCGCAGGCTGTCGCGTAAATCTTCTGCGTCGCTGTTGCAATGACGTCAGCTGGAGCTACCCGGAGCAGGTAGTGTCTCACTGCCCCGCCCCCCCCCGAGAGGGCTGGGCTAACATGGAAGTAGAGCTGGCAGCCTTTTTGCCTAATGCTGTCAGCTCAGGCACCTGTTTTGGTCGCGCTGGGTTTTGGGCAAGATTTTCAAAGACGTTGGAGCTGACCAGTGTGGAGCTATACCAAGAAACTCGGGCAAAGTACTTTAATTCAGAGACGGTGTCTTCTTTTCCACAAAGTGGAGAGAATGATATTGCCTAGGGTTGATGTAAAGGAAGATGAAATAGTTGTGAAGTGCAATAGAAAGTGGACTTAATCCGCCTGGGTGGCTCAAGAGGTTAGGCGTCCGACTTCGGTTTAGGTCATGATCTCACAGCTTGTGAGTTTGAGCCCCTCGTGGGGCTCTGTGCTGACAACACAGAGCCTGGAGCCTGCTTTGGATTCTGTGTCTCCCTCTCTGGCTGCCCCTCCCCTGCTCACACTCTGTCTCTCTCAAAAATAAACAAACGTTAAATTAAAAAGAAAAGAAAAAAAGAAAAGACTGAATCCATTCTATATTGTCTGGAAATCTGCGGTAGCGTTTGGGAAGATTGTGACTCCTGCAACGAAGCCTGCAAAGGAGGTCCCTGTCATAATTAGGCTGAGACAGACATAGCTGGAAGAGACAGGTTTTAAACGATGACTAAAAAAATTTTTCACTAATAGGAGCAATAAATAAAACAGGTCTGAGTGGGAGAGAGTGACCAAAGCTACACGCCTAAATAATAATTGGTTTCCAAGTTATCGTTGGAGACATAAATTATTACAAATGTCAAAGGCAAGAATGCTATTTTTAAGCTACTCTGCAATAGCTGAGTTTGTTGTTGTTGTTTTGGGGTGTGTGTGTGCTGAAGGACTGAGAAAACAGCCCAGCATGGACAACCATACATGAAAAATCATGGGACACCCTGTGTCCTTAAGGGTCACTGGTAAGAAACTAGCAGTAATCCAAGCAAGGGATAGCTCCGCCTGCTCATTGATACTTTCACCCAGACGTACCACAGGCTACTCAAACTTTCATCTTTTTTTTTTTTTTTTTAGGAGGAAGGGGGTATTCCCAAACTTGTTTCTGTATTTGAGAATGACACCATCATCCACCCAGCCAGTAAAGAAATCTAGACACCCCCCCCCTCCATACCCAATTAGACCCTAGGTCTCCAGTCCCTAATCTCAAAGTCTAGCTGCTGTGGTGATGTTAAACAGATTACAGATTCCTGGACCTCTATTCCCAGAGGTTCTGAATTAGTTTTCTACAGAGGGACCTACAATCTCCATTTAAAAATTGTTCTTATCTTCATTTCCACTACTGCTACCTTAGTTCAGGCCTTCTTGGTCAGCTTTTCCCTAAAGCTTTTCCAGTCTTGCTTGGCTCCAACTCTGAATTGCTGCTAGAGTGATGTCGGTTTTATTCATTATCATCTTTCAACTCTGATATTAATGATCGCTTTTTTTGTTTTTCCCCCTGTAGGATATGCTTTTTTCTTCTTTAGTTGACTTCAGACACTATCTTTCATGTTAGAGGCTTCCTGGGGTGTCTGGTAATTGTGACTTATCTGCACATATTTAAAAGTGGGACATTTAAAAGCAATTGGAAACAGAGTCTGTGGGACAAGTTCGTTGAAAATCAAGTTGAGAGAAGGGCTGTGGTGTATGTGGGGGTGGAGGGATGTGTCTCAGAATGGAGTATAAATTTTTTTACTTAATTGTTTCAGGTGCCTGGTATCCTCTAACACAAAAATAGTTTTACTCTTTCATGAATAAAAGACTTCAGAATTAAGCTGCAGGGGTGATGAGTAGTGGCATAAGGATATAACTCATTCCTAAATGACCTTCCAATCCTTTTAGTTACCCTTGTCAGCCCTTTTTCCAGAAGCCAACTTCTCAGGTTTTTAAGGGGTTCTGTGATATAAATAGGATTGTTTATTACCTTTGTTCTCTGATTTAGAATTTAGCTTTTTCCAGGGGCTCCTGGGTGGTTCCGTTGGTTACATGTCCAATCTTGATTTTGGCTCAGGTCATGATCTCACAGTTTATGGGATAGAGCCCCATGTAGGGCTCCATGCTGACAGCTCGGAGCCTGTTTGGGATGCTTTCTCCACCCCAACCCACATGCACTCTCTCTCTCAAAATATATATAAATTCAACTTTTCCAAATCAGCTGAACCATTTGCTTTTGATTCCAGAATTTTATCTTTTCCTCTAATCCTTAAGAGTTTAGGATTCTTAAATCCCTTTAATATCATTTTCAAAGGGGCGTAAGAGGAAGCAAATGCAGAAGGCGGTGTTCAAGAAACCATTTTTAGCTGGTAATCTAGAGTGACCATTCTAAAATATAAACCAGATTAACCATAACATTCTCCTGCTTAAGACCCCCTTCAGTGGTCCCTCATTGCCTGCAGGACAGTCAGACTCTTTACCAAGGTAAACAAGATGGTTCTCTTCCTAGCCCTGTCAGTGGGCCACTGCTCCCCCCACCCCCTTCCTCATACCTGGTCCTGTAAGCTCCAGCTATGATGAGACCCTAGTAAATCTTCTGAATATACCAAGCCCTTATCAAATTTCCACACCTGTGTTTTGGCTAGGTCTCAGGGTGAAATACCCTTTCCTCTCCCTGTGCCTGTTTGATGCACATTTACCCCTCTTAAGAAAACACAGCTTAAACATCGCCTTCTTGATGCCTTTCTTCAAGCCTTGTATTGGAATTTACCTATCCTCCCCCACCATCCCATGAAACCAGCATACTGTTGGGAGGAACACTCTGCCATGGGCCTGAATGTCCTTGCAAATTCTTGCTGGGCATGCCAAAAATACAAGGTATTGATTGCTTTTTATCCAGGTCATTTTTCAGGGTTGTTTGGGGTGACGGATCTTCAGAGCTGAGGTAATGCTTTCCCAAAGAGCAGGCTTGCTTCCATTTCCTATAAAAGCGAATCTCCCAAACTTAGTACTCTTTCCTGTAACACAACCTACTGTGTGCGCAGACATCCATCTCTGTCTGACTCCATCACCCCAGTGGGACTTGGGAGGCAGGGGGAACTGATAAATGAAGCTCTGGCCACTGCTTTTGCCTTGAATAATAAATTTCTCTTTGACCCAGGAATCTAATGTCTGCTGCCACAAAACAAAACTGTAACAGGCTAGCATATTAGCTTTTCCCTAGGGTAAAAGCCTTTGGCCCCTTCCCAAATGGGGTCTTATATTTCTCACAGAAGCTAGCAACAGCTGCATTAAGTAGGCTCCATGCCCATGGAACCCAATGCAGTGTTTAAACTCACAACCCTGAGATCGACTCGAGCTGAGATCAAAACTTTGATGCTTAACTGAGCTAAGCCATTCACGCACCCCAACTACAGTATTTCTAAGTTTGACTTCTTATACTAGTTAAGTACCTTGAAAACAGAGTTTCAGGGCTTTTTTTTTTTTAAGTAGGTCTCACGCCCAACACAGAGCCCAGCATGGGGCTTTAAGTCACAACACTGATATCAAGAGTCAGATGTTTAACTGACTGAGCCACCCAGCTGCCCCAAGTTTCATGTCTTAGACACCTGTTTCCCCAACTACCTTTTTACTCTTCTCCTGTCCACTATATCAAATGCCTACCCTAGAACCTTGCTGATCCTTTGCACATTTGTTGCTACATTCTAACTTCACTTCTCTTCACCTAATCCCCCACTTATCTCAGTTGTCAATGGCATTTCTTTAAAAAATAATAATTTCAAAAGCGATTTTGACTATCCTTGACCCTACCTTCAATGTGTGGGGTTTCCATCCGCCACACAATTAACTCAGAACATCCAGCTGGAAGAAATGCAGAGGACAAGGTACGTGGAAGGGAGCAAGGAGCTATCATGTTCTCCAGGCATACCACTCACCTCATCTCCATGTCGCCAAGAATGAAGCTCTCCAAACCTCGTCCTTCTGGGTTTTTGTAAAGGCTTAATTATGAAGGCATAATTGATTAAATCATTGGCCATTACCTATTGATTTAACCTGTAGCCTCCTCCTCTCCCTGAGAGTCAGGGCAATGGGAATGAATGGTCAACCCTCTAATCATGTATTTAGTTCCCCTGGCAACTATCCCCTATGAGATACGTTCAGAAAGTCACCTCATTAACATCAAATCAGGTGTGTTTGAAAGGAGTTTGTTATGAATACCAAGACACCTTTATTAGAGACAAACCAAAAACACTTTTAACTTTAGAAAATAGCTGGTTGCCTGAGGAGAGGTGGGTAGGTGGGGGTGAAATAGATGAAAAGGATTAAGAGTACACTTATCTTGATGAGCACTGAGTACTACACAGAACTGCTGAATCACTATATTGTATACCTGAAACTAATACAGCACTATTAACTACACTGGAATTAAAAAAAATTTTTTTAGATGTTTATTTATTGTTGAGACAGAACATGAGTGGGGGAAGGGTGGGGAGAGAGAGAGAGGAGAGAGAAAGAGAATCTTAAGCAGGCTCCTAGCTCTGAGCTGTCAGCACTGGGCCTGAAGCAGGGCTCAAACTCATGGACCTCGAGATCATGACCTGCATCCAAGTCGGAGGCCTAATCGACTAAGCCACCCAGGCACCGCTACACTGGAATTTTCAAAAAAGACACTTAATTGCTCTTATCACTTAGGAAATCCTAAGGGCTTTAGGATATCTGTGCTAGAAATAGGACAAAGACCAAATATACATTATAAATCACGTTGTCCTACTACCCTAAAGATAAGCTCCCTGTTGTCTGCTTTGTAGCATCACAACTGGGAGAACAGTGATTTACTCTTAACGGTGCTCAGCTGCTAAGTTGAAGGCGGAGAAAATTAGTGGTTGGGTTCATTCAGGCTTGTTTTGTCAGGTGGCTAGGAAAGAATGGATGGATGAGGGAGGTCATGCTGTTTGCAAAAGGAGTCTATTAAAGTTCTGTAAAGGAACAGAAACATTTTATACACACACACACACCATATAAAATATATATAAAAAATACACATTTGAAAAACAGAGACACAGAGATAGATACGTGTATTTTAGTTTTTTTTAAAGTTTGTTTATTTTTGAGAGAGAGCACACAAGTGGGGTAGGGGCAGAAAGAGAGAATCCCAAGCAGGCTCCGCACTATCAGTGTGGAACTGACATGGGGCTTGAACTCACAAACTGTGAGATCATGACCTGAGCTGGAGTCACAGGCTCAACCAACTGAACCACCCAGGTGCCCCAATAGATATATTTTAATAAACTGCCCCACAAAATTGGAGAAATGACAAATTAGAAATCTGTAGAGCAGGCCAACAGGCTGGCTCTAGCAGGGTGTCTATGGCAATTTTAAAAACTCTACAAGAAATTTCCATCTTTGTTCTTAAGGCCATCAACCAACTGGATAAGGGCCATTCACATTATGGAGAGTAACCTGGTTTACTCAAAGTCTACAGATTTAAATGTTAATCATATCTAAAAAATACCTTCACCACATCCAGACTGGTGTTTGAACAAACACCTAGGCACCAAAGCCTAGCCAAATTAACACAAAATCATCACATCGAAGATATCCATCAGTATGTCAATAGTGAAGTCAAACAAGTAATTTTCAGTGAAGCAAATTCAGAGATTGAGGAAGAGTACAGGGCCCTCCTGTGTGGGCCTCCTTTGTGCAGTGGTTTTCCATTTTGTCACAGTGCAAGGAGTTCAGTGTTATGGTAGATCCTGAGAACTTCCAAAAAGGTTAAAAGCATCAGCTCCTGCCATCGAACTCCTAGCTACTTAAGAAGAAAATTTATGCACGCGTGTGCACACACACACACATTCACATTGCATACTATAGCTTAGTCTAAAATGTCTAAGCAGCATGCAGTTTTTTCTGAGAGGCTTGGATATTTATTTTGACTTGGTTAAGAAACAAGAAGGCAATTTCCCTTAGGAGTTGACCAGGCTCTATCTGAAACTCGAAGAAGGCATGAGATTCAGGTGATGCCCTCGGGCAAGATTTTCAGAGGCAATAACATATATGCATATATTATTTTATTTTTTGTCTTTTAGAGGTGGGACTTAGTATGTTTATTTTAAAATAGGCAATATTTTAGAGCAGTTAATTTAGGTTCACAGCAAAATTGAGCAGAAGGACAGAGTTCCCACAAACCCCCTGCCCTCCAATATGCTCTGCATATTGCAGAGCCTCCCCCATTATGAACATCCCCAAGCAGAGCAGTACATTTGTTTCAACTGATAAGCCTACAATGACACATCATTATCACCCAAAGTCTATAATTTACATCAGGGTTTATTCTGGTGTTGTACATTCTATGGGTTTGAACAAATATATAATGAGATATATTCACCATTATAATATCACACAGTGTGGTTTCATGGTACTAAAAATTCTCTGTGCTCCTTCTATTGATCCCTTCCTCCCCACTAACTCCTGGCAATCACTGATGGCTTCATTGTTTTTTTTCCATCTTAGACAATGTGCTTGCTAGCGTAAGCAGGGGATAGAGGGAGAGGGAGGGAAGGATGGAGGGGTGCGGGGGGAAAAAAGGGGGGGGAGGAGAGAGAGAACCCTAAGCAGGCCCCACACTTAGCATGGAGTCCAATGTGGGTCTGGATCCCACAATCATGAACTGAGCCATAGTTTTGCCTTTTCCAGAATGGCATAAAGTTTGACTCACACGGTATACAGCTTTGACAGACTGCCTTCTTTCACTTGGTAACATGCATTTAAGTTCCATATCTTTTCATGGCCTGACAGCTCATTCCTTTTTAGGACTGAATAAAGTTCTATTGTCTGAATATACAATTTATTGATTTACCTAAATTTGACTGAAAAAAAAAAAAAAACCAACAACACAACTCCCCCAACACACACATACATTTTGGAAATCTAAGCCACCTCTTCTGTGACACTCCCCATTCTCACTGGTATTTCCACAAAACTTACCACTATTCTAGTGCTTACTCAGCATTACATTTCTAATAACTTCATTTCTCCTTCCTACTCAGCCAGGACTTTTGCCTGGTTCATAAGCACTGGTCTATTTATTGAAATGCCTGGATCAGAGAAATAAGATCTGGCTAGCTGGTGCCAAGAATGGAGCCTAGATGTGACTATTACTGCGCTACTCATCATAATGCACTAACCAAAGGTCATTATTAAAAAAAAAAAAGCACACACATACTTAAACACACTTATTACATATATTTATCACCAATACATCACAATGAAGTCACAAAAAAGTAGACTTAGTTTAATTCACAACAATATAGATCCTGTGAAAACACATTTTTTCATCTTTGTAATTTTCAGCACTCTGCTATTTAAAACAGTTAAACAACATTTGAGATTAAATGTAAAAAACTGTAATTGAATTCAGACTTCAGAAACTTGTGAAATAAAAGGCCATGATGGAGAAATATTAAGAAATTTGTAGAATAACCAAACTCTCACAGTCCCATATTCCTTTATAAAAGCATCTCAATAAAACAAAATAAAAACAATGGGAGACAAAAACTACGGAAAACACGAAAGTCAAATCAGAGATTTTGGTTTAGTACTTTCCCTGAGTCTCTTGTTTTTAAAAATCAAATGTAAGTAAGGCCAATTCAAAATTGACCCACAGGTCTTGCCTCCTCCATGCTGATATGAGGAATACATTTAAGACAAGAGGCTATACACTCAAGTGGTCCCAGGGCTTTATTCAAATGTCAATTTGCTTGTGTCATTGCCACAGCATTATCTAACACGCTGATGCCTGCTGCACATGGGCTTAAATAGCTGTCAAGATTTTATCTTGGCCTGCCATAATATAATATGTGAGACTATATACCAAATGAAGACAGAAGATTTCAGTTATTAATAAATATTAAATTCCTAAATGGATTTGGACACTATATACATCAAATTAAGGTAACTTAATAACACAGAAACAAACACTTTTATGTTTGAAAAAAATCTTACATAAACAGGAGTTGAGGGCAAGGCATCTTAAAATTTTAAATCTCAGATGTTACAGGAAAACATTTCAAAAAAACTGTATTTGTTAGATCCCAATAAAACAAAGTGGAAAAAAAGTGATAAGGTGATGCTTAGAATCAGACAGGCATGCTAATTCCAAAATAGTTGTCACCTTGGTCTTAAACAAAATTGGCCCCTACAGGGTTTGTATTTGATCATTTAATTGCAATGATATATCTATATTTGTACATATATATGTATATATGTTTGCAAATGATCAAGCACTTTATTAAAAGAACATATAATTAATAAGAATAAAAGGGTTGTTAGAACCTAAAAATTTATTTTTTATTTCAAATGTACTAGGTTACTTGCTGGGTTTATACTATAAGGGCACTAAGTAGTATATAGATCATACTTCATAGTCAAATGTAGAAAAACACCTTCCACAGACATGTTTTTACAATCATCCTTAGGACATCTCAAAGACAGGTGGCAAAGCACTGCTAAACTGTATGTCTCCCTTCATCATAATGAAATTTCAATTTCAGAATAACAGCCAACGTTTCAAAAGCTAATAATCATGCACTATCTTAAAACTGAGGGGTGAAAGGATGGCTCTAACCACCACAAAAAGTATGACACTTTTTCACATCCCTATTAATTAATTTACTAAGTACCCCGCTGCACAGGCGGGAAAAGTGAGGCACAAAGAGGCATGTATTTATTGTTGTTGATGTTTCAAGATTTGTCTAAAGTTAGACAGGGAAGAAAGGTCAAAACCACACTGAGAACTCTAGAGGCTTGACACTTTTGGGATATGATGGATTCAAGGTTTGAGTGAAATGTTATATTTAACTCATGTCTTGTTTGCATCACACCATCTTAGTCTAACCTCTTGCAAACCATTTAAAGCATGGACCTGGGAAATGCCACTTACTACCTACTTTCTCTGACCAGGTGAAAAAGGCTAGCCAATGCTTGTGTGTAAACAAACAAACACCACAAAAAACAGTGTTGTTGCATTATATGCAATTAGCAAGGTTCAATTATGAAAATATTCCACAACCGAATTGCAATAACTCAAGAAACATTCCACAAAATTTTCTAAGAATCTGTGGGAAGGTATAGTGCCTGGCCATCCCTACTAAAACAGAAATTTATTCATTGCATTATTGTTGCTGATCTGAACTTAAATGTGTATGATCTCATAACTGGTAGCCTCAAAGTACTAAACTACTAAACAAAACAAAGGATCATCCAAACTCCTAGATGACACGAAAATATTTATCTAGGATCATTAAGGAAAGCATAGCACTTTGGTACTCTTTTCAGAAAAGAAATCTCAAAATATATAAAGGTAATCATAAGCATATGGCATTTTACATTGACCAAGGGAGTAACAGTTAAATGGATAAGGTATAACCACCACTATAACTTCTTGACCAACTTTATATTTTGAAACATCAGGTCTGCCCCTATCAACTACCATTCCAACTCCACAGGGTATTTTCCAGTGAGACATGCTGTACAATGACCATTCTTTTCAAAGCATTCCAGACCATTCCCATTTTCTTGAATCATAATATCCTGCTTTTCCACTTTCTGTTTTTTAAACTTTATCCCTTCTTGTACAGATGAAACTAGTCCTCCCACTGACAGATATACAACACTGTTTGCTCCTACAGAGGGAAAGAGGGGAAAAGGAAAAGGTCATGATGCTTCCTTTGGAAAGAAAGATCTGCCTCACAAGACAACAGTCACAAACAGGAAAACTTAAGCCAGCATAAAAATTTCTCTTTCATATTCTTAAAAAAAAAAAAAAAAAGCAGGGGTGGAGGAGGGGAGAGGGAATAAGCAATAAAATTCTGGGCCTTTATAATTTTTTAAAATTTGAAATTGGAATTTAAATTGCTATTTAAAATAGCACTGGAGGCTTCAAATCTAGAATGGATTCAGAAAGTCTCTCTAGTAATTTTCTTGATTATGAAAAACAAACTTTGAAGTCAGGAAAATCTGGGTTCAAATTTAAGCTCAAGGTCACTTTACTTTTCCTAAGTCTTTTCATTTATAAGGGAAACATGGCCTAACTATATGGTATCTGTGATATTATTACAATAATACAGATATGTTCCGGGCAAAAAGTGAGTGTTCACAATAAGGTACCAATTGGATGATATTCAAAGTATTTAACTGGTAAGGCACAGGCAGGTCAAAACCAGCCATCTAGACAACCAGTGCGGAGGTACCAAGGCACATTGGCTAAACATCTGCTGTGATATTAAAACAGTTTATCTCACCTAATTTGAAAAGCAAATGTCTTGGGGTGCCTGGGCAGCTCAGCTGGTTAAGATCTGACTCTTGATTTCAGCCCAGGTCACTGACAATGGGGAGTCTGCCTGGGATTCTCTCTCTCTCCCCCTCCCCTGCTTGCTCGCTCTCTCAAAAATAAATAAATAAACTTTAATTAAAAAAAAAAAAGAAAAAAAAACAGAAAAGCAACTGTCTTATCCAGGATAAGCTAATCTCCAAGTCTGCTGTCCTCACTATTAAAGATAACCCTACATTAGCTTTTCACTTTTTGATTTGTACCCACATCTAAATTATTCTATTATAATCTGTGGTAAAATTGGTTTTGTTTTTCTTCAGATCTGATCTTTGGGAGGCTTTAACTGATATGCCTGCAGTTCCCTCTACCTAGAAAGCCTTTCTTCCTTTTCACCTGATCTCACCTTGGCCTAGGTCTCCAATATAGTACTTACCATGGTGTGTATACACACCAGGCACTCTATTCAGAATACTATTCAGTATCTGCTTAACATGTTATAAAATTATCTATTTTTAACAAATGCTGGACATTGTTTTTATTACAAGTATAAAGACTGACAGGCTTTGGATTTTCTCTGTTAAAAAAAAATGTTTAGAGAAATTTTAATACCTACCCAGATATTTTGCAAGATGTTCAAATTCAGGTTTATTGGCAATAAGCTCTTCTTTTGTTGGTATGTTTATTCCCATAAAGCATGGGTATCTAATTGGCGGTGAAGCTACTCGAATGTGTACCTTGGAAAGAAATCATTTCACATATTATTCTAACATTTATAACCCTTCTGGAGCAGCCCTGCTCTGAACTCCAAAGCATCTGGACAAAGATTTCAAAATGTCAGCCACTTGTAAAAGATTCTTTTTACTGAGTTGCCTATTGTTTCCTTTTACCATCTATCAATGAGAACATTTCTTTCTTCTATTTCCCATTTAATGACTTTATAGTCCTAGGACCACCTTCATTTTCTATTGAATGCCACTTTTGCCTACCTCTTATTTTACCATTTCAGAAAGCAAAAAATGGTCTACAGGATATAACAAAAACCTTAACTACTATTAGGAGCTTTTTTTCTCTATTATTACTTTTCTGCCTTTTGTAAGGTACATTTACATGGCCATAATTGGCACCCACAATTATTTTACCTTTCTTATAAAGCAAAGATTTTCCCATATTATGTAGTCTTCATAATTACAGTTTTTAATGGCTACAACATATTTCATCATACTTAGGTAGATACATTTCCTACTGGTAGATACATAAGCTGTTGTGTATTCTTTTTCACTACCGTAACAAATGGTGAATTTACTTTACACCTCTTTGTTTTTAATTACAAACTTTTCAAGGAATTCTGAAGAGATTATCATAATTCTAACAGCCATAAAAAGCTGGAAAATCATAATCACAATTATTTTCAAAGCTTTCTAGAGAGACTGCCACTGCTTTCCATGCCACTTTCTCCTACAAGAGATTTTATTATTGAATCCACTTAACTATTAGTTGTAAATGACACCTCACTTCTGTATTTTGAATTACTAAGATATTTAGAGTTAGAATAAGCTTTGAGATTTAAAGTATAACCCAATGTGGCAAATCTATTACAGTAGGATTTTTTCTACATCTTCAAAAAGAGAAGTACTCTAAAAATTAAACCAACATTTTATTGTGTGGCTTTTGTGAGTTTTTAAAATTAACCTTATATTGAGGTTTTTAGTCTATTAAGGATTATAGTTAGTATGCAGTTTAAGAGTGGCTATTATATGTTTTCCAAGTTGCTGCATAGTTATTCCTAAACCAACTCATTTGAAAGATGACAATTTATTTTATTGAACTATCCATTTTCATTCGCTGTACTAAATTGCAATTTTTATGCCAGTATCGTACTATTAATTATCGGTACTTTAGGGTATGTTTTAATAATACTTACCTCTTTCGCACCAGATTCTTTGAGCAATTTGATTATAGGTGAGATGGTATTGCCTCTCACAATTGAATCATCTACAAGAACGATTCTTTTGCCTTTAAAGTTGTCCGACAATACTCCAAATTTTTTTGCAACACCAAGTTGTCTCAACCGCATGTTTGGCTGAATAAATGTTCTTCCTACATACCGGTTTTTACATAGCACCTCCACATATGGAAGCCCACACTGACAAGAAATAAAAGGACAATGAACAGCAACATATAGAGAACTCTAGATTCTTATTTTCTCTAGGTCATTCTTCCATTATAATATGTATGAAAACATTTGAAATTGCTATTCTGAACTCTCCATCAATAGATTACAATTTTTCTTCACTATTTAAATTGTAGGGGAAAGGGGCGCCTGGGTGGCGCAGTCGGTTAAGCGTCCGACTTCAGCCAGGTCACGATCTCACGGTCCGTGAGTTCCAGCCCCGCGTCAGGCTCTGGGCTGATGGCTCAGAGCCTGGAGCCTGTTTCCGATTCTGTGTCTGCCCCTCCCCCGTTCATGCTCTGTCTCTCTCTGTCCCAAAAATAAATAAACGTTGAAAAAAATATTTTAAAAAAATAAATAAATAAATAAATTGTAGGGGAAAAAAAGACAAAAAGTAAACTCGTTCAAAGTAATATACTCATTGGGAAAACCAATTGAATTTGTCAGAAGTTGTAATGTTTCTCTCTTAAATATTACTTCCCTGTCTTGGAAAGGAACAGTAAGTGTGTGCAGACAGGACAATAAATCACTGACAAAAAAATTCACAGCAATTAAAAACTATCAGCAAGAAAAGAATTAAAACTGGTATGCAGGAGTACCTGGGTGGCTTAGTCGGTTAGGCATCTGAGTCCTGATTTTGGCTCAAAATCATGATCTCAAAGTTTGCTGTAAGCACAGAACCCATGTGGGATTTCTCTTTCTCTCTCTTTCCCCCCGCCCCTCCCCAGCTTGTGCTCTTTCTCTCTCCCAAAAAGTAAATAAACATTAAAAAAATAAAAAACAAAACCCAGTATGCAAAGAATGCTTTTTGAGGGACAGGAGGTGATTTATCCATCTTTCAAGGTAATATTAATCTAAAATATGTGCATATTGGGGCACCTGGGTGGCTCACTCGGTTAAGTGTCCGACTTTGGCTCAGGTCGTATCTCACGGTTCGTGGGTTCGAGCCCCGTGTCAGGCTCTGTGCTGACAGCTCAAGAGCCTGGAGCCTGCTTTGGATTCTGTGTCTCCTTCACTCTCTGCCCCTCCCCCATTTGCGCGCGCGCGCTCTCTCTCTCTCTCTCAAAAAAATAAACATTAAAAAAAATTTAAAAAAACAAAATAAAATGTGCGCATATCATTTCTTTTGAAAACATAAAACTTTCAACATAGTGAATGAAGATGAGGACACCCCAGGATCACCATAGTCATATAAATCTATCTGGTTATGGAAAATGAAACTAAGCACAGTACTAAAAACATTACACAAAATGAACATAAACGGCTTTGTGATCACCCATACTAAATAGAGAACAAATAAACCAGTGGTTTGTGATGGAGGGTGCTTCAAGAAATAAGTTTTAGTAATAAGTAAATATTACCACTAAATTCTATAGGTATTCATGATGTTATCTTTTTTTTTTATGTTTATTTATTTATTTTGAAAGAGAGCACAAGCAGGGGAGGGGAAGAGAGAGAGGGAGAGACAAAATCCCAAGCAGACTCCACGCCATCAGCACAGAGCCTGATGTGGGGCTCAAACTCACGAACCATGATGAGATCATGACCTGAGCCGAAATCAAGAGTCAGACACTTAACCAACTATGCCACCCGAGTGCCCCAATGATGTTGTCTTTTTAAGTGAAGTGGATCATTCTGCTCATCTTTAGGTGAATCTTGGGGTGGATTCACTAAAACAGTGCCATTGAATGAAAAGGTTGGAAAATAACTCTTGTTGTAAAGGATCCAACATTTTCTTTTTCCTTGTAATATACTGGTAAGTTTCTCTTTATATACAAGGGTTTCTGATTTCAGTGCTATAAGAGCATTTCACTGCATGTCAAGAGAAATACCTTTCCTGCATAACCAAGAGCAGCAGGTGTAGCAGATTCCGGAACAGTGCTAACCAAATCTGCATCCACTGGTGCCTCAATTGCCAGCTGCTGACCACAACGGTATCTTACTGTGTAAACCATTTGGTCTGGAATGTTTGAGAAAAAAAATAGATTATTTTTACTTAGCATTTCATTATTATTCTAAGAAAACTAGCTTGTTAGAACTCTATACATGGAGTACAAAAAGTAAAGCATATAAAACAACTAAAGCAGAAAATATAAACTGGGGAATTCACTATTTAAAAAAAATTTGGCCTTATTACATATCTGAAAATCATAATCCTTACTCCTAAAAGGAAAACAAGGTCCAGCATGAAAGGGAAAAATAGTGATATTATGACTTGTAGGTTCAGTCTCATATCCACAGCATCTAACAATGTGCCTCCAAAGAGCCAGGTAAGCCTTTGAACCAAGAACTGCCATGTTTCAGTGAGATAAAAAAGAAACTTAAGTAAAAAGTTAAAAGATATTTTATTTACCTTCAAATATACTATCTGGTCTTGCAAAATAAACATATTCAAAGATACAAAATGCCATCGGGTTTCCTTCAGACCTTGGTATAATATCAAGAGTTTGGACACTACGTTTGGTTATTTCCACAATTTCTCCAGGCAAGACTTCACGGTAATATCTTGGGAAACAATGTTAAAGAAAGAAGACTTTAAATAAACAGTCCTTAAGACTGATAATAACATCTATTGTAAAGTACACAAAGAGTCCCTTCCCTTATAAAGGAAAAGTGGTTCAGTTTAATATAGAGATGGCTTAAAAAATAAAAAATTAATATTCTTCCAGCAGTAAATCTAATACTTGTATCTTGCGGTGCCTGGGTGGCACAGTCACTTAAGTGTCTGACTCTTGATCTCAGCTCAGGTCATGATCTCACATTTCATGAGTTTGAGCCCTGCATCAAGCTCTGAGCTAATGGTGCAGCGCCTGCTTAGAGTTCTGTCTCTCCTTCTCGCTATACTCCCCCTGCTCTCTCAAAATAAAAAAAAGTAATAATAAAAAAATAAAATAAATTAAAAAAATTTAATACTTCTATCTTATCCCTAAATTCTAATTTTTATTTTAAAAAATAAAAGCCATAAATTTTACTCAGTTTTGGAAGAACAGAGGTTAAAGAGAACATTTTTATCCTGGCTTAAATTTTTCGATCATAACTATTCCTTGTTGAGGAGATTCTTCCTTTCTAAAATAAGTCTCATAGTATTTTGAAAGCAAGATGCCAGTTTCAAAATTAGAAGGTATTACTGGAATATTAAAGTCAGTGCCAGTGCTGAGTAAAATGTACAAAAGAAACTGCATTCATTTATAGATAGGTCTAGCAGCCATCAGAAAGAAAACTTTCACGTAACAAAAAACTTTTTACTGATGTGGAAAAAGTGAATATGCTGAGTGAAACAAAACTTACCTTGCGCCAATTGATAAAAAACTACAAGATTCTGAAGACACCACCCATCCTTCTGTTTCTGAAGCTTTTTTCTCTGTAAATCACAAGACAATTCAGTTAATGGATTCAAGAAATTTTACAAGAGGCCACCTATTTCAAGAGAACAGTTAAACACCAAATAGATAAATAAGCATCTGACTATGGCTCAGGTCATGCTCTCAGGCTCATGAGTTCAAGCCCCACGCTGAACTCTGTGATGACAGCTCAGAGCCTGGAACCTGCTTCAGATTCTGTGTGTGTCTCTCTCTTTCTGCTCTCCCCTCTCTACCGCTCATGCTCTGTCTCCCTCTCTCTCAAGAATAAACAAACATTAAAAAAAAAAAAACAAAAAAAAAACAACGAAGTACTACATCATTTTTTTTCTTTTTATCTAGTTCCTTCTCATTCATAAGCTTCCTATACCTAAAGATTTGAGGGTGTACCAATAGTAGGACAAGAACTTGGAAAAGCATTATGAAATTGTATTTCTTCTGAAGTGCATTACCTTTATCATTTATATCAGATACAGGAATAAGACGTCCAATGCATAGAGGGCGATTTCCATAAGGATCTCGTACGGCATAAATAACATCTCTGTGCATTATAAGCAGGGAATATGCTGTAGGTGCTTCCTTCATTAAGTTTTTAATCCTGGAATTAATTAAATAATTGAATAATTTCAGTTATAAACACAAGACATAAGCTCTGCAACACAGAGCTCTCGTAGCAGAGCTGTGAGCTTAGCCTAGTTTTACAATTACCTTGCTACCCAGTCTGGGGTGCCATCTTGTTCCTGAGGAGGTGTATATGCCAGTAACTGGGTAATCATTTCACTATCAGAACTTGTTGACAAACCAATACCATGCCGCAGAAGCTATTTAGAATGGAGAAAAGTGTAATCATTAGAGGGGAAGCTCCACCTCACCCCTCACCCAGTAGCCCACCATAATGGAAAGAGATCAGGCATTGTGTGAATTTTCAGTTATGAAAATCCTGCATTCTACTAATGACACATGTATATAATAATGGAGAACCACTGCTGAAAGCAATAGGAAGTCTCTGAAGGTTTTTAAGCAAGAAAAAAAAAGTGCTCTAGGAAGCATATAGAATAGCTTTTGAAAACTAAGTTTGAAGGAATATAAACCTGCAGTCAAGGTGGGGGAGAGTGGAGAAGGCACAAGAATTTGGAACTGTGATTCTAACTTTTTCAGCCCTTGACAATCCTAACCAATAGGATACATTCCCATAAGAGTGGCATACTACAGTTGGGGCCGCTCAATCCAGGTTTGTTAGTGATAGTGCTGGTGGGCTACCCATCCCCACTGATTATTGCTGACAGAATAGAAGAAAGGAATTAACTATATGGAAAAATTAAATGTAGAAGATGTAATAAAAATTGGTTGAGCACACTCATGAAGATTATAAGGTTCTGAGCCAGTGTGACCAGGACAAGAACACCACCAATGACCTGTACAGGTTGAGTTTAAACTAATACTATAGAACGTTTTCAGTAGGCAGCTAAATGTGTAGAGGTGAAATCCAGACTCTGGGAAGTGGTTGTGTCTAGAAATGAGCTAGGTATTGCATGGAATTGAATTTTGGTGGTTATCACTAAGTGGTGAGTTTTTCTTAGTAATTTTTACTTCGTATTTATACTTTGATTGTGTGAATTAAAAAATTCTTTTTTCACTTAGGGGCAGAAAAACATATTATCATTATAATACCAGTGCCTAAAAAGAGAACAAAACAAAGCTAGAATTGAAAATAAAAGGACAATGAGTGGTATGGAAGCATGGTTCTAGATATTTTTAACCCACCAAAATTCATCATCATTTGACTCCTGTCACTATTCATCCCATGTAAAATGCCTTGTTCTAGAATGCTAAGGAAATAACTGTGTGCATGTGTGTGTGTATAACCATCCTGTTACTGAATGCCACCTGAGGGTTTTCTTTCCAAGGTTACCAGATCAAGATTATTATAATCCAATGGACTGAAGAAACATGGCATCAATAAATGAATGGCAAGAATGGATAAATAAGCTATCAGGAATATAAAGATACTAAGGAATTAAAAAAAAAGGAAGATAAACTAATGATGGATAAAAGCACAGGCATAAATTAACATAGAATGCTCTAAATACCATGCTATAGACGAAAATGAACATAAGTAAATTCTTTGCCTTTTCCCCAAGTGGTTTCCTGTAATTGTTTCCAAATCACTTTCCCTTGTATTTGTTATCCAGTTTATATTCTATTTTCTTTTTATGCTTTGAACATAAGGACAAGGCTGAAGGGATAGGAACAGCCCATAAAACCCTAATTTCTCTGTTTCTCACAACAACCATAAATCAACTTTTTCACATCTCTATTCTAAAGCAGTACCATCAGAATCACCTTAGAAGTACATTAAAATGCAGACTGACCACCCTCCTGCTGCAGATTCTGGGGCTCAATCTTAGAATCTGCAATTATAACAAATACTCCAGGTAATTCTAATACAGTTGTCCTTTGCAGTTAGATAACAGGTGGCAACAATTAGAAAATATCCTGCACCAAGATCCCCAATAACTTCATTTCATTAATTTATCTTAATAATGAAAAAAAGCATTAAAAACACTTACCTTTTTCCTTAATTGAGTAGCATTTACCAATTCGCCGTTATGTGCCACAGCTATCTTCCCATGAAGTGTTTCAACAACAAAGGGCTGACAGTTTTCTAATTCACAGTTTCCTGTAGTGGCGTATCTCGTGTGTCCAATTCCAAGGTTTGAAATATATAATTTCTTCAAATTGTCTTGAGTAAAGACATGATTTACAAGACCCATTCCCTTGTAAAGTCAAAGTAGAAGCTCATCTTAGAAAAAAAAAACCAGACTTGTGGCCCTAGTGAGTAAAGGCTTTTATCCTATGTGCTCCAGAATTCTAATCTTAAAGACTAACCTAATTGTAAGAACCATGAAATATCTTTTTAGAAAAAAATTTGAGGGGTACGTGGGTGGCTCAGTTGGTTAAGCATCCGACTTCAGCTCATGATTTCACGGTTCATGAGTTCCAGCCCTGGTTCGTGAATTCCAGTCCCGCATCAGGCTCTGTGCTGACAGCTCAGAGGCTGGAGCCTGCTTTGGATTCTGTGTCTCCCTCTCTCTCTTTCTGCTCCTCCCCTCCTTGCACTCTCTCTCCCTCTCTCTCTTAAAAATAAATAAACAAAAAAAAATTTTTTTTTAATTGAGGTGAAGTTCACATAACAAAATTAACCATTTTAAGGTAAACAATTCAATGGCATTAAATACATTCACAATGTTGAGCGCTTGTTTTATGAGCTACTTTCCATTAAAACACTGAAGATGTACTAAACAGTAAATTTTGTCAAATAAACTAAATCAAATGCATTTTAAAAACCCAAAGCATGTTAAAATATTTAAATATATGACCTGTTTCCGTGAGTCAGTCAAGCAAACTATCACACAGAAATGGACCCTAATTGGACAAATGGAAAGGCTGATCCAGCGTATGACTTTTATATGCAAATTATTTGTTCAAATTTCCTTCCCCCACCAACATACTAGTTATCATCTGGTTATTGTTATCTTTATTATCAACACTTTTTAATGTTCAAATATACCTTGTGTGTTTTGAATGTTGGTACTGAATTCCCATCACTGGTCACGATACCAGCACTCTCCTGACCCCTGTGAATACAAAAAGGCATCAACTGTTAAATTTAAATTTACCTCATTGATAAGCTTCTTTATGAAGCATACTTTTCTCAAGAGCATTCAGGGACTGACAATACATTACATGCTACCAGTACCAGTGCCCCTTCTACTCACGATGATGGTGACCAGATAGATGATATTGTCTGAGTTCTAACTAATATGTCAGGCACTGTCCTAAAATTTATAGGAACGACCTAATTTATTAGGCTCTCACAACAATCCTATGAACTAAATACTATGATTATCATGATTATCATTCCCATTTTACAAATAAGGACACTAAAGAAATGGAAGTTAAGTAACTTGCCCGATGTTGCATGGAAAGTGGCAGCACAGCCAGGATGAGAACACAATCTGACTCCAGAACTTGAGCTTCTAACCCCTGTACTACGTGACCTCTAAATTGAGTATGCAGATATAAATGGATATCTCCAAATAAATTGTTAGGTAAAATGCTTAGTTGTGGGTACTAGAATCAAGAACAAAAATTTTTTTTTTTGAGGTTTTTGCTTTGTTTTTCTGCACTTACCACTTTTCTTCCCCAACAAATATCTGTCACTTTAGTTATTACAAAAAAAAAAAAAAAAATGCTGCTTCTAAAAATGCTAAGCTAATCAGGAACTTTGTGTTTCATCTCTGCGTTAATATTTCTAGATGATGAAATAAAGAAAAAAGCCAAAAGCTGGGCCGGAGGTAGTTATAACACACCTTAAGACTAAGAGGATCTGTACCACTACGGAGTAATAAAATAAAGATTCCAAATGCTCCACAATTTTAATAGCTCTATAAATACTAGATGTGTTTTAACAAATTTTTGTTCCAAAGAATGTATAACAGGGTAGAAATAAAAGGTAAATTTCTATCATATATGTATATGTACATTAATAACTAATTATAAGTCAATTAATACATTGACTTATTTGGCTAAAATAATGGCTAAAATAGTATTTTTCAAAATTATATATTATAGTTGTTTAAGCATTTTTTTAAAGTTTATTTATTTTGAGAGAGAGAGAGAGAGAGAAAGTGAGCAGGTGAGCTAGTAGAGGAGGGACAGAGAGAGAGGGAGAGAATCCCAAGCAGGCCTCCATGTTGTCAGCACAGAGCCCGACTTGGGGTTAGATAAGATCATGAGCCAAAATCAAGAGTTGGACGCTCAGTGGACTGAGCAGCCCAGGCATCCCTGTTTAGCATTTTAATAAGAAAAAAAGTACAACATTAAGTGTACCTGCAAAGTAAAAATCTAAATATTTAAAATTAAAATTTTACTAAATTATCAATGCATTAAGTACTACCAATACGTTAAATATATATGTATAACTCTATACACCCTATAAGACTGGATCACTTATGACTTAGGATTTCTTTACTGAAATGATGTGGTCTTCAAGGTTAACCTATGCTAGAAGACTAAATGATTCATGGCAGAGGGGGAAAAAAATAACGTTTGCCATAAATCTTGGGGCAGAAAGAACCTCTGCCAACCACTTCTAAAATTATTTTTTAAAAATCAACAACCATTTAGTAAACCAGAGTATTATGTAAGAAAAGAAATAAACAAAAAAATGGTTTTCCTTCCCTTTTGTCTCCAGGGTAATTTCCCCTTAAGTCTGAAATGAAAAACGTTAGGCATCATTTAGGTCCAGGCTTCTTTAATCACAAAGCCTGCGTATTTGGCAGTTTCTCAAGTTACTCCCCTCAGGCAGCTTGAACCAGTTAAACTAGATCTTTTCAGCTCTTTGGAGCTTATTGACAACCAGCCGTCTGGTTTCCTAGGAAACAAAACCTTGGCTAGAAATAGTGAATCATTTCCAGGTCACTTTCAACATGGAGAGTGGAGCAGGAAAGCACTGGACTGAAGAAGAGGTTAAAGCTTTGCTAAGTGTCTGGGCAGAAAAAAATATACGAAAACAACTTTATGGAACACTGAGAAATAAAGGAATATTTATTTACATTGCTAAAAGGCTGCAAGCACTAGGAGTATACAGAGATTGGAAACAGTGCCGGGCAAAGTACAAAAATCTCAAATATGAATACAGAACAGTTAAATATGCCCATAACTCTGGAGACAGCTCTAAAACTATGAAGTTCTTCCATGATTTGGATGCGATCCTGCAGTATGAACCTGCCACCCAATTAACAGAGGAAGATGCAAATGGCAGGTGCCTGGCAACGCTGAGCCAAAGTACAGCTCCAGAGACCACCGAAGGTAAAAAAGAAAAAGTAGCATTCTTTTGTTGTTTTTACCTAACAAACTATAACAGTATAGGATTTCTGAGTCCATATGATAAACATAGCCTGGAATATTATGGTTGAGAAAAACAACGGACTTGTTACAGTATTTTGCACAAGGTAAAAAATTTAGAAAGATTAAATACCTCCACTTTTTAAATCCGTAAAATACTGAAAAAAAAAAAACCAACACATTAAAATGACATTAACTGCTAATGCCAACTGCTCCTTAAGCATGCCTGATGTTTTGTGAAAAATGGATTGGGCTTTGAAAACATTTTAGGTTTTAATTTTTTAAGGGTGGCAAGAGAAAAAAAAAATCAAATATATTACTCCACTGTTGTTTCCCCACAGCTCCAAACAAGACAGAACTTTCTGCTCTATATTAACGTTCACATTTTTCTAAATTTATGAATAACAGCACTAAAATACTAGGAAATAATAACTTCTTTCATTACTTGTTTAGAAGAACAGCTCCCTTTAACAAAAAAATGAAACAAAAATAGACTTGATAGTTTATATGATTTATGATTAAATGATTTAGATATTAAAACAAGGTTCTTGACTTGCTGTGTTGTTAAGCCAACACTATTGACACAGAATTTGCTCACTGTGGAAGCTGAATATATCACCAGGGAAAGAGGGGAAATCAATGGCAGTAATGAGATTTCTCCCGTAACGAAAGTCTTACAGATGCTATTTTTAAGGGCAGAGTTGTTCAATTCAAAATTTCTAATACCTACTGTCTGTGTATATCATGTGCAAAGCACATGCTTTGTAACTGCAGAAAGGAGGGCATCATGAATAAATTTAACACCCAAAAGAAAATGGTAAGTGGTAGAATAAAGATAGCAAATGAGAAAGGATGGTACAATGACAGAAATTGAAGTTAGGTTAATTTGGGTTATCTGAACTTTGTGTGTAAAGCTCAATAATAAATCATTTGGTAAAAAATGCACTTCACTTAACATACTCCCTTTACATTGCTGATACTATACCAAATTTAGCAATTTGGTATTGTAAAGTTAAAGCCACTGTCAAGTTAAAGAGCAATAACACTGGGGGCAGCTGGGTGGCCAGTAGGTTAAGGCATCTGACTCTTAATTTTGGCGAAGGTCATGATCTCACTTTCCTGAGTTCGAGCCCTGTGCTGTAAAAGCCCAGCCTGCTTGTGATTCTCCCCCTCTTTCTGTCCCTCCCCTGCTCGCACTCTGTCTCTCTCAAAATAAATAAATTAAAAAAAAAAAAGAGCAATAACATTATTTTATCCATTTAATCACCCTGCACTCTTTGGCATTTAAATGCTTTAAATATTGGTTAATGGTAAGTAAATGACTCAACTTCTGAAAGGCCTTGATTTTAACCAGAGGTTGGTGTAATGAAGATGTGGGTGCTAAATCTCCACTATTTTTGCCCCTCTCTTCTCTGAGCCACCCCCCCACCCTGTCGCACGCATGCGTGTGTGTGTGTGTGTGTGTGTGTGTGTGTGTGTGTGTGTGTGTGTGTTTAATCTCCACTTAACAGGATCTCTTTCTAACCCATTCAGGTACCCCCATGGCTCCAAATTCCCCATTGTCACTCGTAAGCAGATGGCCCATAATTATTTCTGAACGTTGTATGTTTCAGGTATCTCAAACCCTCCAATTCTAAAACCATACTCTCTCTCTTCCCTCATTCAGAACTGATCATCCTACAAACTGCCTCCACCTTACTATCACTGTATTTCCAATCATTTAAATAAACTTAAACATTAAACATTTGAGATATCCTTGACCTTTCATCAGTCACTAAGTCCTTAAAAAAACTACTGACATGTTTCATAAATTTTCCCGTTCTATTCTCATTATCACCATGTAGAACTTCATCTATCACATGGAATATTAAGCTCTTAACTGGTCTCCTTACTTTTCAGCCCCTTCCTAACACATCATCTACAATGTCTCTGGTTGTTGTTCTTTAAACTTTTTGAATTATAAAATTACAAGCACATTAGCATTTTGTTTACTTTAAAAATTATCTTTAAATTATACCCAGAATTAATTATAATTCAGGATTAAATGTTACTTAATGGTTCCATAATATCTGAGTGCATATACAGTTTGTCTTTGCCCCCTAAGAGAAATGATGCTATAATCAATACCTAACATTATCACTTTAGAATAGACTATCAGAAGTTCAATTACCGGTCAGGAGGGCTATGATTACTTTGAAACAGTGCTAAAAAAAAAAAAAAAAATGCTTTCCAAAAGAAGTGTACTTTACTTAACTAACTATAATGGTGTATGTGATTGATAACTTTTAATTTGCATTTTTTTAATTACTAATGCTATGGAACAGTTTTCTATATGTTTATTCACTTTTACAAATTATGTCAACTGAGGTCTTAGAAACTGCGTGATCTCTTTTGCCTTAAAATTTTGGCTAGTTTTATTTGATCTACAGAATTCAAAAGTTTTCAATGTAATCAAACAGTGATGAAAAAGGTTTTGATTAAAGTTCTTAATGCAATCAAATAGTCTTTTTTAAGGCTTAGAAAGCCCTCCTTTACTTTTGGTCTGATTCATTTATAATGTCTTCTGGTTTCTCTATGGGGAGCCAGCACAATTTTTATTGGTATATGGTAAATTGAAGAAGGGAAGAAAAAGAATGTGCCTTTTCCACTGTTGGGATCAACCTCATGCAAGTGGTAAGAACAGAGGATCTAGTTCCTGTTAGGCAGCAGGTAGCCTGACTGAGCCTTGGCAAAGGACTCAAATACAAACTCTTAAGAGGCTTCATGTTCTGGAAGTTATAATCATCCTCAACTTCAGAATACCTTTGGCCTACTATTACTGCTGAATCACATTCTTTCAGTGACCAAATTTCCACTCTATTTCTCTCCTCTTAACTTGATACAAATGCATCAGGAGTGATGACTTAAGAGTCTCAGTTTACAATCTCCAGGGTATGGGGTCCCTACATACAATTTTGGAATTATGCTAGGAATGATCAACCTAAGAAAAAAAATAGCCCAAAGAAGTTGGGAAGAGAAGCTTTTCTTTATCACCCCTACCAATATTTTCAGCTCCACGCTGTTTTCAACAAACATAAAACTAGGTCCTAAATCAGATAACAGACTAGCAAACTAGGGGCGCCTGGGTCGTTCAGTTGGTGACTCGATTTAGGCTTGGGCCATGATCTTGGAGTCATGGGATAGAACCCAACACTCCATACTGAGTGGGGAGCCTGCTTGAGATTCTCTCTCTCCATCTCCCCCTCTGCCACTCTCCCCAGCTTGCTCTCTCTCTCTGAAAAAACAAAAAACATTAAAAAGTAGCCTGTGCCTCATTTTATGAAAACACCCAACTCATGAAACCAGGAAGATTAAGGCACCATTTTCATTTTTCAAGGTTGGCATGGTTCTTTGATATGACACATTCTTTGGTCTACTTAAGCATAGCTTAGATTAATTTCTGGAAAGTTTAGTGTGTACCAACCAGCTAATTATAAAAGATACATATAAATTTTAGCTATCTGACCAAATATGCCAAATAAACAAGTTTTCAGATTATCTCATTATAGGACCTCTGTTTTACATTGCTAGTATCATTTATCAAGTCCCTATTATGTTAAAGTACCTAAAATACAAAATTAAAGAACATCTTTATTTTAAAAATGTAATTTATTTTGAAAATGAACCACAATCATCTCTAGAAACTTACAAAATTAGCAAACAAAACTAGTGGAAGTTCAAAATAAACCACGTCAATGGAATGGAAGAAATTAAATTTGGGGGCATCTGGGTGGCTCAGTCGGTTAAGCGTCTGACTCCGGCTCAGGTCATGATCTCACTATTCCTGAGTTTGTTTGAGCTTCACGTTAGGCTCTGTGCTAACAGCTCAGAGCCTGGAGCCTGCTTCGGATTCTGTGTCTCCCTCATCTCTCTGTCCTTCCCCGCTCATACTCTGTCTCTCAAAAAGTGAATAAATGTTAAAAAAAATTGATAAAAAAATTAAAATTTCCTTTATATAGATAAGCACAGTATTTAAACCATATCATACAGTATTTAAATCATATAAAATCTATCACAAATGTATAATCTTTCATCAATATGATCAAATTCAGCTCAAGCTACTAGCATTATCAGTCATTTAATTCAATATTTATCTTCCCTAGAACTTACTCTAAAAGGAATTCCATTCTTTTCCCAGGTAAAATGTCAGTTACATTAGAAGATAAGGAAGACCTCTCAGGAAATCCATTACTTTTGGTTTCTCACATCAAACCAATGGAACTAGGTGGGTCAAAAAACAATGAAACTGATCAGATTCCAAATTGGAAAGTAAGATTGGTTTCTGAGAAAATGGATGATTTGTCCCGATAGAAACACTTAGGATTACTTCAAGTTTCCCTCTTTTTTTAATAATCTATACTAAAAAAATCATTTTTAAAAATAAATGATTTCTTTAACAAAACGTAAATTGCCTAGAAATACTAGCTTTCAAATTCACAACCTTCATCCTTTAAATATAGTAAGAAATACAGGTCAAAATTAAACATAGTAGATGCTTAATATTTAATGAACATGTCACTTTAGCACTCCTGAGGTCTAAGACAAACAATTTTACATGTGAAAGTAAATAATAGCAAATCAATAATGAGGTCAAGGATGATTTTATTCACCCAAATTAAAGTCAATATAAATCCCCACTTTGCTTCTAAATTTGTATTGAAGGTTGTTAATCTAAGTAAGGAAAAATAGTGAAAAGCATTTCAAAACAATGACATTAAATGTACCACAAAATAAAAACATCTCCATATATCTCAGGTAAATGCTAAGAAGTGGTTTTTAATGACTTACATTATAGATGCTGAGGTCTGAACTACCTTCTTATTAAACACAACAAACATGAAATCTGACAAAAACACAAGATAATGTGGTTGTTAAAATAGCCAACATAACCTCAGTAAGTTGCAAAACTGTACTAGAGATCTAACATGAAGGTACCATGCTAGGATTTCTAACTAAGCGGGGACATTCTGTCTAGGGCATTATGAAATTTCTGGCACATTTCCTTGCATTAAAAGAATACTTCGCTTAAAATGACAGTTGTTCTTTAACCAATGGGACATTTTATTTTCATGAGTAAGAAGCACCAATTGTTGTAATATGCCTCTTCCAACCCGTCATTCATGAATAGTCTTGGTTCCCAATCCTGACTGCACACTAGAATCACAATCTGGGGATGAGGGGTGGGGTTAGCAGTGAAGTAGTGATTTATAAAAGCTCCCCAGGAGATACTGATATGTAGCCAATGGAAATCATTAGATTAAAAGGAAGAGGAGATAATTGCTCCCACCTATCTTATCACCAAAAAAAAAAAAAAAAAAAAAAAAAAAAAAAACTGTTCTCAACAAGCCATTTTCTAATTGCATTGCTTTCTACAAGTCAATATTATAAAATTATGTATTCAATGTTCACTATATAGTTAAATACACACCACAGACCAAAGGAGTGGGATGGACGGGTAAGGAATGATAGAGAAAAAAACATGATCAAAATGTGACTAATTAAAAACAACTGTATTAAAGCCAGTCACTAACATGACAACAAACAGATTCAGGTTCTGTACTTCATTTATCCATTAGTTTCAGAGGAAAGCTAAGCTCTGATTTGTATTCCATCTCCCATGGAGAAAATGTCTTTCTTTATTAAAGATGCATCTAATTATTTATCTTATGTAACCATATATATATATATGTATATATATGTATGTATGTATATATATATGTATATATATGTGTATATATATATGTATATATATCTTTCCCTCCCCACCTGATACAGGTAACTCTACATCAATTATGGAACCCCCTATTAATCCAACTTTTATTCCAACTGTAGCAAATGAAGGAGGAAAACACTGGACTGTGCCAGAAATTAGGGCTCTAATAGGCATCTGGTCTGATATAAGAATACAACAACAACTAGAGGGAACAGTGAGAAATAAAAGGATATTTGAACAAATTGCTGCGAAGCTTCAGAAATTTGGAATAGAGAGAGATTGGAAACAGTGCAGAACAAAGTACAAAAACTTAAAACATGAATATAAGATTGTAAGAATGGCTCAAGACCAAGGAATAACTAAGAGTATGAAATTTTTTACTGAGCTGGATGCCATTTTGGGACACAATAAAACAGAAAAATCACAAGAACAGGAATTCCAAGATGGAGAACAAGCCACAGGATGTGCCAATGTAAAAAGAGAAGAGGATCGGACAGGTAGGAAGACAAAAGTAATCTTAACATCAGGTTACATCATATAAAATGTCAGTAGCATGATAACATGTATATAATCTAAGTTATATAGGTTTCACTACATGTTATTCAATAAGCTAATTGTTGAATTTATCATGAAACAGATTGAATGTATAATCAATCTCCTCCAGGACATAGAGAACAGTACAGTTATAAAAAAAGGATGAAATAAAATTGGATTTCCACAAGTTTAAAAATAGACCAATTTTAATAAAGTAGAAATGCAACTCTAGATGGCAGAAATTAAAGCAACTTTTCATATCAACTATGGTAAAATTGTGAGTGAACAGAAAAAGGACATTAAAGAACTTAGAAAAATACAAAACCCATGAGAATGTCTTTGAAGTGTGGTTCTTCTGGGACATATCATAAAATTCTTTAAATGAGTTTAATCCAAAGGATTAAGATACAATACACAAAAAGATATGATAGCATGAAATAAATTGGATGAGTTCTAGACCAGGAGTCAGGAAATCCAAGTTCTAGCTCAGTCTTTGTGGAATCCTAAACCAAGTATCTCCTCTACACTTGACAAAATGTTCTTAAAGACCTCTACTAACCATAAAGTTTCTAGATCTTAATATCTGCCTTAAACAATGGAGTCTTAATTCCTAGAGTGTGAGTGTGTGTCTAGGGGAAAGAGAGGCAATGACAGAGTTAGAACTGAGAAATGGTGGTGAGAAGTACTAAAATCTTTTGTTGGGAAGAAAAAAGAAACCGGTCTGCTAGAGAACTATATACATCTATCCCATGAAAAATAAAATGACTAGTGATAAAGTAGCCCAACAGCAGCAGCATGATTCTGTTCATACAGTAATTGCAGACAATGATCATTCCATCAGTTATGAGTCTGTAAGTCTAGCTACAGACTTACAACACCAGGTATCTACAGGGACCTACGACTGAAAGATTTTTAAGAGTGGGGAATCTAAATTAGAGAAAAGGAAACAACTACAGTATTTAGCACCAGGCTCACTGTAAAAGGGTAAATAACATATTAGAGTTTAAAACACAATCCTGAAAGTGAATAAAACCAAATCACCATATATCCCACTATGTTCACACAGTCATTGCTGGAGAAGCAGCTGAAGATGATTTAGTCAGTAATATGTCAGAAGACCTAAGAGAGAGAGAAGTAAAACAAAGTCCTGGCACAGGTAAAACAACATTTTTTTTGGTTTTGCGTGTGAAAAAATACATAAGATGTTATTATATGATGTTACTATGGACTGAAATATGTCACTCCTAAAGTCGTATCAACAAATGCAAGAGCATTTGGAGACGGGACCTTTGGGAGTTAATTAGGTTTAGATGAGGTCACAAGGATGGGGCCTTTATGATGGGTTTTATAATTATATTTTATATATAATAATATAATAAGATGCTACAATAACTAAAATACTGTAAGATGCTTTAAGAACATATACAAAGTTATAACATTATATGAAGAATAATACTCATATTTACAAAATGCAAAAATGGAAGGTGAAAACGATTAATGACCCATAACGTTCCCTATGGCTGTTATTCTCAAAGTGTAGCAGCATCAGCACTGTCTGAGAACTTATGCATGCTTAAGTTTAAGAAATACTGCCCTATGGTAAAGAATACTAAGGGGGTAGAGCAAAGTAAGTGCTTCCTATTTGACTGTTTGCCTTTTACACAAACCAAAATGAGGGATGAGGGGATCACCAGGCCCTCAAACAAAAGCCTAGCCATCACAGACCTTGCACATAGTTCAAAGATTCATACAACCTTGGAAAATGTAAAGATCATATTGATTAACAAACCAGGTAATCAAATTCCCCACACCCTTGGCAAACTTCTTTGTCTGATTTATCAGAGATGGTAGATTAAAAGCTCAGTGGGAGAAACGAAAGCTGCTAGAACAGTGGAAGGTGGAAATAGGGAGAAATTAAGGAGACTAACACGATAGGAACATGCAGCTGACTAGGGGTACGATAACAAAGGTAAACAAAACTGTGCTCCTAAGGTTTCTCAGGGCATCACAGCAATGACTCTTGTCATTAAAAGGAAAAACAAAAACAAAAACAAAAAAAAGTTAAAATCCGATTGTGTTTAGTGAGATAGAAAGATTTCCATGGAAAAAGTTAAGAACCTTGGCATTCAGAAGATTTTAGCTTGTTAGTCCTCTGGACTCACTTAAGTCCAATACCTCAAGATAATTTTTTATATCTGAAAGGAAAACATTCAGCCAGATAAAAACTGAGAGGGTTTTTAAAAACTGTCTGGTATGCTTATATGTTAATTTGGAATATGTTTAGAAAATGTGAAACAGGAAATATTTACGGTCATTCTAGAAGTTAATTTATTTTAAACTTTCCCATGAAAATAAAAGCAAAGGTATAAACCCATAAGAATCCCAGCAGCTAAATGCATAAGGAAAAAATTTAAACAGGTAAGAACTTCAGGCACAACTGCAATGCACAACTATTGAGGCACAAATTGCCACTGTACTATTTAGAAGATTTTGTACTGAGGTATAAAGATACGAATATTTATCTTCAGGATAAAAATTCACATCAAATACCTTTCTTTAAAAACAAGAACATAGGGCGCCTGGGTGGCGCAGTCGGTTAAGCGTCCGACTTCAGCCAGGTCACGATCTCACGGTCTGTGAGTTCGAGCCCCGCGTCAGGCTCTGGGCTGATGGCTCAGAGCCTGGAGCCTGTTTCCGATTCTGTGTTTCCCTCTCTCTCTGCCCCTCCCCCATTCATGCTCTGTCTCTCTCTGTCCCAAAAATAAATAAACGTTGAAAAAAAAAAATTAAAAAAAAAAAAATAAAAAATAAAAACAAGAACACAATAGGGGCACCTGGGTGGCTCAGTCGGTTGTCCAACTTCAGCTCAGGTCATAGTCTCACATGGGTTCGAGCCCTGCATCAGGCTCTGGCTGACAGCTCAGAGTCTGAAGCCTGCTTCAGATTCTGTCTCCCTCTTTCTGCCCCTCTCCCACTTGCGCTCCATCTCTCTCCATCTCTCTCTCTCTCAAAAACAAATGGATATTAAAAAAAATTTTTTAAACAAAAACACAATAAAGTCATAAACATTCTTGTAAAAATAGGTAGAGGTCATTTTATTTTGATTTTATATATTCTACTAATGAAATATTGTAATCTGAGTTGCTATTGCCCCATATTGTTAACATTGACCCTTGGTCATAAAACTGATCTCCTAAAGGTTAATTTTTTTTTCCCATCTTAAATGTATGCCAGGAGTTTCCTTCTTATTTCAAATAAAAATCTACCTAGAGCTGTGGACCTCCCGGATTCTAGATAACTACTTAGTTCCCTATTTAGAACTCCTGGAGATTTTGGTCTAGTGTAGGTTATAGGATGGGTTCAGGTACCTATATTTTTGTAAGATCATCAAGCACAGCCAGGGTTGAAAACCACAGCTAGGTTGTCTTATTTAGAGAATAAGACCAGCAGAGGGCTGAAGAAAGTAATACATCAAATCCAGTCTGATTCCATTTAGGCGAGAAAAAATAGCCATTCCAATCAACACTTTAAAAAATGCATGACTCGGGGCGCCTGGGTGGCGCAGTCGGTTAAGCGTCCGACTTCAGCCAGGTCACGATCTCGCGGTCCGTGAGTTCGAGCCCCGCGTCAGGCTCTGGGCTGATGGCTCGGAGCCTGGAGCCTGTTTCCGATTCTGTGTCTCCCTCTCTCTCTGCCCCTCCCCCGTTCATGCTCTGTCTCTGTCTGTCCCATAAATAAATAAAAAACGTTGAGAAAAAAAAAAAATGCATGACTAATGCCATATGAAACAAGTTAATCACTGGGAAGAATCACAGAACTCGTGGGCTATGCCTATCTATTACAATAAATAAGAAGAAATGGCCCATGAAAATTGAATAACTACTTCTTTGCATCTAAAATAAATTTATTTTTCCCCCCACGTGAGGCACAGGCAAGGGAGTATAAAAGCAATCAGAATGTTACCAGGAAAACGGTGCTGGAAGAGAAATCTGTGTTTGACAATCTTGTGCGTTACCTATCTCTTCTGAATAGACCTAAGATTGACTAAATTCATCTCCAGTATCAGTGCCTATTTATATGAGTTGGAATACTTCAATGTCTGGGTATTCTTGCAAGTCACTGCTTTCTTGTAGGGGTAGCCAAAGGTAGATTGCCTCTGGCTCTGAGGGGTGGAGACACGCGTGCATGCATGCATGCATGCATACATACATACATATATATCCTATTAGAGACCACTCTTATCATCAGCTTAAAAATCAGAAGTGAAAGACTACACTGTTCTCTTAAGAAGAATCTTGAAATGATCTATTTTCTTTTTGGATGTGGCAAAATATATCTCCAAAATTAAAATATGATTCACTATCCCCACAATTTCACAAAAATTAACAATGTGATGGCCAGCAGAGGGCACTAAATTATCTATTGTTAGTAACTCAGAGGATATTCCAAGTTTATTTTCTCAAATTCATTTATTTTGGTTTATTTATATTAAAACAAAAATTGGGAATAATTTTCTTCTAAATTAAATATTTAAAAAGTTTGGTAAATTTTGCACGCAATTTGGGTAATCTTAGCAGTAAAATTATCATAAGCTAATGTACTTTGATCACATGAACCACAATACTGAGAACCTTTAAATTTTTAATCCAACAGAAGAACCCAATAAAGATGTGATGGTTAAAATTTCAGAAAACCCAAAAATTATAAGTATGAAAAAAAGAAAGTTCAGACCTAGGTAAGCTGATAAATATAGGCAACTTGATAAATTACAAAGGTGTGACCTGAGAGATGGCTTAAAATCTTTAAAAAATTAAAGTCTGGTCTTTGTCCCCAGTTCCTGACACAGAGCTTCAAAAACCTTTGGAATTTCCAGTGGTGAAAGTCTTTTTTATTTATTTTAAAAATTTGTTTTGATGTTTATTTTTGAGAGAGAGAGCGCACACGTGAGCAGGGAGGGGAAAAGACAGAGGGGGACAAAGGATCCTAAGCCGGCTCTGTGCAGACCAGAGACAGCCAGATGCGGTACTGCAACTCACCAACCCAGAGATCACAACCTGAGCTGAAATCAGAAAAAGAATGTTTATTTTAATGAGGTGTTCCAAGCTGGGTTTCTAAAGAGCTTCAAGATAGGACTGGTCACCAAAACGACAAACCTTGGGATTAAGAGGGTTTGAATTTTAGGCCACCCTGACCTCTAGCAGGGAAGTAACTTTGGAGACTAAGTTCAATCATGTGGCCAATGATTTAATTAATCACGTCATAATCATGTCAATAAAAACTGGCTTAGAAGAGCTTCCTGGTTGGTGAACACACTGATGTGCTGGGAGAGTGACAGGCCCTGACTCCACAGGGAGAGGGCATGGAGACTCTGCATCTAGGACCCTCCCAGACCTTACCCTATGTGGATCTTCATTTGGTTGTTCCTGAGTTCTATTTTTTATAATAAAACTGTAATCCTAATAGGACTTTCCTAAATTCTAGGAGTTGTTCTAGCAAATTATCAAGCCTGAGGGGATAACGGCATCACCTAAGTTTGTAGCCAGTCAGCTGAAGTTGTGGCTGGCATGTGATGTAAGGGCAGTTTTAACCAAGAGTGAGCCCTTAAAGCTGTAGAGTCTGATGCTAGCTAACTCCAGGTAGTGGGTGTGAGAAGTGAATGGCAGTGTATCAGTTGGGATAGAAACATAATAAAAACTAAATGCTTCTCTTTCCTTAAAATATGCTAAGTGTAGGGATTTCCACACTACCACTCTCCAATATGACATCTTATTTTCTGGGACTAACTACTCAAAATTTCTATGGGACACCTAATATCTGTTAATATTTCCATAACCCAGAAGTAGGACATGTGCCTGAGCCTAGAACTGATGGTTTTAGTCACTTAGGTAAAATCTTATAAATTCAGATTCTGTTGAAATAAGGTTTGCCAAAATTTACCTTGGATTTGTGCTCTCCAAAAAGTAGCCAGTGGGGTGAGGGTGGGAGAATGGCTTAGGCATGGATGAAAGAAGGTAAGTCTAGTTATAAAAGGGCAACCAGGAGTACCTGGGTAGCTCAATTGGTTAAGCATCTGACTCTTGATTTGGGCTCAGTCATGATCTCCCAGTTCATGAGATGGAGCCCCTTGTGGGGCTCTGCGCAGACAGTGCTGTCTGTGCAGAGCCTGCTTGAGATTCTCTCCCTCTCTGCCCCCTCCCCCCCCCAACTCAAGCATACCCTCTCTCTCTCTCTCAAAATAAATAAACTTTAAAAAATAAAAGGGCAACCAGAGGGATCCTTATGGTGTTGGAACCCTTGATTATCTTGACCTTGATGGTGGTGACATGAACCTACAAGGTGATAAAATTATTATAAAATATAATACATATACATAACTCACAGTGAGTGCAAGTAAAAGGGGAAATCTGAATCAGAATAGTGAACTGTATCAATGTCAATACCCTTCATTTATTAGTATATTATGGTTTAACAAAATGTTACCATTGGAGAAAACTGGGCCAAGTGTAGAAGGGATCTCTATTATTTCTAACAACTGCATGTGAATCTACAATTATCTCAATAAAAATTTCAATTAAAAAAAAGTAGCCTATTAGGTAGCCTTTGTGGCTCCAAAATACAACCTGTTATTGAAGGTCTTAATGTTGGTAAAAGCTAAAATTCATTCTAGTCTTACTGTAAAAACATGTCCTTAAAATAAGAAGATCTGGTCCTATCCTCATATAAATCTCCACATAGCTATTGCTGCATAAGCTTATAGGCCCCCTAACCACCTCTGGCCTCACTTGTCTATTGGTAATAACTACTGGGGGCACCTGGGCAGCTCAGTCAGTTGAGCGTCTGACTTCGGCTCAGGTCATGATCTCATGGTTCGTGGATTCGAACCACGAGCTCTGTGCTGACAGCTCAGAGCCTGCAGCCTGCTTCAGATTCTTTGTCTCCCTCTCTCTTTGCCCCTCCTCTGCTTGTAGTCTTTCTCAAAAATAAATAATGAAAAAAATTTTAAAAAAACAAAACACTGTGTAGTTTTATCCAGTTTTACAACAATCATTACAAGCAACAGCACAGACAATAGTAGTAACACAGAATGTTTTTAATGTTTTATTTTTGACAGAGAGAGAGAGAGAGAGAGAGAGAGAGAGAGCATGAGCAGGGGAAGGGCAGAGAGATGGATACAGGGCTTGAACTCACCAACCGTGAGATCATGACTTGAGCCAAGTCAGACACTTAACAGACTGAGCCACCCAGGCACCCCAAATTAAAAAAGATAATAATAATGTCCCAATGTATAGGAAAGTACAGGAGGGAAAGAAAACTATCATAGCATCAATACAGCAATCCAACATATGCATATAAGGAAGAGCTTTCCCCAAACTACAGCAGACTTATAAACATTCTATATGTACAGAGCTACACTACAATAAATGTATATTTACCAAGCTAAGCACCATCAGTTCCTTAAAATATTTACCTGTCTGCTGTTAACCTCTCAACATGAAAATTGCTAAGACCACTTAATCCTTTTTTTTAAGTTTATTTATTTTGAGAGAGACAGAGACAGCATGAGTGGGGGAGGGGCAGAGAGAGAGGGACAGAGAATCCCAAGCAGGCTCTGTGTGTAGTCAGTACAGAACCCCACGTGGGACTCGAACCCAAGAACCGTGAGACCGTGACCTGAGCCAAAATCAAAAATCAGATGTTTAATCGACTGAGCCATGCAGGTGCCCCCAGACCACTTAATTTTAAGGTCTTTTCTCTGTTTATATGTATTGCAGAAAGGATCATTCTCAGTTACAATGAGGATCAAATGAAAAAGAGATGTAAGTTCTTTGTCAAGCATTAAAATACAACAATGAAACATATTACAAAATTCGGTCTAAAAGTGCTATCATATTCCCAAATACTGCATACTGTGCCTTGAGACTTTTAAGGCAGAATACTTCCAAGATTTTCAAGGTGGTGAATCCTACAAAGGCATTTTAAAATTTGGTTAGAGATAACAAATGTTCTTGGCTATGAGGTTACAGTTTTGATGGTGGAATCCAGCATTACTATTTTCTCAGTATAATCTTCAATTGCAAAAGTAAATTTGAGTTTTGTGAACAACAAATATACACTGCTCTTTTCTTTGCTTTCTGACAGAGGAAGACACTGTAAGTACAGCCTCAGAAGAGGTGGACAGCCCCACAGCACTACAGAGTATCACTGGGTCAGGTACAGGGTCTAAATTGTTGAATTAAAAAAATTTCTTTTTGTATTTAAAGCTAATATATATATACAGTTTAAGAAGTTACACCAAGACTCTCCTATTTGTAAAAATCCAGCGAAGATTACCTATTGATGAAAAGCAGCTAAATTATTCTCACCAACATTGGAGATTAATCTGCCTTATAATTTTTAAAATCTTATTTGAATATGAACATATGAAAAAGATTTGACCCTCACATTGAAATCATTATATTTCTCAGTGCTTTATGTCAATCCAGGTTGTTTTAAATGAATGATATTCAAATACAAGATTTATCTATAAGTTTGTATAATTGTAAATCACATTGATTTATAGGTAATCATATTCCTTTAGAAGATGCTAAAAATCATTTACAGATTATAACAGTGAGCGACACAGAGGCTGGAAAACACTGGTGTGACAATGAGGTCAGAGCGCTTATACACATATGGTCTGATGAAAAAATTAAGCAAACGCTTGAAAGGGCCACAAGAAACAAAGAAATATTTGAGGAAATTGCCAGAAGACTAATGCAGTTTGGAATAGACAGAGACTGGAAACAATGTCGTACCAAATACAAAAATTTAAAATATGAATACAGAGTTTTACAAAAGAAAAATGGCAACCCTCAAAGAAAAATGAGATTTTATGAAGAAGTTGACTGCATCTTAAGAGGACCAGCTCTCAGAACTGCCAAATGGAAACATGGTAACCTTGAAATTGACTTTTTAAAATAAAATTTCTCTTAACTTTTTCTTTGTATTGTAATGTAGTAAAAAATCCCTCAAAAATAAAACCCTCACACTACTGTATGTTCAAATGACCCAATAAATTTAAGTAAAGAATTTCAATTTCTTTCCAAACCTTATACCAAAATATTCCTAATTCTTAAACTCATTCTTCATTTGTCCAACTGCTTTGATATTCTTACTTTACTGAACTCAAATCTGGAAAGCCAATGTATTTTAAATGTCATATAATGATTCTTTTCCTATGTTCTTTTAAGAATTTTTTGAAGGTCACGCCAAAAACCCAAGAACTCTGAGCATCAAAAGAAAAGCACATGAAGATGGTAAGAGCTTGAGAAATGCCAAGTTCTTCCACACTGAAAAAAACTTCCGTTGCTTTTTCCTGATAAAAGATACTTATTCCTGTCCTTGACAGTTTAGACTAAATATAATGTTTATAAGCTGTGTGAGAGCAAAAAAGACTGAGCAATGATTTCTTTCATAGCTCATTAAGAGTGAAAGTAACAGAGTAAATGGAAAATTTCCCAGAGTCAGAAATTTCTGCACAACTGTCCATTCATCATGAGCCTTTAAATTACTATTTGCAATGATTGCTATCAGAATACTGGGATAGAAAAGGAAAAAAACCCACAAACTAGTAAATCTGGAATTTTAGTTTTCTCTAAAGGTAGTTAGTAGAGGGTGTAACATTTTAGTAACTCTACAAATAAGTCTAATTATGTGAGCTATAATTCCAAACTGACTCATTACAGCTGTCAGAAAAGGTAATACGAGGTAGTATAGCATATGAAAGAAAAAAAAGTGCAGAATAGAGGAAAAAGCACTGGACTGAGACTCAGAAAACCTGAGTTCTAATTTCTCTTTGACACTAATAACTCAACACAGAGCAAATCACTGCATCTCTCTGGATCTTTAGGATAATCCAACTTCAGCATTTTATAGATTTATAATCTATCAAATTATTTTGAGTATATACAAATAGTTTTAACAGCTTAATATTTACAAAGTGAACACACCCATACAACTACCACTCAAATCAAGATACAAAACATTACACCCAGTCATTAATCATCTTGCTAGCCCCTATAAAGGTTATCATTCTTCTGACTTCTATTACCATAGATTAAATTTGGAATCATACAAGATGTTCTTACTTTTCTGGTATGTGTTAATGTCAAGCTACTTTGACTAAACACTGTGAGATTCATCATGATTTTACTTGTAGTAGGAGTTTGCTTTTTCCCTACTGCTGAATATTCCATATATGAATATACATACCACCACCTTCTTTATCCATTCCACTCTTGGACATTTCCATTGTTTCCAGATGGGGACTATTACAAATAATGCTATAAAAATTCTTGTACCTGTCTTCCAGTAAACATATGTATGCATTCCTAGAGAGTACATACCCAGGAGTTGGACGGAAGGTCACAGGTATACATATATCTAGGTACAGTTCTTCTAAGTACTTTACGTATATTAATGCATTTACTTCCTACCACAACTCTAAGATGTAGGTGCTATCATTATACACAATTTATAGAGAAGGAAATAGAGGCATAGAAAAGTCTGTGCTCTTGAACTATCTGGCTAACATTCCCTCTCTGTGAGGTCCAGGGACCACATTGGCCCTGTGAAGTACAGTATTCCTAGCACCGACCACAGGGCCTTATATATACACAACAGAAGCTTAAGTATTTTTCGAATAAAGTATTAGATAATAACTGGAACCTCCCTACTCTCCACGACCCTTATTATCTCAAGTGAGGTGAAAATATTATTCTCCATTTTTGGACCTAAAGTCCAAGTCAGATGAGTTGCCTGAACTTTTCCTATGCCCTATAGTGTATATGCTACTGAAAAGGAAAACTGCTAAGGGCTAACCACACAAAAATATTATTCCCAACCCACTGGATTTTGCCCATTGAACCTGTAAGTACGTAAGTCTAGCCCAATGAATGACAAAACAGACTCAGAAGTTAGGAGACTTGCCCAAGATCAAACTGATGTAACTAGGAAAAGGAAAATTGCTAAGGGCTAACCACACAAAAGTATCATTTCCAACCCACTGGATTTTGCCCATTGAACCTTTAAGTACGTAAGTCTAGCCCAACAGATGAGAACACAGACTCAGAAGTTAGGAGACTTGCCCAAGATCAAGTTGATGTTGCTAGGAAACCTCGGACTAGATTTCCCAAGTCTCAATGTTATTTCCAATATTGACCAGAATGAAAAAGCAGTGGTACTTTGAAACTCTTTTAGGGATAGATAAATTCTGCTTCAAACTAATGCAAAAAGCAAAGTTATAAATAAAAATTATAACTGGAAAAGTTTAAAACACTTATGACTGAAAACTGAGAATCATTAAATTATAAAAGTAATTGAATTAAAGTCTTTCAAAACCAAAGACTGGAAAAATTAGCAAGGACAGTTTTAACATAAGTCACTTCCCCAAACAAGGATATAGAAATGTGACATATTTGGTCATTATTACTAAGAGATGAATATCAAAATAAAGTTATTACCAGCCTTAAATTTGGCAACTCAAAGTAAGTTCTCTGACAATCTATTCTTGTGTACTCCAACAAACTAAATGAAGATAAATGGAAACTAGTTCCATAAAGGTTGTCTGAGTGCATCTTTCTCACAATTAGCCTTTCCAGTGATAATGTTATATGCTCTGTTTACAGAACCAGTGTCTGTATCTCTTAAGAAAACTGCTCCTGAGATCACTGCAAATCGGTTTCCTCAGAGCATAACACAACGAAAAGATTCTACAGAATGTTTCTACAGACAGGAGACCCCCTACGTGATCCAACTTCATCAGGTAAATCTCAAAGTTTTTAGAAGTATGAAAATGTTTATCAGTTGTAGGGTTCAATTCCTAACCCAGGGAAATTATAAGTCACTGAAAGAGCAGGCATTTTCATTCCTAATTAACCAAGAAAAGGCGAACTAGTTGATTCATCGGATAAATCTATGAAACTTTAATAATTCCTTTCATGGAATCTTCAAAATACGTCCATGTCATTCTAGCCTCCAGAAAATATGCCTGTGGTTTAAACATGAAAATTTCTTTTTTTAAAATTTATTTATTTATTTTGAGAGACAGCAAGTGCAGCATGAGTGGGGGGAGGGGCTGACAGCACAAGGAGCCTGACACAGGGCTTGATCTCATAAACCATGAGATAGTGACCTAAGCTGAAATCAAGAGTCAGATGCTTAACCAACTGAACCACCCAGGTGCCCCTTAAACACGAAAATGTCTGATCTACAAAGGTGTGTGTGGTTTGTTCAGAACTCTGCAAACCACTGAAACATAGTTTTTAGAACTGAAAAAGCATGTGGTGATTAAATGTATGTGGCATGAAGACACAGGCACACAGTTTACAGCTGAAGAGGACACTGAAAATGTTAAATTAAAATTCCCCTTGACAGAAAGTAGAACTATGGAATAAATCTGCAAATAGCCAGAACTACTAGAAAGAAAGTACTTCTGGATGAACCCATCTGGATTAAGTATCCAGTGCATGACTATCTAGTGATTGATGTTCTATTTGTTTTTACATGGAATACATATTATAACTTTCAGGTACACTATTATCCCCAAAACTAAATATTTTAGATCAGATTATGCCTAAGACAAAAACAGAACCAAATACAATGCAAAAGTGATAACAATCTCACCTTCTAGATTCCATGATTTAAAAAGATAATGCATGAGAAATAAATTCCTTCATCAAAAAGGAAAAAAAAAATCCAACAATAGAATTGTTATTACTGTGGTTTTAAAACAACTAACGATTGAGTGGAAGTAGGTGAGGAGGTACAGACCTCTGCAACGGACCACCGCTTGCCAGTGTACAGTGTATATAACTAACTCTACTATATACTAAACTATGATAACCTATCTAAGGCATCCAGTTCTAATGTTCCTTGATTCAATGTCATTGAAAAACATCAGTTCTTAATCTCTGAGCCCTACCTACTAGTTCAGAGTAGATTTTATCTTTAAGACATTAGGGAGATATTCTTCCAATCCGAGTCAGTTCCTCTAAAGAGTAGGGACTTCTGCTAATTCAAAATTTTGAATTGGATAAAATTATGGGAGAGGAACAGCCTCCTCAGTGCCCCTTAATGATTCTATGCCTACACAAGGAAAATATTAAACAGTTTTCCATTAATATATTTGTGCCTCAGAAGCTACTGGGTTCCTTGCCACTGTTACTGAAAACATCACAAGGTCAATCTTCAAAACCAAGTTAACAAAGATTTACTTGGCCAAATGAGCAGTCTCATAGAATCCATTTATTATTGCTCTATTATAATTACATTTTTATTGCTCTTATCTTGTATTGTCTAATTGCATAATGCTTTCACATAAAAGCAACTACAGAAAAGTGCATGTAGCTAGGAATCAAGTTGTATTCACTTGAAAAAAAAGTCCTTTTTTCTTTCAGCACATATTTAAAGGAGAGACTGAAGATGAACATTCTGAGTAATTTTAGTTAAAAAGTAAATAATTAAAAAAAAAATCAAGGTCAGTTCATTGGTCTCCCACAGACTGCCAGGCAACTCTATAAACATCCCTCGTTTCTGCACACCTCTTACCTTCAGAGAATATCCACAATAACTTATCCTAAGATGTTATAAACTAATGTTGCTCTGCACTACCATATAAGTAGATTTTAGTTTTTTCTTGGATTCTGTATCTAATCTTCTCAAAGAAATGTACAGTATTTTAAGACAAGATTTCTATTACGGTCAACCCACAAGTATCCAAGTTAGAGTCATTCAAGTTAAAAATATTCTTTTTGATTCCTCCCAGACTCTAAGTCACTCTCAGCATTTAAGGAGGCGTACACAAGATGTGAAACAAACTCAAGTATTTGCGACCCTGAAAAGATCAAAAAGACTACTTACATTTCAAGTTTGGTGAGGGAAAGCAAATCATTTGTATTTCATTTATACTTGTTCCTCCCATATTGCTGATAAGTTTTATCGCCAAGTTGCTTAAATGTTCTAAAAGTTGTTGCTGCAGTTACTGCCTTATGAAAACTTTGTAATACTTTCAGCGATAATGTTAAATCTAGATTTATAGCAAATTCCAGGTAGTAAAAAACGGAACGATCACAGAAGCCAAGTTATTTTTTAACTCAAAGGGATCTACCAAAAATCTGTATGTATCCTGTCATACAGGAACTGCTCCCTTTTAAATAAAGAAGGGAGTTACTTCTTGGCATCTTCTTACAACCTTTTTCCTTCATTATCTGAAACCCGTGCATCTTTTTCAGATGCACTATTTCCTGTGACTGGTTTATTTTCAGTTAATTTGTATGAGATCTACAACCGGGAGTTCCTTTTGAATATCAACTAGCTGTTTCCGGGGGTATGAACTCTAGAATTCCTAAATTCTCATAGCTGTGCCTACATTCAAATCTCCAGTCTGCTCAACAGCAGCCTTGCCCTTGCAAACAAAAGCTTGTGGTGGGTTGAAGGCTCCGCGCGAACACCTCAAGGTGTTGTAAGTCCTGGACCAGCAGCCACGCCACACAAACCTTTCTCAAAAGCAGCTCCAGGCTCTGCAAGATTAAGTCGGGGAGAAGTTCCGACCCGCCTAACCCTAGAGAACCGGAGCCTTAACAAATTGGCCAGACTTGTGAGGGGTGCATACTGGGAGGAGGGGAGCCCCTGAACAGCACTAGGGCTTGAGAGGGAGAAGTCCAGGGATGCAAGGTGGTGCCCGCGCACGCCTTGGCCACCTAGTCGATGCCACAGGCAGATACCAATCCAGGTAGTAGAGGTCTGGCCTCCTGGCCCTCAGGCGCGCACGAGCTCGCTAACACGGGCCGCGGGAAACAGCTTGTGCTGAAGAAGCAGCACACGCGCCGCCACCCCCACCCCTCAGCCGGTTGCTCACCGGTGCTGCAGACCCACAAGTCCCAGAGTGATCACATGCGGTACATCTAGCTGCGTGGGCCACTCTCCTGAGGCGATGCACCCGAAGACGCCACATTCCTCTCGGATTCCCAACTCCTCCAGCTCCATGTCGCTGCCGAAAGCACGTGGAGGGACCTGCCGCCGCGGCAGCGGCCTGAGCACCAACCAGCTGCCCGCTCGGCCCTTACGCCTCAAGCTCGCTTCCTTCCCAGCCGCACGACCCTAGCTACTGCGGCGGCGCGCGCTTTCCCAAAGTAAGCGTGATTAGCTCGCCCCCTGCCACCCTGCCCCGCCCCTTCAGTATCCACCAATGAGCGTGGAGGGGGCTAGAGGCTCCTTGGCTGAGAGGAGGAGTCACAGACGCCTAGGGTGGAGCTAGTCCTCCGCCGGAGCCCTAAGGGGAGCTGTTTTTGCTGCACGTGGAAATCTCCGTTATTTTCCAACATCCAAGGTTAGGGTGATGAAAGTAGTAGGGTTAACGTCATTTCTCTGCCAGAAGATGTAAATTTTGTATGCTCCTCCGCACATGCTTTCCCCCGGTCGTCATTACTTGGTACGCTCCAACCTATGAACTGCTCTGGCTGAGAAGGGGGCTGGTCAGCGAGCCTCTGTAGAGTCGGGAGGGGCCGCCAGTGCGCGCCACTTTTCGCCTCTTCTGGAACAGGGCCCGCGCGGGGTGGTAGGGGCGGGGGGAAGCCTGCGTCTCTGCGTCTGCGCGGCGGGAAGCCTCGGGGGTAAAGCTAGCTCCCGGAGCCGAAGTTCCGCCGGGGCAGCAGAGAAGACAGGCATTCCTCCGGACTGTGGTACTAGCTGAGAGCCTGAGTCTGCGCTCCGGAATACCAGGCCTGGCCGGGGGTGGGTCTGTGCGCCGCCCTCCCTTCCCCGCCGGGTGAGCCTCTCTGACCACTCCTCTTTTCCAGAGCCCTGCCTCTGTTCCCAGCGCGGCGTTTGCCCTCAGCCCACGCAGGATAATGGCTACAGCTGAGGGTGAGTAACAGGCATCCCCAGGAATATTCCGGGGACTCCCTGCCCTCCCGCCTGGAGCTTGCGAGCTCGGTGCGGACACGTGCGCGCCCTGCGGCCCTCCTGGCTGCCTCTCCCACCCCCGGGCGGTGTCTGGTCTCCCTGCAGCCTTCTCTTTAGGCCGCTGGGCGGGTGGACACGTGGCCCAGGCACCGCCAAGAGAGGCGTAGGAAACCCAGCCCTCCCGGGCCTTTCCGAACTTTCTGAAATACTCGGAACTGACTCTGGATTGGGGAAAGGAAACGAAGTAGAGAAAGAGTGAATACAAAGAGAAATGGTCAGGGGTTGGAGAGGTGCCTGAAGATCGTGTTGGTAATCAATAGATATTGCAAAACAATCACAGAAACGTGTGGATTTTTCAAAGTCCTGCTTTTCCTATTAGGTTAATAATAACCTGCTATCTCCTTAAAGTTAATAATTGAATTTACTGAAAATTTACTTTTTTTCTGTCCAGATTTTGTATGTGTGTGTGTTTTATAGTCTTGATGCCATGATGGCTTTGAAGAGCTCCAAAAGCACCAGGCAAAAAGTTGCCTTGCTTTAGTTTGCATTTATAGTTACATAATCATTTTATGTGTGAGTGATTAGATCCTCAGGAAAAATAGCTTGTGACGTTTATGCTGGTTAAGTGTGTTTTTCCCCACACGCCCAATTTTTAAATTTATGATGAACCAACTTGTTTGTGTTGGCTAGTCAGTACATTGTCTTCCACAAAGAAAATTGAACTTAGGTAAAAAAATATAGAGAGAGACCAAACAAAAAGATCCAGATGATAATGAGTAACAACTCCATAAAATCAGGGTATTAGAACAGGTCTTTTCCTTCCATACATCCAAACTGGTAGAATCTAACTGGCAGGTTAATCTTTCTCAAATGGCACTTTTATGATTTCTAAATGGCACTTCCTTGCTCAAAAATGTTCAGTGGCAACCCAAGAGCTATTAAAATTCAGTCTGAAGACCCTTTCACCTCCTGCATACTGCTTTCTTCCTATCCCTTCAACCCTAACTTTGATTTTTCTCTCTTGTGAATCCTATACCTATATTCCAGTTAGGTTAATTCACCAAGTTCACTCATCTGTGTTCATTTATGCGGTGTCTAGGAGAACAGTGCCAATAGAAATATGTAAAACTCTATGTAACTATGTTTTCTAGTAGTCACATTTTAGGAAGTAAAATGAAACAGGTGAAATGAATTGTAAATATATCATATGTAGCCCAGTATATCTAAAACTATATCGTTTCCGCATGTAATCAATATTTGTAAATGTGTGCTATTTTGCATCCTTTTTTTTTCCCATCTTGAAATCCATTGTGTATTTTAAACTTAACTCACATCTCAATTTGGAGTAGCCGTGTTTCATATTTCATGACCAAATGTGGCTAGAGGCTCCCTTACTGGAGGGAACAGCCCTAGACTTTTTATCTCCTCTCTGTGGAAGTTCTATACATTTCAAGACTCTTAAATTTCAGTGCCACAAATTATTTTCAGTCATCAGTCTTTCCTGAATTCATCTGCTAGTTCTTAGCAGGCGTTTTGGCACTTGTAATATATGTCTCCTATGAGTATGTTTTTTCTATCCATTAATTGAAATTCCTACCCTGTTTAACAACTAGGTAATAAATATGGATTCAACTGAATTGTGGAGGTGCAGTAGTTAAAAACTTTCTTTTGCCTTGTAGCTAACCTAGGAAACATCCTTGACTTTCCCCCTCTTTTATCCCTATGTTGAATGAGTGGTTCTTAAAACTTTTACCTTTTAAATATCTTGAGCCTTTCAACCACTGCTTTTTCCTTAGACCAGGACATTTCTTGGGCTGTATTGCTGCAAGAGCATCCTAACTGGTATTTCAGTCTTTAGTTTTCTTCCATCCACCCCTTCCTCATTTCATTTTCCACGCAGCAGCCATAATCTTTCTAATATAGGAATCTGTCATTTTGCTGAAGTGTTTAAAAGCCACATGGTTGTTCTTAGGATAAAATCTACACATTATCAACATGATGTATGAGGCCTAAAGAATGAATAGTGAAATGCAAGGGAAGGAAACTATGTTTGGGCCAAGAGAGAACATGTCAAAAGCCTGTGAGTGGGATATAGAAATTCATTCATGGAAGTTAGAGTTCTGGGAAGGGAATCAAGAAATGTGAAGTTGGAGCACTAAGCTGAGGCTCTATCTTGAGGAGCCTTTTAAACCTTGTCAGTGAGTCAGGACATTATGATAGGGTGGGGATTCATCCTCTAGATTAGGTATCCTGCAGTGGCAACTATTAAACTGAATTGTAACTGGTTTAATGGTTACCTCTGCTAGCTGGTGATCTTACCCCTGCCCAATTCTTCCTTGTCTTATCTCCTGCCATTCTTTTTTACTCTCAGCTGCTGACCTCCTTCCCCTACCCTATAGCAGTGCATGCACACACAGTGTTCCAACCATATTGAAATTCTGCCATGTACTGTTTTACCCCATGGTCACCGTCACTACCTACCCCTTTTCCTCTTCTGGCTAAGTGTTTATCCTTCCTCTGATCGCAACCTAATCCTCACTTTGTTCCAGCCTTTCTTCTCTGATGTCTAGACTAGGTTAGGTGGGCCTGCTGTGAACCTGTGATCCTATAGTCTGTTTCTTACATCATACTTGTTATGATGTCCTGTTTAATTTCAGCTTCCCTCAGGCTCAGGTCTCATGAGAACAAGAACTCTCTCTTGTTTACTGGTATATCCCTAGTGTACCTGGCGCACAGACACTAAAAAATGCCAATACTAAGAATGAGTCCTTGTTCTGGGAATGTGAGGGTGATTTCTTCCCTTGGAAATTTTAAGTCCTTAAACTTCTGTTGCCTCTGTTACCTTCATCTAAATCATTCTTTCTAATGACCAGAGTCTACTTTTTTTAGGTCTGTGACCTGCATCAAAATTAGTCTCTTGTACTCACTTCCTCACAATTTCCTACATCTTAGTGTGGAGAAAGGATTAACAGTGGGGGATAGGGAAGAAAGATTAAGAAATAACCACCTGGGTGGTTCAATCAGTTAAGCGTACAACTCTTAATTTCGGCTCAGGTCATGATCTCACAGTTTGTGAGATCAAGCCCAGCATCAGGCTGTATGCTGTCAGTGTGGAACCTGCTTGGGATTCTCTCTACCCCTGTCTTTCTGCCTCTCCCATATTCGTGCACATGCTTGTGAACTAAAAAAAAAAAAAAATAGAGGCTCTTGGAAATGGGCTAACTTCAGTGGGTGGGGGGTGCCTCTCCTTACACATTAACTAAACATCAAGAAACCCTTCTGGCTGAACTTTGCCATTTTGCCTGCTACAGAAAGCTCTGAGGCTGTAGCCTGCTTGAGATTCTCTCTCCCCCTCTCTGTCTGCCCCTCCCCTGCTTGTGCTCTGTCTCTCTCAAAATAAATAAAAAACTTAAAAAAAATTTTTTTATTTTCTCTAGTTTGATTGTAAGAATATGGTATAAGATACACATAACGGACAAAACACGTTACCCAAGCATTTAACATTACCTCTTAACAGATAACGTTGATCTTCTGATCAGCAGTAAACTATTAGTTAAGATTTGGGGGAGTAAAAGTTATATGCAGATTTTCAACCCTAAACCCCACATTGCTCAAGGGTCAATTGTAATTATTTACATAGTTCTAATTTTTCACAAAATTGTGTGAATCAAATATGATGCCTGTGAAAATACTTTGTAGGGTATAAGGTTCTATGCAGGTGAATGATTTTTTATTAAAATTATTAACCACTTTGTATGTTCCCTGATTCATCATTCTAGATAATTCAGTCTTCAATTAGGAAATTTTTCCCTGAAATCTGATGTTTCCATTTTATTTCCACAGTGCTGAATATTGGTAAAAAACTCTATGAGGGTAAAACAAAAGAAGTCTATGAATTGCTAGATAGTCCAGGAAAAGTCCTCCTTCAGTCCAAGGACCAGATTACAGCAGGAAATGCAGCCAGAAAGAATCACCTGGAAGGAAAAGCTGCAATCTCAAATAAAACTACCAGTTGTATTTTTCAGTTGTTACAAGAAGCAGGTAAGTGGCTCTCCCAATAGCCTCCACTTTCATATTCTCTCTCACACACACATACTGGTCCTTTTCATGGGGGAAATGACATTATTTGGATTAACAGCTTGTTGACTACCAGGTATATTTTTCACTTGTTACAGGAAAACAGGTAGGTGCCTCCCTGCACAATCTCCTTCCTTTTGAGTGTGCACATACACACAGGGCACTCTGATCTCTTTCATCGGGAGTTGACATTATTTGGGTTAACAGCATGTTTTTGGGGATGTCTCACAAGCTAAGCTTTAAGTTAAATCAAACCAGGAACTCTTAAATTTCACTATAACACTTTACTGAACTTGGAATTAGTAATGCCATTTAGTTAAGGAATCTTAACAGTTTGCTGTGGTCTTTCTCTGGCACACATATATTTTATGTAATTTTTCTCTCCTAGGACATCTTCCTAGGAGAGACTTCTCTATGAGGGAGGCCTATTCTGACGTTAGGTAGTTGTAATTGGATAGTTGAAATTTGGTACCTGCAATTCTGGGCATTTACTCTTTGCTCTGCGCCTTGGAGATAAGACAGAGTTTCAAATCCCTTTTCCACTTGAAAGCCCTGAAAAGTATTTGAAGATTGCCACACCTTCTCACCCTGTCCCAAGTGAGGAATTTAAACTAGATCAAAGATCTCCAAGGTTACCTCCTACTCTAAAACTGAAAGAAGCCTATTTTCTATAGAGACATCTATTCAAAAGGATGAAATTAAGATCAGAACTTTCTATGGAGGGCACTTGGAGTAAAGAAAGGGGAATTAAGATAATGGGCTTTTCTGCAGGGATTCAGTTAACAGCTGATTTGTCTGTAGTGTAGGAAACCTCTGTTAATAAAAGATTTGAGGGGCGCCTGGGTGGCGCAGTCGGTTAAGCGTCCGACTTGAGCCAGGTCACGATCTCGCGGTCCGTGAGTTCGAGCCCCGCGTCAGGCTCTGGGCTGATGGCTCAGAGCCTGGAGCCTGTTTCCGATTCTGAGTCTCCCTCTCTCTCTGCCCCTCTCCCGTTCATGCTCTGTCTCTCTCTGTCCCAAAAATAAATAAACGTTGAAAAAAAAAAAACTTTAAATAAATAAATAAATAAATAAAAGATTTGAGCTCTTCTGGGGCTCCTGGCTGGCTCAGACAGAAAAATGTATGACTCTTGATCTCAGGGTCATGAGTTCAAGTCCCACGTTGGGTGTGGAGATTACTTAAATAAATGAACTTTAAAAAATTTTTGAGCTCTTTCCCTCAAGTGTAAAAGGCCTCATTGCCTGGGATCACTCAATCTTTGAACCCTCCAGTTCCTTACTTATAAAATAAAAGCTTAGTTTTTTACTACCCTAGTTCTAACTTTATAATTTAATAGTTTTGTCTCCTTTTACTTCCCAGTTGCCCTTTCATTTCTTAGAGCTTCCAGTAAGCATTTTATTTATTTTCAGAGAGAGAATCCCAAGCAGGCTCTGCGCTAACAGTGTAGATGCGGGGCCCAAACTCAAACTGTGAGATCATGACCTAAGCTGAAATCTAGGGTTGGATACTCAACTGATTGAGCCACCCAGGCGCCCCAACAATAAAGTATTTTTTAACTAAGGTATGTACAGTTTTTTAGACATTGTGATATTGCATACTTAATAGACCACAGTATAGTATAAAATATAACTTGTATATGCATGGGAAACCAAAAAATCCATTTTGATTTGTTTTATTGTAATAATTGCTTTATTGTGGTCTGGAACCGAACCCTCAATATCTTTAAGGTATTGCAGGATTTCTTACCACAATACCCAGGATTCGTTGTCTCCCTGCTTCAAAGAATGAAGAGGTCGGGGCGCCTGGGTGGCGCAGTCGGTTGGGCGTCCGACTTCAGCCAGGTCACGATCTCGCGGTCCGTGAGTTCGAGCCCCGCGTCGGGCTCTGGGCTGATGGCTCAGAGCCTGGAGCCTGTTTCCGATTCTATGTCTCCCTCTCTCTCTGCCCCTCCCCCGTTCATGCTCTGTCTCTCTCTCTCCCAAAATAAATAAAAAACGTTGAGAAAAAAAATTAAAAAAAAAAAAAAAAAGAATGAAGAGGTGGACACAAAATGAGCAGTGGGCAGAAGTTTATTAGAGTATAAGAAAGTAAGAATAGTAGGAAAGCTCTCATTACTGAGAAGGAACGTTTGAAAGTGAATGCTTGAGGACTCTAGGCTAGGGTCCTTTTTTTTTTTTTTTTTTTTTTTTTAATAAGGATCTGGTCAGCCCTCCCCCTTGCCTTCCCCCTTGTTCTTTCTCAGACTGTAGTCTTATTGGCTTGCTAGTTCTAGGTTCTGGGTTGTCCATATCTGATTGGCTCTTTCCATTGTATGAGGAGTGGTCTATGGCCTTACTTAGGTCTTTTGTCAAAATTTGGAGGGGAAACCTGAGGGGGAGTAGGTGGAGTATGTTGCATTCTTTTTTTTTTTTTTTTAATTTTTTTTTTTTTTTCAACGTTTATTTATTTTTGGGACAGAGAGAGACAGAGCATGAACGGGGGAGGGGCAGAGAGAGAGGGAGACACAGAATCGGAAACAGGCTCCAGGCTCTGAGCCATCCGCCCAGAGCCCGACGCGGGGCTCGAACTCACCGACTGCGAGATCGTGGAGTATGTTGCATTCTTAAGAGGAACCTTATGCCTGAGGGGACTTGCTGTGGTCAGACACTCCCAGCATTGTTCGAAAACAGGTGTTTTTCCCTGCCAAGGGACTTAAGGCCCTAATCTGTCCCTCTCTGCCTACTGAATCCTCTTCTCTTATCATAGCATGTTTATAATTTCTCTTAATCTTTCTAAATCCAAAGGAATTTAATAACTTTGTTTTTAGTCAAGATAGATATACCTGCCTTCCACAAAATAACAAGGTAATTCAAGTTAAATTAGTTCTGTCTGTACAGAATGGGTTCTTGAATAGTTTTGTCTCTTTCATCATTTTCTGTTGAATGTTTTTAAGTTAGCGTGGAACTAACTTAATTGACAACGTAATTTGTCTCCATACCATAAATCCTTCTATATATTGAAAGTGAGTGTGTTGTTATAAACTTAAAGGACCACTCAGATTTCCTAAGTAATACGATTTTAGGATTTTTTTTTTTTTAATGTTTGTTTGTTTTTGAGAGAGCATGCAGGCGGAGGAGGGACAGAGAGAGGGGGACAGAGGATCCAAAGCAGATTTGAAATCAAGAGTCGGACACTTAACTAACTAAGCCATGCAGGCACCCCAGCAGCTAATTTTTTTATTGTTAACAATTTATAGTATTAAGCAACTTTTTAAAACATTAATATGTATAGGAGAATGAGATAACTTGGGAGGTTAAAAATGGATCACTTAATCTGTACTGCAAAAGGAACCTAAAATTAGTTTGATGCTCTGTATAAAAACCTGCTCAGTCACTGAGAAACCACCAGTCAAGGAAGGCTTAAAATAAAAATTCTAAAATCAGGGGTCCTGGGTGGCTCAGTGTGAGTTAGGGCCCCACTTCGGGCTTGCTGCTGTCAGTGCAGAGCCTATTTGGGATTCTCTCTCTCCCTCCACCTCTCTCAAAATAAATAAATAAACATTAAAAAAAATATAGCACCTACGTATCCATAGTAATTATACATAGCTACAGAATTGCATGTATATATATTTACATATATATAAATACTCTCAAATAACAAGGTAAGTACAGGCCCAAGTTTTTATTTGCTTATTCAGGAAGGGAGTATTCAGTGTGCTTTCTGGGGCTTAACAAAAAGTAAGTTAAGGTGACCACGTTGTCTCTCTTTGTCCAGGATTTTCCCAGTTTTGACTTTGAAAGCCTTGCATTTTTAAAGGGAAAGTTTGTTACCCTAAATGAAGTACTCCAACAATTACATTTAAATCACTGTGTTTGGCATACTTAACTAAAACTTACTTGGTTCACAGGAAATGTTGAAAGATATTTTTCAGGTTTTATATACTGTGAAATTAAGGAAAACTTTAGTTTTAAAAAATTCTTAGATTTGTTTTAGAGGATAGATTAGGAATTCTGTTGTTTTATCTAATTGTTGTTTTATCTAATTTTTACTCACTGACAGTTAAATAAATGGTATGTTTAGTTGACCCCTAGTGGTCTATTTAAAATTGCTTTCAGGGGCACTTGGGTGGCTCAGTCGGTTAAGCATCTGACTTCAGCTCAGGTTATGATCTCATGGTCTGTGAGTTTGAGTCCCACATCAGGCTCTGTGCTGATTGCTCAGAGCCTGGAGCCTGCTTCAGATTCTGTGTCTCCCTCTCTCTCTGCCCCTCCCCTGCTCATGCTTTGTCTCTCTCAAAAATACATACATTAGGGGTGCCTGGGTGGCTCAGTCAGTTAAGCATCTGACTTGGGCTCAGGTCATGAGCTCACGGTTCGTGAGTTCAAGCCTCACAATGGGCTCTGTGCTGACAGCTCAGAGCCAGGAACCTGCTTTGGATTCCGTGTCTCCCTTGCTCTCTGTCCCTCCCCTGCTCGCACATGTGTGTGCTCTCAAAAATAAACAGACATTTAAAAAATTTTTAAATAATAAACACATTAAAAATTGTTTTAATTACTTTCTTTATAAGCAAGGTTATGTTCTAATTAAGGTTTTTCTAGAAATTAGAGTGGGAAGGGTACCAAATGACAATTAGTAAATTAGGATTCTAGTTTTCATATTGTCAATCATAAGCAAACTATAAAATACTGTACAAATAATAGATACAAGTAATATTTCTCCATGGAAATAATATTCTACATACTACACCTGAGTTATAAAATGTGTGGGTTTGGTCTCAATACTTAAAAATCAAAACTTAATCTTTTAAGTCTCGGTTCTCCCACAGAAACCTACCGTAATTACATTTAGGTGTGTTAGTAGTCATGGGTATGAGTCCTGCAGTTGCTAAACCACAGACAAGAAGCTGGACAGCCTTAATACATGGGTGGCCCCAGAGATAATGTGGACTGATTAGTTGTCAGACACAGTAATTCAGAGTATGAAGTGACATTTGCTACATGGTAGGAGTTCTTTTTCTCATTGCATGCAGTCATGAAATTTGCTAAGATGATGTGTATTAGAGCAATCATCATCTAAACTGAATTTTTTTTTTTTGAAAAAAATTTTTTTTCTGTGTAAGAGTCTTGCCGTAAATTGATTCTGTTCTTTCAGTTCTCTTAAATGTGAGGAAGGGTTTTCCTCTGAAGAAAGTAATGATTGTTTATGTTTAAAGGATAGATGTGGACACTGGTCTTTCAAGCTTGGTAGACACAAATATGACTAATGATTAACAGATCTAAAAAGGAAAAATTCTTGAAGCTAGGCATGTAGTTACTGCCTCAAGTTAAGGATTGACTTAAATCATCTGCCTATCCATGAGCATGAGCCCAATCATTCTTTAAAGGTTAAAATGACCATTACACTGTTATTCTTTCCCAGAGTTCCTGTTCATGTAGCATACTACAATTCTGTTACAATCAAATTGTACTGGTCAAGCACAGAGGGAATACAGAGAAAACAGTACAGGTTTTGAAACTGTTCCAGGCACCATTACTGATTAGCACCATGACCTAGCTTGTCAAATTACTTAACTTCTTTGAGCTTCTGTTTCTTTCACTGTAAAATGCAATGATACCTACCTGAAAATTTTTATAAACATAATAGCACCTACCTGAAAAATGTTATGTATGGTTAAATGAGATAACACATAGAACACTTGGCACAGTGCAAGACTTCCATAAATGTTGATTCCTTTCATGTTTGGATATACATATGTATGTATATAGATATATATGTGATCAAAATTTTTTTTATTTTTTTCTGATGAGAAAAAATTGATTTTAGAGGATTAGATTGGGATTGGAGGTACTAACATTACAGTCTGAAGATGAACATTATTATGTTAAACCCATGCAGGTTTCCAGCAGCTGCTTCAATTCATGTTAATGCTATAGTATTCCCTTGTGCTGTGATGTAATAACACTTCTAGGAGAGGCAATATAGCATAGTGGTTAATTGGGTAGCCACACAGAGTTGAAAGCGTTGATTGGAAACCCTACTTTATCTAGTACTAGCTAACATGATTACTATGCTTCTATCCTTATCTATTTTGTTGAATGTTTGCCCCTATTATCTACCTTCTCAGGTATTATGAGGATTAAACAAATGAAAACGGATTTATGATGTCTGACCTAAAGCAGGTCTTGCTACTTTTTAAAATTAAATTGTGGTGGAGTGGCTGGCTCAGTTAGTAGAGCATGTACTCTTGATCTGAGGGTCATGAGTGTAGGCCTCATGTTGGGCATAGAGCTTAATTAAAAAATTAAGGGGCGCCTGGGTGGCTCAGTTGGTTAAGCCTCAGACTTTGGCTCAGGTCATGATCTCGTGGTTTGTGAGTTCAAGCCCTGGATCGGCTTCCTGCTGACAGCTTGGAGCCTGCTTCGGATACTGTGTCTGCCTCTCTCTCTGCCCCTCCCCTGCTTGCACTCTGTTTGTCTCTCTCTGTCTCTCAAAAATAAATATTTAAAAAATATTTTTAAAAAATTGTGGTAAAAGATACACAATAAAATTTGTCATTTTAACCATTTTTAAAATTTTATTTTTAAGTAATCTCTACAGCCAACATGGGGCTTGAACTCACAACCCTGAGATCAAGAGTTACATGCTCTACTGACTAAGCCAGCCAGACACCGCTCATTTTAACTATTTAAAAATGTAAATTCTATAACATTAAGTACGTTTACAGTTTCCCGTTTTCAGAACTTTTTTACCATCTTAGATGGAAACTATGACCCATTAAACAAAACTCTCCATTCTCCCTTCCCAGCTCCTGGTAATCTCTATTCTACTTTCTGATTATGAATTTGCGTTTTTTAGGTACCTCATGTAGGCGGAATTATACAATACTTTTATTTCACTTAGCATAATGTTTTCAAGGTTTATTCATGTTGTAGCATGTATCAGAGTTTTATTTCTTTTTAAAATGACTGAACGATAATCCATTATATGTATATTGTACATTTTGGTTATTTATTAATTTGTTGATGATTGGCTATTGTGAACTTTGGTGTACAAGTATCAATTTGAGTCCCTGCTTTCAGTTCTTTTCAATACTGCCTTTTCTAGAAGTGTTATTACGTGGTAGCACAAAGTAATACTGTAGCATTAACATGAGTAAAACATATCCTGGAAACCTGTATAGGTTAACATAATAATGCTCATCTTCAGGCTGCCAGTGTTAGTACCTGGAATACCTAAAAGTGGAGTTGATCGATCATATGATTCATAAAAATTGTAACTAGTATTAGGTTATTTTGCAAGACCCCCAAATAAAATAGCTCCCATCACAAGTTAGCTCTTTATCTTAGTTTTCCACTAACATTTGAGTAAAAGAGAAGGGAAAGGAAGAACAGATGTTTTCTTTCCTCCTGGCCACATTGGCTGCAGTTCCTGCTGCTACCTATTGGAGACTTTTTTCAGGGATTATTTCCTTCAAATTTTAAGAGAAAAGGGCTATCCAGAATGTAGGGCTATATCTGCTTGTGATAAGTGGATTGATTTTTAAAAAAAATTCTTTTTTAATTTTTATTATTTTTGAGAGAGAGAGAGAGAGAGAGAGAAAGAGAGTGAAGCAGGGGAGGGGCAGAGAGGGAGGGAGACACAGAATCTGAAGCAGGCTCCAGGCTCTGAGCTGTCGGCACAGGGCCCGATGTGGGGCTCAAACTTGCGAACCAGGAAATCAGACGAGACGAAGTCAGATGCTTAACCGACTGAGCCACCCAGGCACCCTGTAGTTTGATATTTTATAAGGCCCATATAATACTGGTCTATCAAATATGAGAATCTTATCACCAAATCTGATTTAAAGATAATTAGTACTACTTAGATGAGTCATATGCCTAGTGCAAAGTTAGGTAAGCAGTAGCAGAGGAGTTACTCAGTATTTCTTGAATGTCTGAATGAATGAATGGTAAAGACTCTGAGACCCAGATCTTCTGATCCACTATATGCTTTGCCATGCAACATTAAAATGAAATATGCTAAATATTTTGATAAGCATTAAGAAAGCCATGTTAATAATTTTGTTTTCCTACTTCCACTTAAAAAAAAAAAAAAAAGACATATAAAGGGGGGGTGCCTAGGTGGCTCAGTTGGATGTCCAGCTTCTGCTTGGGTTATGATCTCATGGTTCATGGGTTCAGGCCCTGTGCCAGGCTCTGTGGTGATGGCTCAGAGCTTGGAGCCTGCCTCGGATTCTGTGTCTCCCTCTCTGTGCCCTTCCCTGCTTGCACTCTGTCTCTCAAAAATAAATAAACATTAAAAAAATTTTTTTTAATTACATTTAAGGATAATGCATTTGGCTAGATAGTTTTTGTTTCATTTTGTTGTGTGTTAACAGTTTTATTATGCCTCAGATGTACCTTTTTAAACACAGTTTTAATGCTTTTTAAAAAAACTTTTTATCAATATATAGGTATCAAAACTGCTTTCACCAGAAAATGTGGGGAGACAGCTTTCATTGCACCTAAGTGTGAAATGATTCCAATTGAATGGGTTTGCAGAAGAATAGCAACGGGTTCTTTTCTCAAAAGAAATCCTGGTGTCAAGGAAGGATATAAGTTTTACCCACCTAAAGTGGAGATGTTTTTCAAGGTAATTATTTTGTATTTCTGTGCTTTACTATAACATAGCAATAAACTTAAAATTTCAAAATCAAAAGGTTTAAACATTATTAAAACTTTTGATATTGCACCTTCATTACAGAAATATATGTCAATAATGTACATTTTTGTTATCAGTGATAATCCAGATTTTTAAAACATTTCTGAAACTCTACTTAATCTTAACTTTGGTTCAAGATCACTACCAAAATGAATAAATTAAAACTAGCAGTTACTAGGAAGAAAACTTAACAATTCAGAAACTTAAAATTTTTTGAAGAGTTTGAAGTAAAGGCTAATACAAGGGATCTTTTTATATTAAAATACAGAAAAAACTATTACCAATGTCTATTACAAGCGAAAACATAATAAAAATGTAGGAATCAGTGGTTATAAATTTGTATTTGTTTTCTTTTTGATTGCTTTTCTCTTTCCATCTTTGTTTATGCTGTTAAGCATAGTTCCAACGTCAGAAGTAATGTCAGTGTAACATTTTTAAACAGTCAACTAAAATCGCCTCTCAGCCTTTTGGCCCAGATCAAGTATAATCAGTGAACTGCGTACCTTAAAATGTTTATATTATGGTTGTAATACAAATCAAAAATTCATAAAAGAAAAATTTCATGTGAGGGCACCTGGGTGGCTCAGTCGGTTAAGCATCTGACTTCGGCTCAGGTCATGATCTCACGGTTTGTGGGTTCGAGCCCAGCATGAGGCTCTGTGCTGACTGCTCAGAGCCTGGAGCCTGCTTCAGATTCTGTGTCTCCTTCTCTGCCCCTCCCTTGCTTGGGCTCTGTCTCTCTCTCCCCAAAATAAATAAATAAAATTAAAAAAAATTTTTTTAAAGAAAAATTTCATGTGAAATTGGGACACTACTTAGAATAAAATGAAAATCTTTTTTTTTTTTACTAATGTCTTTATATTAAGTCTCTTGAATTATCAAATAATAACCCTAAAGACTTGTAGTCTTCTATAAATTCTTATCAAAAATGAGGTTAGGAGCAGTACCTGCCTGATTCATCTGATAGAGCATGCAGCTCTTGGTCTCAGGATCATGAGTTCAAGCCCTATGTTGGGTGTAGAGATTATGACTTGAGCCAAAGTCAGATGCTTAACAGACTGAACTACCCAGGCACCCCAATAAACATTTAAAAAAAAAAATAACTTTGAGACTTTTTTTTTTTTTTTACAAAAAAATAAAAATAGAGAAATCAAAAATAATTGTTGGGGTGCCTAGGTGGCTCAGTCGGTTAAGCATCGGACTCTTGATTTCAGCTCAGGTCGTGATCAGGCCACGAGAGATCAGGCCTGTGTGGGGCTGTGTACCGATGGCACGGAGTCTGCATAGGATTCTTTCTCTCTACCTCTCCCCGACTTGTGCTCGGTCTCAAAATAAACTTAAAAAAAAAGATAATTATTGTGAATTAAAGGGTTATTTTAACCAAAAGTTAAGTATTTAGAGAAAAATAATTCTGAGGAGTTCTTGGTCAAGGAAAAAAAGACTTCAGTTTATCTCAAAAGGTTAAAATTTTTATATTTAATTGTATTCCTTTACTCTGTTTTCAGGATGATGCCAATAATGATCCACAGTGGTCTGAAGAACAGCTAATTGCTGCAAAATTTTGCTTTGCTGGACTTGTTATAGGCCAAACTGAAGTGGATATCATGAGTCATGCTACACAGGCTATTTTTGAAATACTGGAGAAATCTTGGTTGCCCCTGAATTGTACACTGGTTGACATGAAGGTACAAATAAAATGGAGGTTTGAGAGTAAAGATTGTAACTGAGAAATGCCTTTAGCTGTAGAGTTTTGAAAACTTTTCTTTGGTGATATGCTTTTTCTAGATTGAATTTGGTGTTGATGTAACCACCAAAGAAATTGTTCTTGCTGATGTTATTGATAATGATTCCTGGAGACTCTGGCCATCAGGAGATCGAAGCCAACAGAAAGACAAACAGGTAATGCTTCAGGGGTTTTTTATCCTTTGCAAGATCAGGCTGGGATAGAGGTGAACAGGAAAATGGAAGGAAAGAAAAGGCAATTATTACTCCCTGTGTTAAGAGCCTGAGTTAACTGCTATTTACGTTTAAGGATAAATAAGTCTTAAATTTCTTGTACCCTGAAAAAAAAAATTATAATAGAAACAGTTTACATTTACAAAGCAGATTTCTCATTTATTATGACTGTCACACAGGGCAAGTATATTCTTGTTTGGCTAATTGAAAACTAAGGTACTGAGATGATGATAGATGTTGTCATAATTATAAGTGGCAGATCTGGAACTCTGTCCCAAGTGTTCTGGATCTTACCAGGTTACGTTTCTGCTCTTACGAAAAACAAAATAAGGGCAGATGCTGTCTATACTTCATACATAAGAATTATCAGGGCAGTTAACTAAAGTTGCTAGTGTACAAAGCACTTAATGAAATAAAATGAAAATACAAGTATACTTCACTATCTAAACTTTCTCTAGTTTAATTCAAGAAATGAATTTATAGACCCATACATTTTCAGATACATTCCTTGTTGTTCAGGCTCTTCGTAATCTACCCAAAACGCAAAAATCAAATAATTTTAGTTAGTAAAAATATTACTAATAGAATATTTGTATTCTAAACTTTCTACCCTATTTTCTAGTCATATCGTGACCTCAAAGAAGTAACTCCTGAAGGGCTCCAGATGGTAAAGAAAAATTTTGAGTGGGTTGCAGAAAGAGTAGAGGTAAAACTTTTATAGTAAAGTCATACTGTACTGTGTTTTTCTTTAAGAAAATCTTGCTTCAAAAAGGAAAATAAAAGTGAGAATCTGTAGTTACTTTCTTTTCTCCATTGGATTTAAAACAAGGAGCACCTTTAAGAAATGTACACCAGACTGTTCTTAGTGACATACTAAAACCCCTTGCTGTAAAACTGGCCAGTACACTCCCAAATTCTGTTGGGGAATACTAGAATCCTTGTCTCCTCCCTGCCTCTTATATTTCCCACCCACCCCTCTCCACTGCTCCTCAGTGTTCCGTTAGCATGAGTTCCATAAGCAGATTTCAGAATTAGAACTCAATCTGACATTAAAATGTCACTTTAAGATTTATGGTGTTATTATTATAATTACATGGAAATAGTGATTTGTGGTTATCCAACAGTCATAGTTACTTTTAAGTACATCATGTCCATAGAAACATTTGCATTTTGAGTTCTAAGCAACCAACTGAAAAAAGATATATCTCTTTTTTATAGATTATAAATTATTAGCTTAACAAACAGGTCTAGAAACTAGATTGGCTGATTATGTCTTAAAATCTCCATTAAACTGAATATATGAAAAATCTTAGGATGAAGTATTTTATTATATTTTTAATGTTTATTTATCTTAGAGCAAGTGAGCAAGGGGCAGAGAGAGGGAGAGACAGACGGAGAATCCACAGCAGGCACTGAGCTGTCAGCACAGAGCCTGACACAGGGCTCAAACCCATGAACCAAGAGATCATGACATGAGCTGAAGTTGGATGCTTAACTGACTGAGCTACCCAGGCACCCCAGGATGAAATATTTTATATTACAGCTTCCTGAGTATTAATTAGAAGGGTTCAGTATTTATCCTTGCTTTGTATTATAATAGTAGATGTAATTTATCTCATTAAAAATGTTACTCTTTAGGGGCGCCTGGGTGGCTCAGTTGGTTGAGCAGTGGACTTCGGCTCAGGAATGATCTCGCAGTTTGTGAGTTTGAGCCCCGTGTTGGGCTCTGTGCTGACAGCTCAGAGCCTGGAACCTGCTTCATATTTTGTGTCTCCCTCTCTCTCTGACCCTCCCCTGCTCCCACTCTATCCATCTCTCTGTCAAAAATAAACATTAAAAAAATTTTTCTTAAATGTTATTCTTTAGGTCTTAAGTATGAAGACCACTTTTCTTTATATATAGAGGTTATTTTGGAAAAGAAATCCTCTATCATTTTGTCCTGTTTGTCTCTGTCTTGAATTCGGTCTATTAGGAAAGAAAATATTCCGTCCAGTTGTAATTTTACTATAGCTCTGTAAACTGACTATTCTCATGGTATTCATCTCTATATTTATCCATTTTTGCCATCTTTATTTTGCATGTCCGTGTTTTTCTTTTCTAGTTGCTTCTGAAATCAGAAAGTCAGTGCAGAGTTGTAGTATTAATGGGCTCAACTTCGGATCTGAGTCACTGTGAAAAAATCAAGGCGGCTTGTGGAAAATTTGGCATTCCATGTGAACTTCGGGTAACATCTGCCCATAAAGGACCAGATGAAACTCTGAGAATTAAAGCAGAGTATGAAGGTAAATGTCATACAACTAGAGCATTTCAGGAAGTTCTCCTGATTTTGCTAAAAATTTTATGCTTAGACTAATAATACTGAAGAAGAGCTATGCCATGTATCCAAGGAGAAAAATATGGTAGTCTAGGGTTTCATGATATGCACTTCCAAAGAAGGCACTTAGAAAAGAATGGCTCAAGGAGAAAGATTTGAAAATGCAACATGAGCACACCTAAAACTAATGCAACACTGTGTGCCAACAACGTTGTTATTTTTTAAATGTTAAAAATAAGTAAATAGGGGTGCCTGAGGGGCGCAGTTGATTAGGCGTCCGGCTTCAGCCAGGTCACGATCTCGCGGTCCGTGAGTTCGAGCCCCGCGTCAGGCTCTGGGCTGATGGCTCAGAGCCTGGAGCCTGTTTCAGATTCTGTGTCTCCCTCTCTCTCTGCCCCTCCCCCGTTCATGCTCTGTCTCTCTCTGTCCCAAAAATAAATAAACGTTGAAAAAAAAAAAATAAGTAAATAAAGGAGTAGAGCCCCCTCCTCGAAAAAAGAAAATGCAATATGGAAGGAAAATAAAAGTTAGGTCTTTAACTAATAAGAAGCCCCTCAAGTATTTCTGATATGCTCCAACAGAAAATAGGCCCCATATCAATTTTGGGAGGAGTGAAGTTGAAGTAGCAGAGCCTCTCAAGTATTTTTAATGGACAGCCTTTCCTAGGAGGCAGTTAAACATAAAATTAAGGAAGAATTTTAATTTTTTAATTTTTGTTATTTTTTTTATTTTTTTAAGTTTATTTATTTATTTTTGAGAGAGACAGAGTGGGCAGGGGAGGGGCAAAGAGAGGGGGAGAGAGAGAATCCCAAGCAGATTCTGCACAGTCAGCGTGGAGCCCGACACAAGGCTCAATCTCACAAATCGTGAGCTAAAACCAGGAGTCGGATACTTAACCGACTGAGCCACCCAGGTGCCCCAAGAAATAATTTTAGAATTTAGCATGTAAAAGAAACGGCTTGATGTGATAGTATTGATCTAGAATAATGGAGTCTCATACACCTGACCAAATGTTTCTAAACTGGGAAAAATGTTGATTTGAGTATACTTTCTCAAGGTAGTTGTTATAGGAGCATAGTTATTCAGTTTTGGGGGCCGGGGGACTGGGATAGTTTCTAGACCTGTTTGTTAAGCTAATGAAAGCCTGAACTCTTTATCCAGAAAAATGTAAATACATAAAATTTTTAGATTTCAGGTTAGGAATCTGTGTTAAGAAACAAAGGAATAACTTATAAATTTATCAGAGAATGAAATGTTGAAGGGATATGTTAGAAAGTATATTGAAGAGACTTAAATATTTGGGTACTATATTACTGAATCTGCCTGCCTTTACTCATGTGCCCCTGAACCTCTAGTCTGTGTTAATGAGGTCTTCCTATACCCTGTTGGTTGAAGGATACCAGGATAGACCCTAGTTGGCGTAATGTCATTCTTTGTTCCAGTGAGCCTAAGCAGCCATAGTAGAAGGGGCCTTTGAGCTATTCCCTCACACACTCTAGTACTCCCTTTATACTATATATCTCAAAGATGGCCAAACCGCTCTCCCTCTTTTGTTACTTGAGATATAATAGGTAGCAGAGTGAAATCTATATTTTGAATGTATATGTAATAATAGTGTCTTATTTTGCTTTTTGTGGAGACTGCTAATAAAGGAACTGAAGGAGTTAAGGCACATAGACATTTTGTTTTCACCTATCTTAAAACCTCCTTTCAATTACATGTGTGTAATTTCCCTAGGGGATGGCATTCCTACTGTATTTGTGGCAGTGGCAGGCAGAAGCAATGGTTTAGGACCAGTGATGTCTGGTAACACTGCATACCCAGTGATCAACTGTCCTCCACTCACTCCAGACTGGGGAGCTCAGGATGTGTGGTCTTCTCTTCGACTACCCAGTGGTAAGATGCATTGAATCTTTAAAACTGTTAAAAAATTTAGGGGCGCCTGGGTGGCGCAGTCCGTTAAGTGTCCGACTTCAGCCAGGTCACGATCTCGCGGTCCGTGAGTTCGAGCCCCGCGTCGGGCTCTGGGCTGATGGCTCAGAGCCTGGAGCCTGTTTCCGATTCTGTGTCTCCCTCTCTCTCTGGCCCTCCCCCGTTCATGCTCTGTCTCTCTCTGTCCCAAAAATAAATAAACGTTGAAAAAAAAAATTTAAAAAAAAAAAACTTAAAAAATTTGGAACACACAAAATAGTACAGAGAATAACATAATGAAATCTCATATACCTATTACTCAGCTTCATCATTTAACATCTTGTTACACATGTAGCCCTTCCCTGCTGGATTATTTTCAAGCAGATCTTAGATAACAGCATTTTATACTTAAATATTAAGTATGCTTCTCTAAGCAATAAGAACTTTAGTTTTTAAATCATAATCATGATACCATATTCATAATAAGAAAAATTAGTGATAATTTCTTAAAATCCTCTAATTTTCAGTTAGTGTTCAAGTTTTTCTGATCATCTCATTTGTTTTTACAGTTGATTTGTTCAAATCTGGATCCAACACAGTCCTTACAGTGCATTTAGTTGATCTCTCTCTTAAAGTCTTTTAATCCTCCTCCTTTTTTTCCTTTCATTTATTCTATAGAATATTTAACATTTTGGATTTGGTTAATTACATTTCTGGATGTTTAACATGCTTTTCCGTCCCCTGTATTTTCTATAAACTGGTGGTGAGATCTATAGTTAGATTATGTTCAGGTTTGGTTTTTTTCCCCGCAAGAATACATCATGCATGGTATGGAGTTTTTAAGGTAAATGTGATTGTTACTTCTGTAGAGGAAATGAAATTTTATTTCTATAAATTAGGGGCCAGAATAAATAACATATAAGGAAGTTTATCAATTGTCTGATTGAGCAGAATCTCATGAGTAATATATTGTGGTAGTTTCATCATAGTCCAAGATAATGATCTGACCTACAAGTCCTAGGAGTCAGTATTGTTTCAGTAAGAGTTGATTTGCTTGTTACTTAAGCCCCAAACTTTTTCAGAGTTGTGTAAATCTGCTCTTGGTATGTTAAATATGTTAAGTGCTTGAGTCCTCCAACCTGTTCCAGTATGGACTGGCTTCTCTCTAGGCCTACTTGTCCTGCTATTGTCTTTTTTTTTTTTTTTCCAATATATGAAGTTTATTGTCGAATTGGTTTCCATACAACACCTAGTGCTCATCCCAAAATGTGCCCTCTTCAATACCCATCACCCACCCTCCCCTCCCTCCCACCCTCCATCAACCCTCAGTTTGTTCTCAGTTTTTAAGAGTCTCTTATGCTTTGGCTCTCTTCCACTCTAACCTCTTTTTTTTTTTTCCTTCCCCTCCCCCATGGGTTTCTGTGAAGTTTCTCAGGATCCACATAAGAGTGAAACCATATGGTATCTGTCTTTCTCTGTATGGCTTATTTCACTTAGCATAACACTCTCCAGTTCCATCCACGTTGCTACAAAGGGCCATATTTCATTCTTTCTCATTGCCACGTAGTACTCCATTGTATATATAAACCACAATTTCTTTATCCATTCATCAGTTGATGGACATTTAGGCTCTTCCCATAATTTGGCTATTGTTGAGAGTGCTGCTATAAACATTGGGGTACAAGTGCCCCTATGCATCAGTACTCCTGTATTGGGTAAACTCCTAGCAGTGCTATTGCTGGGTCATAGGGTAAGTCTATTTTTAATTTTCTGAGGAACCTCCACACTGTTTTCCAGAGTGGCTGCACCAGTTTGCATTCCCAACCAACAGTGCAAGAGGGTTCCCGTTTCTCCACATCCTCTCCAGCATCTGTAGTCTCCTGATTTGTTCATTTTGGCCACTCTGACTGGCGTGAGGTGATATCTAAGTGTGGTTTTGATTTGTATTTCCCTGATGAGGAGCAATGTTGAGCATTTTTTCATGTGCCTGTTGGCCATCTGGATATCTTCTTTAGCGAAGTGTCTATTCATGTTTTCTGCCCATTTCTTCAGTGGGTTATTTGTTTTTCGGGTGTGGAGTTTGGTGAGCTCTTTATAGATTTTGGATATTAGCCCTTTGTCCGATATTTCATTTGCAAATATTTTTTCCCATTCCGTTGGTTGCCTTTTAGTTTTGTTGGTTGTTTCCTTTGCTGTGCAGAAGCTTTTTCTCTTCATAAGGTCCCAGTAGTTCATTTTTGCTTTTAATTCCCTTGCCTTTGGGGATTTGTCAGGTAAGAAATTGCTACGGCTGAGGTCAGAGAGGTCTTTTCCTGCTTTCTCCTCTAGGGTTTTGATGGTTTCCTGTCTCACATCCTTTATCCATTTTGAGTTTATTTTTGTGAATGGTGTGAGAAAGTGGTCTAGTTTCAATCTTCTGCATGTTGCTGTCCAGTTCTCCCAGCACCATTTGTTAAAGAGACTGTCTTTTTTCCATTGGATATTCTTTCCTGCTTTATCAAAGATTAGTTGGCCATACGATTGTGGGTCTAGTTCTGGGGTTTCTATTCTATTCCATTGGTCTATGTGTCTGTTTTTGTGCCACCTGCTATGGTCTTAGGATCTCTCTTTACCTGGACGTGCATTTTGCCTTTCTCTAGTCTTAGATCTTCTGTTTCCTAGGTCATGTGTCTTCCCCTTTCTCTGTTTACTCCTAATTTGTCAGAGAGCATTCTTAGTTAACTCCCTGAGGAAGGAGTACAGTTGGTAAACTTTTTTGACACCTCATATCTATAACATATGTTTCAGCATAGCCTCATACTCCACAATTTAGTAATGGAATCCGGGGTTGAAAATTATTTTCCTTCAGAATTTTGAAAACATTACTCCATTGTCTTATATAGAGTTATTGAGAACTCTGGCACCTTTCCACCATTCCGATTCTAAGTTGTTTATGAATTTGGTTTTTTAAGTTTTGCAAAGGTGTGTCTTGAGTATTTTCATCTTGGGCTTTCAGTGGGCTCTTTTAATCTGAAATGCTGAGGGGCACCTGGGTGGCTCAGGCAGTTAAGCGTCCGACTTTGGCTCAGCTCACGATCTCACAGCTTGTGAGTTCGAGCCTGGCATCGGGCTCTATGCTGATGGCTCAGAGCCTGGAGCCTGCTTCAGATTCTGTGTCTCCCTCTCTCTGCCCCTTCCCCAGCTCACACTATGTCTCTGTCTCTCTCTCTCTCTCAAAAATAAACATTAAGAAAGAAAACCTGGAATGCTGATTTTTTAGTCTGGGAAATTTTCTTCAATTAACTAATAATTTCCTTCCCCCTCCATTTTCCCTCTTTTCTCATTTTTGGATTTATTACTCACATTTGAACTATTCTGATTTCTAGTTTTTCTGTCTCTTATTGCTGTACTTCCTGGAATATTCCCTTAACTTTATATTCCAGCCCTTCTATTGAGTTTTTCATTCTAGATACGGAATTTTTAATTTCTTAGAGCTGTTTTTTGTTCTCTGGTCTTCCCCCTCCCCCATCCCTTTTTTTTTAATCTTTGCAATAACATTTTTTATCTCTCTTAAATTATTATAGTTTCTTTCACATTAGTTCCTTTTCTCACCTATCTGGTGTGTGGTAATCCTTGGCTATAGAGTGCAGCGTTATAAAAGACCAGTGGGAAGGTCTGTGCAAGTGGATGGCACTTGTCAAAAGTGGGTTCCACTGTGGGGTGATCTGGAAGGGTTGTCTTTGAATAACCCCTCACATCAGTGTCACTTCATCTTTTCTCATGTGTGACCAGAATTACCCAAAGAATCTTTCTATTCTCAGTCTCCTCTACCTGGAGGAATAAACCTTGCTGCCAGCATTCTGGAATTTGATGATTTTAACATGTATATAAACTAAATTCCCTGTTTTCACTGTAGCATTTCTTGCCTCAATTGTACC
>NW_024412376.1:122943426-122994952 GCF_014898765.1 Herpailurus yagouaroundi | reverse complement strand
AGACTGTCTTTTTTCCATTGGATGTTCTTTCCTGCTTTGTCAAAGATTAGTTGGCCATACGTTTGTGGGTCTAGTTCTGGGGTTTCTATTCTATTCCATTGGTCTATGTATCTGTTTTTGTGCCATGGTGCCACTAATTCTACAGCCTTTGCATGGGTGTTTTAATGTTGGTCACATTGCTTTTCCTTTTTCCCTGCTTCCAGTTTGGGATAAAATTTTCCTATTTTACTAAGTTAGTTACCACTCCGTTTCCTTTTCAGCTGGCCAAATGTTATTGCTGTATCTCCCTGTTCTTATATGTTTATGTCTATTTTCTTTATTTCCTTTACTGCTGTTTTTATTTTTAATTTTTTTAAAGCTTTGGCAGATCATTTTTAGTTAATTCAATATAAAAAATAGGATGCCATTAATAATATTTTTACAGCTGGACATGTTTGGTCTATAGTCAGTACACATGTATTGAAAAAACCTTTTAGTGTAACATTCAGCTATTTACTGCTGTTTTTATACCGTTTCGCGGATATACTTTGTGATTAGCCCATCTTTAGGTCTTTAGCTAGATATCTGATTGTATCAGCTACTCTAGTGAAAAATTTAGTATGGCTATAAATGAAAGTCTAACTAAATTTATGCTAGGGAATAGTATAGGTATTATCAAGGGAGTTTAGTAAAGGGGAAATGTGACAAGCAAAACTTTGGCAGTTTTTATCTAGTACTGTCCAAGGAGAGAGAGGGAATCCGAAGATTTGTGCATTTTGATCAGTAGAATTGGGGATAATCTTTTGGGGAAAAGTTTTACAGTGGCCTTTGTAAAATCCTGAAAACTCTATTTCTCTTTCTCTTATGGCATGCTCACTAGACAACCTAATTTTTGGTAGTTAAGCTTTCCTGATATCAGAAAGGGAGTCCTGAGCAATAGGCACAGGTATTTCAGACTCGAGTAGAACCCTGTGCCTAGTATACTGCTACTACTAAGTTGACATTCATTGAGTGCCAGATGCCAGGCACTGCTTCAAGCACTTTATCTGTATTCACTTGTTGAATCCTCACATAAGGTAACCACTAGTTATCATTCCCATCTTAATAGATAAGGACACTAAAATTAATGTGATACCTGTCACATAGTAAGTGATGGAGCTACACAAATTGGTTTATTAATACAAACTAATAAATTGTGTGATTTATACTTCATTCTTACTGGGGGTAGTGGAAGTCAAAGAGCCTGATGAATTCCAAGAATATTAGGGAATGGAGCTTTGGGATCTATAAACTAGTTAGTACTTAACTTGAGTGACACAGAGGTAATAGTACCACCCCAAGAAACTCTGCCTGAGCAAACATTTGCCCCCCACAAGGAAGTTACTTTCTTACTATACTGTCTTTTAGATCTTGTTAATATTGAATTTACTTATAACCTGATATTTGGTAAAATGATTCTTTGTTTGGACTTGTTATTGCTTAAAGATTTAGGATGGTTCAATTGCAAAGACAAAAGTAGCAGCTAGAAAATTATCAAAAAGATTAACACACTTCAAGTTTGTCTAAGAACAGGTGCTTCTGTCTACTTGATCTTTGTTTTATTTCTATTGTCTTTCACCAGGGATTTAAAAGTTTATTGTATGTGAAAAGAACTTTCGAAAAGGTGAATTTCTTTATAGTTGGATTCAGTGAAAGAGTGATAGACACTGTATATAAAATAGCTTTTCATGGTACAGAATTATTATCCTCTTATAATCTACTTTACCACTCTAGTAGTAGAGATAGAAACTCCTCCTGCAGATCCTACTTTAGACAAGGATGATACAGTAGCTTTTTATGGTCTTTGGTTAACAGGACTTCTCTGAGTGTAAAATAGTTTACTAGGGGGGCCTGGTTGGTTCAATTGGTAGAACATGTGACTCATGATCTCAGGGTCGTGAGTTTGAGTCCCGTGTTGGGTGTAGAGATTACTCTAAAAAAATAGTTTACTAATGGTGTTTTCATTATTGACAGCTCAATTTTCTGTCTTTTCTGTTTTGAACCATTAGGTCTTGGCTGTTCAACCATACTGTCCCCAGAAGGATCAGCTCAGTTTGCTGCTCAGATATTTGGATTAAACAACCATTTGGTATGGGCCAAACTGCGAGCAAATATATTGAACACATGGATTTCCTTGAAACAGGCTGACAAGAAAATCCGAGAGGGCAGTTTATAAGAACATCATTGTTTTGGGGGTTTTTTTTGTTTGTTTGTTTGCTTTTAGGAGAAAAACTACATTTCTTCTTTAGCTTCAGAAAAAAAAAAATCAAAACAAAATTTTTTAAATCAGAGAAAACAATTTACTAGTGAATAAATGCTTTTCTAGATTCATGGGTTAGTAGACTATATGGACATAATTATTAGCATTTCTTTAGAGGAAGTGAAATTACTGTAAGAATACTTTTAAAATCTCTTTAGCTATTGTATGGTCATTGTTAGGTAGATAACTAACAATCGGATATATTTCTTAAATGCTGATAATGTTCTATTGTCGAGCTCTAAAGTTACTACTTGACCTTCTGAATCTCAACCCTTAAGTTTTAGAAAGTTAAAATGCCTGTATCTTAGAGTGATAAGAGAAAAATATAGTCAGTCCTCTTTTACATTATGATCTTTACAAAATCCTAAGGGCATGTTGTTTTATTTGCAGTCAGTATCTCAGAATAGATGTGTATTTAGCTGTAGACAGAGATGCTGCTTTGTTTTGTTTTTGCTTGTTTTCTTAAGAAAAGTTGAGATGGTTGTTAGGGGTAGGAAAGACTAAGTAGGATAAAGGGATACTGTGGAAGCCATGGAAAGGGGACTTTTCTGAGAACTTTTCTGCTGGGTGTTAGGGCAATTCTCCATGGAAAAAAAAAGTATAGTGTGAATCACCTTTGCCATTCCAAATGAAAAATTTACTTAGCTATTATGGGTGCCTCTGTGATCCTAAAATTCTTTTAATTCTGATAATACATGTTTTAGCCAAACTAACAATCCTCAGCCTAATGTCATTTTTGAAAACTGGAATCTCCTAGTTGATAACCATTAAGTAGTTTCTTTCTTACAACAGAAGTCTGAGCAGGGTACCCAGTGAGATTCACCTCTAAGAGAGCAGTTGTTACTGAGAGGTGTTATAGTTCATCATCAATGTGTAAGCCATATTTGGAAGTCACTGTTAGGTTGTGCAGTCCTGAGTACTTTTTATAGATCACTAAACTTTAATCTGAATGTCCATGAACCCCTAAAACTTCCAGGTAAAATTTTACATCTATGTTCACATTTATAAAAATGGGGCAACCATAGTTTTTATCCAAAAGACCTGCATCCTCAAAAAAGTTAAGAATCTCTGGGATGCCTGGCTGGCTTAGTTCGTTAGCCTCCGACTCTTGATTTCAGCTTGGGACATGAACTCAGTCATGAGATTGAGCCCTGCATCAGGCTCAACCCTGGGAGGGGGCCTGCTTAAGATTCTCTTACTCTGCCCCTCCCCCACTCATTCTCCATCTTCCTTCCCTCCCTCCCTCCCTCCTTCCTTCTTTCTCGCTCTCAAAATAAACTTTCTTTAAGAATATTGATCTCTGCTACAGACCAAATCTGGATAAGACCCTTGCAACTGGCTTATACTGTCTATACCTTTTCACCTCCCTCTCAGCTGTTAACAAGCTATCATCTCATATCATTTCTTTTACCTGGTCTCTGTGGGGCAGGGTATGATTAGCCTAAACCACTTCTTTCTTGACTAGACACCAAGATACTCCAATCTCAATCCTGAAGTTTTTCTTACATTATTCTTTCCCCTTAAGTATTGATGTTTCCTACACAGTCTCTCCATTATTTATAAGTAATCATTGGAGTAACTCCTTAAGCTAAAACCAGTATTACTGATTGCTGGCGCTGTGTTTGTAGTCTTGTATTTCTGTCTGAATGCTTTAAACTTAATTCATCTTCTACCCAGCCTGTTAACTCTGGCTACACTCACTGCTCCAAATCAGAAGTGTTATTTCATACTTGATGCTTTTCTCTTACATTCACATCTCACTTATTACCAAGTTTTTAATTAACCTTGTTTACCCATCATCTGTACAAAACCTTCAAGTGGAGGTCAAATTCTGCATTATTAGGCTGATCTAGAAGGTCTCCATTCTCAGTGTTTTGAAGTTGTCTAGGACTTACAACATAAATTTACAATCTCTTTTGCAGTTTAGATTCCTTTGAAAATGAATGCCATTGACTCTGCCCATAGAGATTGCACACACAATTTACCAACAGATTTCATTGGTTTTTGGTGTTCCCTTGAAGCCTATCCATGGTCTGTAGTTTAAGAATTACTATTGAAATTCATCAAGGGAACTCGCTTTCCATAATTTTTCAACTGTCACTTAATCTATGAGATTAAAAACCTTAATCTTTAATCTCTATGAACCTTAAATTCTTAGAATGAGCTATTAAAATCTATTCTGTTATTAAAATTTGTTAGTTACTAGAGCTTCATCTTCACGCTCTGAAACCTTTCCAAATCCCTTCTAGCTACAATGGCTACAAGTAGTTCTTTGTTGGGTTGGAAGCTCCAATAGAGGAGAGGATAGAATCTTACACTTTATTTCCTTCCTCACATTGCCATGTGCTATGCCTGTCTGCTAGAGATGGGACAATTATAAAAACCATGTTCTGCTTCATTCTTTTATGTTCACAAGGACAATTAAAAAGATACAATTTCAACATCTTTAAACTTTGGCTTTGTTGCTTCTGAATAGTCATTGGCTGTAGTTTCAACTCTTCTATCCCTACCTAGCAAAAACTTCACCTGTTTTTGTGTAGTACATGAAAAAAAATTCAAATGTTTAGACTAGTGGATAGAACTGACCTTTTTTTTTCTTTTAACTTTTATTTGGTAAAGAGATAGCAAGCAGTGGAGGGACACAGATAGAGGGAGACAGAATCCCAAGCAGGCTCCGCAAGGCTCCAGCACAGAGCCCAGTGTGCAGCTTGAACTCAGGAACTGCAAGATCATGACCTGAGCTGAAGTCAAGCGTCAGGTGCTTAACCAACTGAGCCACGCAGGTGCCCAGGACTGACCATTTTTAATGGTCATTATCCACTTCACTACTAGCTTCATAGAATATATATATATATCTTCAGTAGTGTTGTTATATTAGTACTAAAGTTCTTGAAAGTATTTTTAATTTTTTTTTCCAACGTTTTTATTTATTTTTGGGACAGAGAGAGACAGAGCATGAACGGGGGAGGGTCAGAGAGAGAGGGAGACACAGAATCGGAAACGCTCCAGGCTCTGAGCCATCAGCCCAGAGCCTGACGCGGGGCTCGAACTCAAGGACCGCGAGATCGTGACCTGGCTGAAGTCGGACGCTTAACCGACTGCACCACCCAGGCGCCCCTCTTGAAAGTATTTTTAACTGTTACATAAATTAACTTACACAAATTTACCTGGTTTGCCATCTTTAGGTGTTTGTACTTTCTGTGGGCTTGTAGGTAAACATAAAAAGAAGAAAAATTTCTCCAAGTCATGTAGTACTTAAACTTTGTATCATAAAACCATGTTATAGTTGCTGTTGCTTTAATGCCTTCTGAAATGAAAACACTATAGCCAAATAAAAGACAAAGGTAAGTTCTTGTGTGAAGCTTTATTAATTCATCTATTCATGAAATACATGTTTTGCCTGGTTTAATTCTAAGCCCTAGGAAAGCAGCAGTAAATAGAAACAAGACCCCCACTGTCACAAAAATCTTATGGGACTACAAACCATGAAAGATCTATCAGGTAGCCTTAGGAAAGTATAAGTGCATATGAAGACTAACCAAGGTGATAGGACAGTGCTGGGAATAAGAGGAAGGCTCTTCTGAGTAGAACAGAGCAATGATGTACAAGAGCAAGTCATGCAAAAAGGTGGGGAAAATCACTTACTAAACAGGAAGTAAAACCCTTTTTGACCACCTGCAAACACATGCCACTGTTGCTGGAGCTCTGGTGAGCAAAGGTAAGAATGGAAGATGATTGTAAGCAAAGGCTAGATCACTTGGGGCCTGCAGGCCACATTGAAGTGTGAAAGGAAAAAACACTGGAAGGTTTGAGCAGGGGCATAACATGACATTTAACATGTTTTTAAAGTTCTCTGGCTAGTGTGTGGATAAGCAAGTTAAGGGACTATTTATTATCCAGGTGAGGGATGATGTGACCTTCAGTAAATTAAATGTTAACGCCTCAACTGCTTCAAATGTAAAATGAGACTAATACTACCTCCCTCATACTGTTAACAGAATTAAATGAGTCAACATATGTAAAGTATATCCTGACACATGAATATGTAACATTCCTTTGGCATATTGTAGATGAGTGAAACAAATTCACCATGAAAATTACCTTGAATTTATTTTGTAATTACCTTGAATTTAATATTCTGTTCAGCTGATTTCATTTCTAAAAATAGGGGAAAGGGCAGGGAATTAGCATAATAATGTGGCTTATCCACAGTCCATCTTCAGCCCAGCAGTTCTTGGGAAGCCGGTGAAAATGTTTTAATGGCACTTTTTTTGCATTTAACTCACCACAACCTCAAATTACTTGGCATGGAATTGTTCATCTAGCATTGTGGTACAGTGAAAGTAGAATGGAAATAAAAGGATTTTCTTGGGCACATCACTTTGAGCTTCACTTCTCATTTGTGAAGTCGGGCTAAAATCTTTTCTGCCTACTTCACAGAGTAGATAAAATGGCAAGATACTGTATATGGAAGTTGCTCAGGAATCACAAATGGCTAAATCCATTAGTGCAAAAATAAGGTTTTGAGTACTGATTATGTGCAAGATCCTGGAGATGCAACAATGAACAAGATCCATTTTCTGCCCTCAATCTTGGGGTCTTCCAAGGACAATTTCAAAGCACTACATCATCTTAACCTGGAGGAAAGGAGCAGAGATTCTGAGCACACAAAGGAGGAGGGGATTTAAAGAACAAGTATATGTTGTGAGTGAAAAGGAAGGACTCTTAGGAAGGATTCTTAACTCCCCACACTATTCTTAATCCCTCTTAACTTTCTTCATTAAATTGATTACCACTGGACATTGTATATATCTCTCCCAATTAGAAAATACATTCCATGAGTACACTGGATTGTCTTTTTGTTAATTGTATACCTAGCCAACTAGTAGCAGAATGCCAAATACCAGCACATATGAAGCATTCAGTAGTATTTGAAATGGATAAATGTGCAAATTCCCATAGGTATGGCAACCTGGAACTACACGTAACCAAATGTTAGAGGAGTGTAACATGCAAGGGGACTAGGGAGTAACAGAAGACCTATGTGGGTTGGGTAGGTAGCAAGCTGTATTATAAAGGACCTTCCTTACATGATAGGCTTTTGGATTTCATCCTGAGGGTAGGAGAATGGCATCACATAAATGCTTTAAAATATCACTCTGGTTTGGAAGACTTGTCTCAAAAATGGCAGACAAAATCCATATATTTATATCCTGTTTGCCATGAAACCCCATTAAAATTACAAAAGAAACAGAAAGCTAGGAATTCATAGAATTCTGAGGAATTTCTGGAAGCTACATAGTATATGAGATCAGACTGATGCAGAAACCAAAATTGTGAATCCTTTTGCAAAATCAATGTTCTAAGAAGTTAGAGAATCACCCCTAAGGCACCAAAGGTTCTTAACCTTTGGTGGGTGGGGCTGTTGTATAAAAAACACCTTTGGAGACTCTGATGAGAGCTACAAAACCTTTTCTCAGAAAAGACACAAAATCTTGGGCATATCAAATGTCATCTGAAACTCGCCTAACCCCATGAAATCTAGGCATAATTAGCTTAAAATCTGTTACGGTTCCACAGTCACTGAAAGTCCACAACTCTTTCCATGATTTTTACTAATTTACAAAGACTATATCCTCCTGAACTAGTTCACTAAACCAACAGTGCTGCTTTTACATTGTGCTATATTGACCAGACATGAAATGTGCCAAATACCAATGGACACAACCATGAGCTGGACATACTTTCTGCCCTGAAGGAACTCAGACTAGGGGTTAACATAAGCAAAAACTCATTCAGTTAAAAAAGTTGAGTACCAACTATGTGCCAGGCAGTGTGCTAGAGCCTAAGGATACTTCAGTGAATAAGGGTAAATAGGGCCCCTGGCCTCATGGAAATGACAGTCTATATAAAGAGATAGATAGGCCTTAGATGATGAGTGTTCAGAAGCAAAGAGCTACATTAGAGAGTAATGAGGAATGTTGCCTAGTCTGCAAGGTCAAAGAAGTAACTTAAAAAATTTTTTTTTTAATTTTTTTAAACATTTATTTTCTGAAAGAGCATGAGCGGGGGAGGGGGCAGGGAGAGCGAGCGAGACACAGCATCCAAAGCAGACTCCAGGCTCTGAGTTGTCAGCACAGAGTCCAATGTGTGGAATCCACGAATGCGAGATCATGACCTGAGCAAAGTCAGACGCTTAACCGACTGAGCCACCCAGGAGGCCCTTAATTTTTTTTTTTAGTATTTATTTTTGGGAGATAGAGCACGAGCAGGGGAGGGGCAGAGAGAGAGAGAATATCTGGTGCAGGCACCAGGCTCCGAGCTGTCAGCACAGAGCCAAAGTGGGGCTTGAACTCATGAACCACAAGATCATGCCCTGAGCCAAAGTCAGATGCCTAGCCAACTGAGCCACCCAAGCGCCCCTATTTTTTTTTAATGTTAATTTATTTTTGAAAGAGACAGAGTGTAAGCAGGGGAGGGACAGAGCGAAGAGGAGATGCAGAATTCCAAGCAGATCCCAGGCTCACAGCTGTCAGCACAGAGCCCACAGAGCCCAATGCAGGGCTTGAACTCAGGGACTGTGAGATCATAACCTGAGCCAAAGTGCCACGTTTTACCAATTGGGTCCCCCAGGCGCCCCAAAGAAGTAACTTTTTTTTAACCTGGAACCAGGATACAGAAATATTGAAAGATGAAAACAGAATGACGAGAAAGAGACGAGACGTGAAGTGGCAGAAGTTAGTAGGATTTTGACAACACTTGAGTCTGCAGCGGTGTTCAATACACTGTCCTGTCATTCTCAAGAGTACTCAATAGGTACTGTTCTGACATTCAAACACATCCTGGTATTTAAGTTCTTACAAAAACTCTAAACCTGTCTATATCTATATATTACTTGAGGTGCATGAAGTATCTTTTATCCCTAGAATAATGTTTTCCTTATCTTACAGTCAGGAAAACTGGGACTCATACATAACTTGTTCACAAGCATCTATAGTGAGTCGCAGAGCCAGGAACTCAATCTAGGCATTCTCACCCCAAAACACATTATCCTTTGGCCTTATTGCCGACTGTTCCTGAACTGGAGCCCAAAGGGCAGCCAAGAGGTTTTCATCAAACGTGCTTCGTACTTGGAAGTTTTTTTTTTCTTTTGTGCCTTTCCTTATATTCGCTTCTCTGCCAGACCTCTACCCAGACCCAACCCCAGGTTTTCCTAATCTTTCAAGATCCTTTTCAAGTACAATTCCTTTATGAAATATTATCCAGCAGCAAAGAGAACCGTCTCTCTCCCCCTCTCCTTCAAAAGACTTCCTATGGTTTCTAGCTAGTATATTACCACCCTACAGACCTTTTATTTATCTTCCGTAGGCCGTCACTCAGCTCCGCCTCGTGGGACCAGGGTGCTGCTTCGCCGGCAGCGGTAGCCCCGGAACCGCGGACTGCTTTGAACCAAAACTGGTGAACCCGTTCTGAACCCACTTCCGTGGTCCGACCCTAGTTCCTTCAGACCGGTTTCAGGTAAGGTGCATCGACTGTATCCAGGCAAATTCCTATAAGATCTCGGCCTCCGATGCTGACTCACGGACGAGTGCGCTTCCGACCCCGAAACGCTAAGCAACTACCAGCTTCCTCCTCCGCTTGTCCACCTCAGAGATCCTCTTCCGGGGTAGAGGTCGGCCCGCCCAGCTCCGTGTCTCGTTCAAGATGGCGAGCGGCGGCGGCGGGGGGGTTTCGGTGCCTGCCCTCTGGAGTGAAGTGAACCGTTATGGCCAGAACGGTGACTTCACGCGCGCTCTTAAGACCGTCAACAAGAGTAAGTGTCGGGGCGGGCGCCGGGGCGAGCTCAGGCCGGAGGGAGGACGCGGCCTCCTTCCGGCGCGCGCGACCCCCTCCAATTAGACCCGGGAAGGGGAGACCCCGCCGCCCGCTGCAAGAGCCGGAACACTGGGCGGGCTTGGGTCGCAGCCCCTCAGTGACCAGCCCTTGGTTCTGGGTTGCTGAGAGCCACGTGTACTTCCCTCTTTACCCTCGCGGGAAGTAAGGGTGGAATTTAAAGGGACCGCAGCTCCATGCGCTTCTTCCCAACCGTTTTCTTATTTGACTCTTAGCGTTTTTACTTCTTAATTCGCAAATAGCCCACATCGCCACCTTTTCTCTTTCCTTTTAGCGGAGTGATCAAGACAGTATTGCTGAGGGAGCTTGTTTTCTTGGACCGCAGCGGAGGGAGGAACCTGTAAGGGACACGTAGTTTAGAAGCTAGTGCTGACAAGGTGGGCGCTGTACAGACCCAGGGGAGATGGAAAAGGACTGATACGGATGTTAGGCCTCTCACCCCCATCGATAGACTCTCTCTCCAGTGTCATCAGATCAGAAAATGTGTGTGTAAAAGCACCAACATTTGAAATAACGTCGGAAGAAAAGTTTGGCCTCATTTTTTTTTTTGCCCTGTAACGGATAATTTCGAGTCAGTTGCCTTGCATGAGAGGTTTAGGTATTATATTCATTTATCCTTTACTATGTAACTATAATATAGCCAGGCTTTGTAATGCTGTCATGCTAAATTCTTTACTGAAGATGCAACCTATATTTGAGAGATTTGGAAAGTGATTGCCAGCACATGGTTTGGCTGTTTAAAGCAGTAATAACATACAAATTATGTCAGTAGCATACAAGATTGTGTAAATAATTTGTAATATCCTATTGTTAATGTGGAAAGAAGTGATTGTGCCCCCAGTGCACTTCTGGTGATCAGACATTAAGGAAACTGGCTATTGATTAGAGTTATTTTGATTACTAAACTTGTTTTGAATTAACGTTAGCCTTTGGCTAGGCCTGCAACCCATACTATTCAGTGGCAGTATAGTAAGTATTTTGCAGGAATTATTTAATCATCAAGTTTATCAGTGTATTTATCAATATATATTTTCTTAATTGGTAAAATTTTTCTTTAATTTTTACACAGAATTAGGTTCCTGTTGTTGCCCATGGGCAAGGAGAGTGATCCTGATCATTTTGACACTGAGCAGCTGTTTAGCTTTGAAACTTTGCCCCTAAGTCCTTCCTTGTCCCCTTTTCGTTGGTCGTCTTAGATGAATAGGGAAATTTTGAATGGTTTTTGGAAATATTGCTAGCAAAATAGCTTGCATTTGTGTTCTTCACAGCTTATAGATTTTTCTAAAATATTCTCATTTTGGGGCACCTGGGTGGCGCAGTCGGTTAAGCGTCCGACTTCAGCCAAGTCACGATCTCGCGGTCCGGGAGTTCGAGCCCCGCGTCGGGCTCTGGGCTGATGGCTCAGAGCCTGGAGCCTGTTTCCGATTCTGTGTCTCCCTCTCTCTCTCTGCCCCTCCCCTGTTCATGCTCTGTCTCTCTCTGTCCCAAAAATAAATAAACGTTGAAAAAAAAAATTTTTTTTTTAAAAATTAAAAAAAAGAAAAAAATAAATAAATAAATAAAATATTCTCATTTTATCTTCTTAATAATTTCGTAAATGGGTAAACTTTCATACTCATTTTGCAGATCAGAAAACTGACATTTATCAGTGAAATGATTTGCCCAAGAGCTCGAGACATTAATGACAAGCTTGTACTCAAGCCTAAGTCATTTGCTGCCAAATTCTGCATGAACTTTTTTACTTTCTCTGTGAACTAATGAAATATGTAAGATGTAGCATGTGTCCTAAGATGGAAAAGCCAGAGAAAATCGCTTCTTAGTTCTTTTTTTTTTTTTTTTTTTTTTGCTACATGCATCTTGGGAATCTGTCTCCTTGAAAATCTTACTAAATTATAACGGTCCTTACTGCCACTTCTTTTTAAAATATTTTTTATTTTTATTTATTTTTGAGAGATAAAGGGCAGAGAGAGAGGGAGACACAGCTCCAAGCAGGCTCTGCGCTGTCAGCAGAGAACCCAGTGCAAGGCTGGAACTCCCAAACCGTGAGATGTAGACTTGAGCCAAAGTCAAGAGTTACATGCTTAACTGAGCCACCCAGGTGCTCCCCTTATTGCCACTTCTTAAGTTAAAAATGATCAGTCATTTTTTTTAATGTTTCAACTAATTGTTGCTGCAGTAAAATTGGAAATGTAGCTTTTTGAGGCAGTGGGTGGGAAAATCTAGTAAAAATGTAAAAGGAATGGATTTTAAAACTATTTTCCTAAAATTTTTCTTAGTACTGCAGATCAACAAGGATGATGTAACTGCTCTACACTGTAAAGTGGTATGCCTTATTCAAAATGGAAGTTTCAAGGAAGCCTTGAATGTCATCAACACTCACACTAAAGTGTTAGCCAAGTAAGTGATTCAGTTAGTTGTTTGTGCAGTTGTTAGAAATATGTTTACTGTAACTCTAACCATTTCCATGGTTTTTCTTCTCTATTCAGTGATTTTTGACCTTTTCTTTCTTTCCTTTTTTTTTTTTTTTCCCCTGTTTGCTAGTAGTATTTCTGAAACTGGAAGGAGCAATAGTATCTTTGTTCTTTTCTGCCTTAGGAAGTATTTTTTCTTAAGTCTGTTTTTTTATTTTGAGAGAGAGAATACGAGTGGGATGGGCAGAGAGAGCAAGAATCCCAAGCAGGCTCTTCACTGACAGCACAGAGCCCCATGCAGGGCTTGAACTTACGAACCCTAAGGTCATAACCTGAGTCAAAGTCTGATGCTTAACTGACTGAGCTGCCCATGTGCCCTAGGGAGCCTTTTTCTTTGAACCACTAAGAAGCAAGTGAACTGCTGAGGGATATGGGGCATAAATGTAATGATTTCTTGGAGGACATAAGGAGAACAACTTAGAAGTGTAATTAAAAAAAAATAAAAGGCAGGGCGCCTGGGTGGCTCAGTCGGTTAAGCGGCTGACTTCGGCTCAGGTCATAATCTCACGGTTTGTGAGTTCAGCCCCGCATCAGGCTCTGTGCTGACAGCTCAGAGCCTGGAGCCTGCTTTGGACTCTGTGTCTCCTCTCTCTGCCCCTCCCCTGCTCGTACTCTCTGTCTCTCAAAAAGATGAATAAACATCAAAAAAAAAAATTTTTTTTTAAATTTAAAAAAAAAAAAAAAAAAGGCAGAATGGGTAGAACTAGAACCGCTAGGGTAAGGATGTATAAATAGAGGTCTTTAGGATAGTATGGCAGTCTTAGCCTGACCTCTGTGCCTACCTCCTTTGAGAATGGTTTAGGTGAGTATGATTTTAGGCCAAGATCATTCAGTTTTAGAGCTCTTTAGCAGTCTTTAAAATGTATAACATTTGTTGTTATTTTTGTTAATCTTTTTCATTTCTCATTTCATGAACTGTGAACTTATATTCTAAATTGTTACTGCAAGTTGATTTTCTTTATAGTTATGCCTAAGCCCCAGAAGAAATGTGTATTGAAATAAAGTTTGCAGCATATTTACCTTTTTTTTTTTTTTTGATGTTTATTCATTTTCAAGAGAGAGATTATGAGCAGGGGAGGGATAAAAGATCCGAAGCGAGCTCTGAGCTGACTGCAGCAAGCCCAATGCGGGGCTTGAACTCAACGAACTGTGAGGTCATGCCCTGAGCCAAAGTTAGATGCTCAACTGACTGAGCTACCCAGGTGTCCCCAGCATATTTACTCTTTGATGAAATACTGGTTTATAAATTTAAAAACGGTGTACAGTGTACCCTTGAACAATGCAGGCACGAACCCTCCATGTAGTCAAAAATTTGAGTATTACTTTAGACTCCTCAAAAATGTTACTGATAGCTTATTATTGACTGGAAGCCTAACAGATGACATAAACAGTTGATTAACACATACTTTTAGGTTATATGTATTATATACTATATTTGTACAGTAAAGGAAGTTAGAGGAAAGAAAATGATATTAAGAAAGTCATAAGAAGGGGCGCCTGGGTGGCGCAGTCGGTTAAGCGTCCGACTTCAGCCAGGTCACGATCTCGCAGTCCGTGAGTTCGAGCCCCACGTCAGGCCCTGGGCTGATGGCTCAGAGCCTGGAGCCTGTTTCCGATTCTGTGTCTCCCTCTCTCTCTCTGCCCCTCCCCCGTTCATGCTCTGTCTCTCTCTGTCCCAAAAATAAATAAACGTTGAAAAAAAAATTAAAAAAAAAAAAAAAGTCATAAGAAAACACACTTAAAGTACTATACTATTTATTTTTAAAAATCACATATAAGTAGACTCATACAGTTCAACCTGTGTTCAGAGGTCAACTGTATAGTTAGTGTACTTCTTTTCATATAAGAAAAGGAGGATATAAGAATTTATAGGTGTATTTTCCTGAGTTTACAAAAACAAACACTAGATGGAGAACAGTGAATTAAAGTAATCACTTCTAGGAGGTAAAGGGGAACAGGATAGATATGAATAGCCCTGGAATAAAACCTCTTAGTGTATATATACCTTTCTGGATTTTGGGTTTGTTTGTTTTTTCTTTAACTATATACATGTAGATAGATGGAAAACTAATTTTAAAACTTAATTAAAAATATAAGAGGAAATAAAGGGGACTCTGCTTTCTAGTAAACATGTTTATACTAAAATTCAATATCTTTTTGAGTTTTGGCCATTTTGTGAGGTAGGGAAATTTTCAAATACTGTTTTTTAGGCAAGTAAATAAAGGATATTGTCATTTGCTTCATAAATATTTTTCCTCCTGGGTTATGGTTAAAACTCCAGAATGAGTTTCAGGTTGTCATATTAGTGTAGCTGAGTTAAGTCAATGTAGATACGTAGTATTTTTGTTGTTGTGTGTTTTACCATTTGTTTGGTTATAAGCACTATGTTCTTTTAAGATTTTAGTTACCTTTGCTATTCATTTGCTTCTTGAACAAATTTAAAGCAGCTTTATAGGATTTACTATTTGATTAATAGATTTAAGAGACTACTATAATAACCCATTTAAAATAGTGCTCAGATTGTCTTTTTGTCTAAAGTAATTAGTTACTTAGCTGATTCATTATTTCATTCTCTCTTTTTTTAAATTTTTATTTATTTTTTGGGAGAGCGCGACCAGGGGAGGAACAGAGAGGGGGACAGAAGATCTGAAGCAGGCTCTGTCTGCGCTGACAGGCTGACAGTAGTGAGCCTGATGTGGGGCTCAAACTCACGAACTGCAAGCATTATTTCATTCTTAACTGTTTCAAAAGGCCAATAATTCTAATAAGAATATCCATGAAAGCAAGAGAGGCAAGGGACATGGATGTAGTATTTTCTGCCATTTGTGAACTGTTTTTCAGACGTGTCACTAAATGTTGTCAATATTCTCATCCATTGTTAATGGTATTAAATGACTTAATATAGATCAGGTGCTTACAGCAGTGTCTGGCATATGGTGGGTGCTCTGCAGTGTTAACTAATGACCAGATACTGGGTTTTTTTTTCTTTTTCAGTAATTCTCTTTCCTTTGAGAAGGCATATTGTGAGTACAGGCTGAACAGAATTGAGAATGCCTTGAAGACCATAGAAAGTGCCAATCAGCAGACAGACAAACTAAAGGAGCTTTATGGACAAGTGGTAATTACTGCTTTAAAATACCTGTTGACATTCATCCTGAGTGAATATGATTATACCTGTAGCAAGGAGCAGGGATGAGGAACCCCAGCCCATCCTGAAAACTCGCCACCAAACCAATTCTTGAGGTTTCAGTATAGTCCCTCTTGATCTTCACACAAACCTTTGCATATATATTGTTCTATGAATAAATGGCTTCTTCATGGTAATTAGAAAATTAAAGAAAATTTAAAACTATCCTATCAAATTATAATTTTTTAGTTGGAAAGGTGAAGGCCAGGGGGATATGTTTAAAATAAATTATGATGGATAAGAATCTGGATGAATTCAGCTAGTTTATGAAATCCCTAAAATATCTTATTCTGAAAGGGTTTTGAGACCTGTTTAAGCCTAATGTAAAAATAGGGCTATTAAGGATGAGAGGACAGAAATGTTTTATTAGATTTAACAAAATCCTCTTAAAGATATTTAAAGTGTTATTAAGGGCAAATAACGTTGTATTAAATGTATTGTCCCAAGAGATAGTAGGAGTTTAACAATACATATAGGTTGGAGAAAGATTTGGGCACATTCGTGGATTGTAGGTTTAGAAAGAACTTTTAAGGTAAGCTGGGCAAATTTAGGGTAAATTCCAGCATTTTGAGATTGATGAAGGGCACCAATTTCTGTCAGACATGGTTGATTTAATTTACCCAGAGTGGCAGTTCTTGTTGCCCTTCGAGAACAACTTGAATGAAATAAGCAGGAATCATGTTCTGTGTACTTGATATATTGCCCCTTTACTAGCTCATTTTTGGGAAAGAGAAAATGAAGATCAAATAAAGTAAACTCCTAGGAAGTATTAAGTCCTTTTGTTAACATCTAATTTTGTTCTTATTTATTGGAGCTTAATACTCCTGGGTGGGAAAATGTTTTCATTGTAAGTCAGATCTAGGTAACAGGATGATTTCCTTGGAAAGGTTTTCTTTTACAGCCCACTTAGGCAGTTACCCAGCTTCAGGAAGGAGGTAAATACGATGACTTTTCTTTTTGGATCATGCCTACAAATCTGCAGTATAGTAGAGATTCATTGCCGAGTAACTTTGCAAGTATTAGTAGCACACAGAACTAATTGAAAAGTTATAAAGGAAACTGTTGATTGCCCATAACATGCTAAATTAGGTTTGCTACTTAGTGATTCCAAAAAGGATTTGTACGATGTTTGAAATTTAATACTGTATTTGTCTTCCTCTCTGATTTTTTTACTTGCTATTTGTCTCCCTAGCTATACCGGTTAGAACGCTATGATGAATGCTTAGCAGTGTATAGAGATCTTGTCCGAAACTCCCAAGATGATTATGATGAGGAGAGAAAAACAAACCTTTCAGCAGTTGTTGCAGCACAAAGCAATTGGGAAAAAGTGGTTCCAGTGAGTATCCCCGTGTACCCACACAACTATGAAACAATAATCCTATCTAGTGTTTGACTTTTATTTTGCTCCACGGCAGGAGAACTTGGGTCTCCAAGAAGGCACACATGAACTATGCTACAATGCTGCATGTGCACTGATAGGACAAGGCCATCTGAGCCAGGCAATGAAAATCCTACAAAAAGCTGAAGGTTGGAAATTTATTAAATTTATGTGTAATTGTAATAAATAACTATTATTAAAATAGTTATTTCCAAAAATTGTACTCGACTTTTGTGAAGTTTGTAAATGGAAATACTGATATAGTGGGAGTTTTTCAAAGCTCATCTAGCTTTATGGGGCACCTAGGTGGCTCAGTTGGTTAAGTGTCCAACTTTGGCTCATGATTTCACAGTCTGTGAGTTTGAGCCCCAGGTTGGGCTCTTTGCTGACAGTTCAGATCCTGGAGCCTGCTTCGAATTCTGTGTCTCCGTCTCTCTCTGCCCCTCCTCCCCTGCTCGTACTCTGTCTCAACAATAAATAAACATAAAAAAAAAAAACAGTTCATCTAGCTTTTCTCTTGGCATTTTAACATATCTCTCCCTTATTTCTGTCTAATCCCTAAGCCAGAGTACTTGTCCATTTTCATCCACACCAAACCTTAATTTTGAGGAGGTTTTTGAATGAATTACTATGAATATTAAATGTAAATTGAGTTCATGTCAAGTATTTACAGCAATATGTGGCATATAACATAAGCATCCAATAAATACTGGTTATCATTATTAAACTGGTACTCAAGTATAATGATAATTTAGTGTGACTGTGTGGGTACGTGCATGCATGTGCATACACAGCATGTATATTGGTAACACTATTCAAGCACATCTTAACTCCGTTTAACATGTTTCCATATATAGCATTTACATGCTCTGAACAAGCTTTTAATTAAGAAAAAAAGAAAAATAGCCTATTAGAGAACTTATGTCTGGTTTCAACTTCTGGAACATGTAAACTTTTCTTCTGAATACATATTTCCCTGGAAGCTATAAACGTGATATAGGGACTGCAGTAAATGGTGTAGAGGAAAAAATGGTGAAACGAGGTATATGTTTGAGAATTATAATTTCTTGATTATACCTAGTATTGACAGTAGTATGGGAAAAGGATATTCTTATACATGGAAGATTTGAGTATAAAGTAGTGCCAACTTTGCAGTGGGCAATTTGGTGATATGTAGCAGATTTTAAAATTTGCTTACCCTTTGATCCAAGGATTTCATTTTAAGAAAATAATTAAATTAATTAAAAGCAAATAATTAGATAAATGAAATTTATTTTAAGAAAATAATTAGATAAGTTCATATATGTATTTTTATGAATGCTAATTGAAGGGGTAGTCATAAGAAAGAAATTTAAGGCATGATGAGTTTCTGTCCTATAAGAGGATTGGCTAAGTTTTACCATAACCACAAAATAGATTATTATTATTTTAAATGATTGCATGGTAATGTAGATCTATATTTATTATAATCTGAAGATATCTACATATTATTAGATGAGGAAGGGAGTCTCAAAATAGTATGTAGAATGTATCTGTTTCATTTTAACAGTAGCTGTGCATTTGCATTTAGAAAATAGTAATTGAAATGCGAATAGTGGTTCTTTTGGTGGTGAAATTATTGTCATTGTTTTAATACTTTTTTGTCATTGGTTTTTTGCAGTCAACATTTGTTACATTTATATTTTTTAATTCCCTTAAAATTTTTTTATTTTTTTTTTTTAGTGTTTATTTTGAGAGAAAGAAAGCACACATGTGCACAGGGGAGGGACAGAGAGAGGGAGAGAGAGAATTCCAGGCAGGCCCCATGCTGTCAGCGCAGATCCCAACCTGGGGCCTTGTTCCACAACCGTGAGATCATGACTTGAGCTGAAATCAAGAGTTGGACACTTAACCGATTGAGGCACCCAGGCTAAAATTTTTTCTTTAACCTAGAGATTACAAATGAAAGAAAAATGCCAGAGAGCTAGAATAACGAAAACTGATAATATTTATGTAACATAGTTGATGCTAATAATAAAGTTCAAGTTTGCTTATTATTAAAATTATCTTGAAATCTTCTTCCTAAGAATTTAATTTTTGTCCTTTGGAATGGTGAAAGGAATGGGAGTTACCCTGCAATGTTAATTTTAAAACATTTTTTTCCTATAGATCTTTGCCGCCGTTCATTATCAGAAGATTCTGTAAGTATTCCATTGTTAAACCCAGATTTTACACTTCTGACTAATATGAATTTATAGGAGGCTTCGTTGTAGTGTTTATTAACTTGTTGAAATAGGTAATTTATTTCATATAAATAGAATAGAAACCCTCTTGATCAGTTATTTGATGGAGTCTCAGGCTGAGAAATTACAATAACAATTTTTATATACCTTATACATTTTATTTTAAATTCATATTAATATAAATTCATTGTCTTATTTTAGATATAAGGCTCAAGTCTTTGAATATGGGTCCTTTTATGGGAATTCCATGCATATTTCTTTAATGAACCGCAAATAATCCAGTAGTCAACGATTTTCAGTTTTGTTTAAGTGCAGTACCTTAAAGACAGCTGTGAAGTAGTTTCATTACAGAGTCCTTATAGCTGTTAGCTTTTTCACCAATCTTTTATTGTTTTCTAGCTCATACCTGTTGACACAGCAGTTTACTCTAGGAATCCCCTTTATCAGATTCCTAAATTTTAACAAAACTGACAGTAAGGGAAATTCTCTGAAAATTACATGTTGTCTTTGAGATCATGTATCTTTTGAATGTTTGGAACACTTGGTAATTATGAAGATCAATTTGGAGAATTTACAGGGGAAAAAAGTTTCTTTTTCTACTTAGGATGGGACTGAGGAAGACCCACAGGCAGAACTGGCCATCATTCATGGGCAGATGGCCTATATTCTGCAGCTTCAGGGTCGTACAGAGGAGGCGTTGCAACTTTACAATCAGATAATAAAACTAAAGTAAGTAAATTATTGAAATGAAATGCCTTTTATAGAGGATGAAGTTTCTTTGTAAATGTTTGTTCCTTTTGACTGTTGTTTATTGTTCACAGGCCGACAGATGTGGGATTGCTGGCTGTGATTGCAAATAATATCATTACTATTAACAAGGTATGGGCTATCCATGGCTTTCTTATACTTATATTTTACATTGAAAACATATTACCTCAGCTTTGTCCTAGGATAACGGTTCTTTTTCCATGACACAGTACAGTTGTAGCAAAATTACAATGGAGAGTGTTATTTAACTTTCATAATGATGATGATTCTGCAAGCCATATTCAGATAATAAAACTTTTTTGTAGTTACAGACTCTGGACTTTAAAATCTTGGCCTTTTACCAGTTTATAATAATGTAGAGAATCTATGTATTGAAAAATAAATTGGACTTTTTTTATGTTTTTATTTCGAGAGAGAACGTGCAAGAGAGAGTGGGGGAGGGACAGAGAGGGGAACACAAGAGGATCGAAAGTGGGCTTCCTGCTGATAGCAGAGAGCCCAGTGTGGGACTCAAACCCACGAGCTGCAAAATCATGACCTGAGCTGAAGTCAGACGCTCAACTAACTGAGCCACCCAGGTGCCCATTGTTTAGACTTAAACTGAAAGCTTAACATGCATGTTTTATGTGACATTTTCATCTAGTGAGTCTGAATACAAGTTTTCTATATAAATAATTTTTTTCTTTCTCGTGGTTTTTATTTGGGGGGAGGGGAAACATGGACAGGTTTTCTCTCTACCCATTCCCAGTACTACATGTAAAATATTACAAGTGTGTATATAAACAGGTCTAAAGAGTACTGTGTTAGTAAAATTAACTACCATTTAGAACACTGTTTTAATGGAAGAACATTTCAAGTTCAGATTTGAAATTCAAGTCAGCAGAAAATAAGTAACATTTGATTCCTTTTGATCAGCTGTGTGAATTTTCAAGTGTCATTTATTTCATCTTCACAGTTACGTTTCTAGGTGGCAGTACTTTTCTCTGATTTATAGGAATATAATCTAAGGCTGAAAGGAGTTAAAACAGTTTGTGTAAGGTCACACAGCCTGTGTTAAAGGTGGAGCTTGGATTCAGATTCCAGAGATTCAATTCTCTGATTGCAGAGTCCTTCATGGTAGTTCTCCCCTTCTATAGTAGAAATCTACAGAATCCCCAGAAAATGAGATAATAGCATTAGGGCCAGTAGTAGTTATAGGATGTTGCAGGCTATCAGCATAGTTTAGGTCTCCAAAAATAGACTGTGGCATTTGAATCTTAGCATTATATACCTGCCTGTGTTTATGAATTATTTGAAATGCCAGTGAGGATAAATTCATTTTACCTGGATATATGATTATGGAAAGGAGAGTGTGTGAAACACTAAATATCTTAATCTCATTGTAATTATATGCCAAACTTTCTTTACTCAACAAACTTTTTATTCAGAATAGTGCTGGATGCTATAGGTAATGCAAAGAAATATGAAACTCAGTCTTAATCATTATATTGTTCAAACTTTTTGACTTTTAACTGAAGTATTGGTGAAAGAAAAGATCTCCATGTTGGCAAATTTGTAGATGACCCTTGAAAAGGAGGGTTACAGTTTAAGCAAGTGAACATATGGAGAAATATTTGACCTGTGGGAGGAAACTAAGAAAACAAATTAAAAGGATATGTACTGGTTTGGAGCTTCACACTCAGAAAAAGTAGAATTTATTCTAGATTTCTTCTTTGCTTCCTTTTAGTCTTCATACTAATAGAAGACCTGGTTTAAAAAGTGTAGGGATATCATTTATTTGCAAATAGATATATTATTTAACAAAGAATATTGTGCACACAGTAGACATTCACATGCTCAGTTTGGCCTTCTCAGGATGCAATGTAATTTAATTGTCTTCCTTATCCTAGAAAGGTATGTGACATTCTAGAATTCTTAACAATAACACTGTGCTTGTCCCACATAGAAGTTTGAGATCTTGAACTTATTTGAGCTTCTACCTAGGTGAGAAGTGTGTGTGTTGGGGGGGTGGGGGTGGGGAACAGTACATTACATTAGCATTTTTTGCTAAAAATGGGTTCAAAAGAGGTGTGAATTTATTTCTAAATTTTAATGATTTGCTTACGTAATGACTATTGCAAAGAGAAATGAATTGCGCTCCTCGTTTGTTATCTAAATTCTAAAGGGCATAGTTTGTAGCTTGCATATTTCTTTGTATCTTTGTCATTAGTCCTAATTTCCAATGCAAGATTTGTTCTGTCCATATGTACTTTTCTTCACAAAGCTCAAAACAAGCAGTTAAGAGTGGAAGAATAAATCAAAAGAAAACCAAGAACCTAAGACAAATTTATATGCATCTTAGAGATTTAGGCAACCTAACCAGGTAGATGTATTATCTTCCAAGCTCTCTTGTGTATTAAATGGAAGAGTAATAAAGTCTTGAAGTGTTAAAAGAGTTAAAGTCTGAGATTGCTGTTAATGGCAGATGAACTTTTTTTTGTCAGGACCAAAATGTCTTTGACTCCAAGAAGAAGGTGAAATTAACCAATGCAGAAGGAGTAGAGTTTAAGCTTTCCAAGAAACAGCTGCAAGCTATAGAATTTAACAAAGCTTTGCTTGCTATGTACACAAACCAGGTAGGTAACAAACCTCCAATTCCCCTGGCTAACCCTTTTGGAGTATGGCATAAGGGGTGCATCAGTACAATTTATTTATTTATTTTTTTTGTCTTATATAAGTACAATTTATTTATATACAAATAAACATATATATTATATAAATAAATATATATAAATAAATCAGTACAACTTACTTACATTTTTTGTCTTATATGTCATGTGTTCTTCAGAATGTCATGTATCATAGATTTTATTTGTTAAACAAGTAATTTGCTCAATTCTTTGTAAGGGTCTGCAGCTGCCTTTTAAGAGGAAGAAAACATTATTCACACTTGTAAATGAGATAATGTTCTCATTACCTTATTTCTGATCTGAGTTAAAGTAGAAGTCATTAAAGATGTCGACTGTGATTATAGGTTTAAGATCTTTCATTTTAGTTTGTACTATTTACTTAAGTTATAAATGCTAAGGATGTAATTCTAACTCTAACATGCATTAATTGTAAATAATGATTTTATATTCTTCTGTAATAGAGGTTTTCAGTGGGAGTGAGAGGCAATAACATTTAGAACTGAGTCTAGATACTTTAGCAAGAAATACCTATACATTTTGTTGTTTTGAAGCAAAGACTGATACTTGTATTTTTTTTAACAAAATTCTGGAATTTAAGCATACAACTTAATGTTTAGAACCTGTCCTTTCCTAAATACTTTCATAACTCATGGCTTAAATTTAGTAAATGGAAATTTTTTTCCTATAAGAAAAAATTGAGAATAGATATTATAAACCACTTCTTTCACCCTAGATAGTTGTTCACTTACTATTGTCTTTCTGCTGAGTTCCCTCCTCTTCCACCCCCATCCTTTTCTTTTTGGTCATTCACTTACTGTTTAATTTCATTAACCAACTTATTTGGGGGTGGGGGGGATACTATCTTTTAGGCAGAACAGTGCCGCAAAATATCTGCCAGTTTACAGTCCCAAAGTCCTGAGCATCTCCTGCCTGTATTAATCCAAGCTGCCCAGCTCTGCCGGGAAAAGCAGCACGTAAAAGCAATAGAGCTGCTTCAGGTAAAGGAATTACTTGAATTTTTAATGAGGTGTCAGAGAGTTGCATCCTTGTTTTATTTTCATTATAATAGCCTGCAAACTTGTAAATAAAATGGGAAAACTAATAGGTAATATACCACTAGACAAATTCCACAGTGTCACTTTAGTTAATTCTTGAGCTACCACTTTGTTTTGTGTAAGTTTGCATTAATGTTTGCCTAAACCCTGAGGAATGCTTTTCATTTGGAGATCAATTTAGCATGAGTTAAAGGTTTGTTTTAGGTTTATAATACCAGAACATGCTTAATCTTTTTCAATAATGTATTTTCCAATGAGTCCCAGTCTAAAAACTCAAACAATTACAGAGATACTGACTTGGTTTTTGTCATTCTAAACCAACTGCTAGATTACATGTTTGAAATTCCTGAGGGTACACTACATTGGAAAGTTGAACTGGGTAAAATTAGGACCATCCTGAAGGGCAGAATTGTCTAGGCAGGGGTTCTCAGTAAGGATATATCATCTGTTTTGAGTATCTTATTTAAACAAACAGAACTATGTGGTAACCTGAATTATTATTTGTCTAGTAATGACTTCCTGGAACTTGATATTATTACACTTTCCGAGCATAATTTGATGTTTTTTTTCAGACATAATTTTAAAACAAAATAGGTATCAAATAAAATTTTTCCGGAATTAAAATTTTGATCTAAAACCAGAACTTTACTATCTTAAAACTGGATTTAAAATTCTGTGTAGATGTGGTAATTGAAACATGTGCAGCTAGTTGAATAAATTAGGTGTGATTTTTTTTTTTTCCTCCAACTAAAACATTTTAGGAATTCTCAGATCAACATCCAGAAAATGCAGCTGAAATTAAGCTGACCATGGCACAACTGAAAATTTCCCAAGGTATTGATAGTGATTTCATCATGGTTAAAATATCATTTTAATGGAAACATGATTAAAATGATTCTGAAGTACTTGTGGGCTATGTGATTTAAAAAATTTTGCGTGATGATGAATCATAATTATCGATGTTTCAAACAGCCTTTCTTGGGTTATTAAATTTTTAGAATGATTCTCAGTATATGCCTTGAAAGTCAGTAGAAGCAAAGGATTCCTATGTTTCAAAAGATCATGCTTAACGCAAATTTCCTGGGTATGTCATGTGTAGAAATGCTTCTGTCACTTGGTAGTATCTATGTGAAATAAGGGTTACTTTGCATTCTAGTTCTCAGAATTTCTTAATCCTTTATCCTTTGTTTATATTTTGACTCATATCTTTGGGGGAGAAGAGGCAAGACAATTTAATGAAAACTGATGTTTTTGAATCTTACAAAAAACTGCTTTTGTTTTTGCCCATGATTCTAAACAAACCCTGAGTGATTGTCTGTAGCTATGTATTATCTGCATTTGGTAACCACTATCCAAGTATAACTATTTTAAGTTTAAAATTAAACGAAATTTTAAAAGCCAGTTCCTCCTTTGTGCTAGATACATTTCAGAAGCGTCATAACCACATGTGGCTAGTTGAACAGGGTAGATTAGGAAATTTCCATCATAGAAAGTTGTATCTCTAGTGTAGACCATGCATTCTCAGCATTGGGTGGTGGGGATCAGTTGTTTGGTGGATGATCAGAAAAATTACAGATATTATGATGGCTGAAATGAAAATTTCATGGGTAAAGATGAGAATTGACAATGGGGGGGGGGTGGGGGGAGAGGAGATGTCTTAAAAGGCTCCATAGTGTGTAGTAATGAAAACAAGATTGAGAAACATTGTTGGTCTTGGGGTGCCTGGCTGGCTCAGTTGGTAGACCATGAGACTCTTGATCTCAGGGTTGTGAGTCAAGCCCCAGAGCCCCATGTTGGGCATAAAGATTACTCTAAAAGAGAAAATACAAATGGGCGCCTGGGTGGCTTAGCTGGTTAAGTGTCCAACTCTTGAGACTCTTGATTTCAGCTCAGGTCATGAACTCATGGTTTGTGAGTTCAAGCCCTGTGTCAGGCTCTGCACTGTCCTGACAGCACAGAGATTCTCTGTCTTTGTCTCTCTCTCTCTCTGCCCTTCTCCCATTCATGTGCACACGTTGGCATGCACAGATGCTCTCTCTTTCAAATATAAATAAACATTAAAAAAAATTATTGATCTTCCTGTTACCCATACTCACATTTCCTTAACTTCCTCTCTTAATTTTTGTTTTCCCACCTCTCCTTTTTCTTGCTCTTCCCCTTATTTTCTTTCCTTCTCCAGTTTTCAGTTTATTTTTGAAAGGATTATTTATTGTACTAAAATTACTAAGAGCCTATCATGGTTCCTGTGACAAGTCTTTGAAAGGTTATGTTAGTGAGGTATGCAATGAGTAAAAAAACAGTATTTTGACACCATAGGAAGTTTTCCATTGTGCTCCCATCTACAGTATTTCATATTTCAAAGTCTTTAGGGTAGAGCTTCCTTTAAGTGACAGTCTACGAAAGGAGAAATAGAACTTAACAGACTAGGTGGGAGTTGGGATACTTCTTTTCTGGTAACATCTCTGCCATTAACTCTGTGGGTGTAAGCAAACTATATTGTTTCTTTAGGACTCCGTTTCTTTATGTATATGTAAAAAGAATAAGTAGAGTACATTATCTCCAAGATCCCAAAGCTTGAGTATTTAGAGATACTACAAAGTGACTTAAACTTCTTGTATTTTTTTCATAATATGTTTTCTTCAGTGTGATGATGATGTTTTTAATCTCTCAAGGTAATATATCCAAAGCATGTCTAATATTGAGAAGCATAGAAGAGTTAAAACATAAACCAGGCATGGTGAGTTTAAAATATTAAAAGACTGAAAGTAATGGAATTATAGTTTGTTGGTATGTTTGATTTTTTTGTATTTAATTTCTATTTATTCATAATGCAGTAGTAGTTAAAATACAGTTATTTATCTGGTATACATTTAATCTCACTTTATGTTCTGCTTTGCATTGGTTTATTAGGCAAATATTTGAGGCACTATTTAGGCTTTATATTATCACTGAAAGCCAACTTTAAATAACCTAAGACCTACATAGGGAATTTCTTAGCCTAAATTATTCTGTCATGTCTTCAGTGTGGTATTTTGAGCTAAAGCAATTTAGTAATAGTGGCCAACAAATTTAGTTTTTAGTTCTTTGATGATTCAAGCATCACAGGTTTAAATCAGTGATGTTGCTGTGAAGGCATGTGTTTCAAAGCAGAGACTAATGCTGTAGTTGGTGGTATGTGCATTTATTGTATAGGGACTTTTATTCATGTCTGTATCCTCTAACACAGCTTGTTTATAGTCAGCATTCAGTAAATGTATAACAGTAGTGCTTTCTCTTTTGAAGACTCATATTTTATTTTTTTTATTTTATTTTATTTTATTTTAATTTTTTTTTTTCAACGTTTATTTATTTTTGGGACAGAGAGAGACAGAGCATGAACGGGGGAGGGGCAGAGAGAGAGGGAGACACAGAATCGGAAACAGGCTCCGGGCTCTGAGCCATCAGCCCAGAGCCTGACGCGGGGCTCGAACTCACGGACCGCGAGATCGTGACCTGGTTGAAGTCGGACGCTTAACCGACTGCGCCACCCAGGCGCCCCGAAGACTCATATTTTAAAGACTGGGTGATAATTACTTTATATTAGAAGCAAACATTAAGGTTCCTACTATTTCATATCTGGCCTTTCAAGAAATATTTCCACTTCATCTAGGTTGTTGAATTTATTGGCATAAAAGTTGTTCCGATATTTCTTATTTATCTCTTTAAGATCTGTAGAACCTCTCTCATTCCTGACACTGGCTGTTCAGGTCTTCTTTTTCTGTTTTCTGGTCAGTTTAGCCAGAGGTTCATCAGTTTTACTGATTTTCTCTAAGATTCAGCTTTTTGTTTCTCTTTCCTTTCTGACCTCATCTCATTGTGCCCCTCCCATTCCCACTATACTCCAGCCACATGGGCCTCCATGCCTCCACACCAGGCAAGCTTTTCACTGGCTTTTTGTAGTTCAGGCCAGATACAACTTATGGGACATTAGCTGTGCTGCAGTGTACCTCACCAATCACACATTGGAAGTCCCAGCAATGTCTTACCTTATAAACTAATACTCTAAACACTTACTCTCAATTTGTTGTACTTACCTTACCATACACTGGTAACAAACTGTGAACTGGCACTACTTTAAGAGGAAAGCTGGGGTGCCTGGGTGGCTCAGTCAGTTAAGCGTCCAGCTTCAGCTAAGGTCATGATCTCGCGGTTTGTGAGTTTGAGCCCCGCGTCAGGCTCTGTGCTGACAGCTCAGAGCCTGGAGCCGGCTTCCGATTCTGTGTCTCCCTCTCTCTCTGCCCTAGGGTCTCTCACTTGTGCTCTCTCTCTGTCTCTCAAAAATGAATAAATGTAAAAAATATATATATTTTTTAATAATAATAAAAATAATAATAAAAAAAGGAAAGCTACATTTTATAGATAACTACCTTTGCATTTGGAAACCACTGCTGTATACAGTATTTCTAGTTACTGTGCTCTAAAAAGATAATAATTTTTATGATGAATTTGGTATTGACAGAGCCTAGCAACTTTTATTTTCTATTTCTTCAATTTTTTTCATTTTCAAAAAGCTTATTCTGGGAGAGGGAATTTTATTCATTAATTTATACTTTTGGCTGGGTAGGTATCTGCATTAGTGACTATGTACAGCCATGAGGAAGATATTGATAGTGCCATTGAGGTCTTCACGCAAGCTATCCAGTGGTATCAAAACCATCAGGTAAATATGTGGAAGAAGTTGTCATGAGGGCATGTTTTTACATACAAATAAAAAGCTTCAGGGGCACCTGGGTGGCTCAGTTGGCTAAACATCCTACTTTGGCTCAGGTAATGATTTCATGATTCATGGGTTTGAGCCCTGCATCAGGCTCTGTGCTGATAGTTCAGAGCCTGGAGCTTGCTTTGGATTCTATGTCTCCCTCTCTCTGCTCCCCCCTGCTCGCATTCTCTCTCTCTCTGTCTCTCAAAAAAATAAAACATTAAAAAAAAATAAAAAGCTGCAAGTAGTGAACTTAGTGAATAAAATATTCCAAGTCACTGTTTAAAGAATGGAATATTATTAGACTGTCAAATTAATTTTTTAAGTATACCAAGTAACGTTATTAGAAATAGGAATGGCTGCAAAATTAAAAACAGAAGTTCAGTTATGGTTTTAACTGTGTGTGTGTTTGTGTGTGTGTGTGTGTGTTCGTGTATAATCTCAAAAAACAGTAATACATGAGTGCATTAGGAGTGCTCATCTTGTCGAGAGAGAGCTCGTGGATGGTAGTAATTGGTGAAACAATAAATACATGCAGTAATTGTATCTCACGTGTCCATGGAATAGGAACACTTTTCATTTTTTCCATTATGGGTTTGTTTATAGGCAGTATCCAGTTTATAAATATACATTCACACAGTATTTATACTGTTAGCACTATTAGCAGTGGAGGGATATCAGGGTTCTGGGAAATACTGTGTTAATATTTGAGAACTGTGGTGACATATCTTTAATATTTGCTCATGGGGAAATATTTCTAGTTATAGACAGTGTAGAGATAGGTTATGCTCCAAATTCATAAATTGGTCATCACTTGTATAATTTGTCTACCTCCCTCCCTGTATGTGTGTTATTTTTTGTTTCATGCATTCAGTATAACTTAAGATGAGGAATGTAATGGATAGGTCCATCTTAAAGGTCTAATGAATAAAATAACTTTATGAAGTTGATAGATATTTAGCTTAAAACTTTTTTTTCCTCTTCTTATTGAACCTGTAGCCCAAATCTTCTGCTCATTTGTCCTTGATAAGAGAAGCTGCAAACTTCAAACTCAAATATGGGCGGAAAAAGGAGGCAATTAGTGACCTAGAACAGCTATGGAAGTAAGTTCTGAAAGGTGGAGATGTAAAAATGCAAATTGTATTGCTGTTACTTGATACAAATAAGTTATTTTCTTGTTTATGTTACTTTTTCCAGTTTCATAAACTGTTTACTATCCTTTTTTTTAGACAAAATCCAAAAGATATTCACACCCTGGCGCAGCTTATTTCTGCTTACTCACTTGTAGATCCTGAGAAGGCAAAAGCGTATCCTTTTGATTGTTGTTCCAGATAGCTCCCAAATGCATGCTAGATCCTTTCCACTACCTCATTTGACCAGGGCTTTTTCTGTCATTTTTGCTTTTTGTTTTCTGTATTTTTTTTAAGACTTTATTTTTAAGTAATCTCTACAACCATCGTGGGGCTGGAAATCACACCCCAAGATGAAGAGTCCGCAGGCTCCACAGCTGAGCCAGCCAGGTGCCCACTGCCCAGCAGGATTTTTTCTGTTGTAAGTTTCAACAAACAACACCCTCTACTAACTAGTAAGAGCAAAAATGAGAATTTATTGATCTACATGACTAAAAACTACCGTAACAGATCCATCTTGGGGTACAGTTTGATCCAGAAGCAAAAATGAAGTCAACAAGATGCAGCTCTGTCTCTTCAGGTTCAAGTCCAGCAGCATAAAAAAAGAAAAGAAAAAGCATATTTTATTTGAGTAGTTGTGAAAGATTCTGAGATGTCATTTTGATTGAGCTGTCTTAAGTTACATGCCCATCTCAAACAATTACTGGAGAGATTCAGTGTCTTAATTGGCTGTGCTACTCTACTCCATCAGGGTGTGCTCATGAACCCAAGGTGGAGTGGTGGTTGCTAAGCAGTCATGAGTCAAAACTTTTATAGTGAGCAAGTCTATGAGGTATAACCGTGGTAGTTGTTTTAGAATGGAGATTTTTATTAAGCCACCATCTTGAAGTGTGTCACTGAGTTAAGGAATGGATGATTAAATTATTGCTCTTTTGGGGCGCCTGGGTGGCGCAGTCGGTTAAGCGTCCGACTTCAACCAGGTCACGATCTCACGGTCCGTGAGTTCGAGCCCCGCGTCGGGCTCTGGGCTGATGGCTCAGAGCCTGGAGCCTGTTTCCGATTCTGTGTCTCCTTCTCTCTCTGCCCCTCGCCCGTTCATGCTCTGTCTCTCTCTGTCCCAAAAATAAATAAACGTTGAAAAAAAAAAATTATTGCTCTTTTTTCAGGGTATATGATATGTAATTGACCTTATGACCTGATTTGTTATTCTGTAGAAGATTTAAGAACATTTTTTTACTTTTGGCAAAGGACATCAAAAACTGTCTTTCTTTTAACAGACATATATATGTATATATATTGTGTTCCTGAACTCCTGTTCAATCCCAGTCTTAGTAAACACCTGCCCTCGTCAGATAGTATGTCTCTGAAAGTAGATGTCGAGGCTCTTGAAAATTCTCCTGGTGCTACTTACATTCGGAAAAAGGGTGGAAAAGTTGCTGGAGATAGTCAACCAAAGGAGCAAGGGTAATGTTTTTCATTGTAACATTCACTAATGCTGACTTTAAATTATATAAGGAATAAAAAATACATTCTGTGAAAATTCCATGTGAATAAAGTTTAAGTCCCCTTTGTTCCCCTTCTCTTTTGCTATACCCAGTTCTTAGTCCTCATCCTGTTTACCCCCTAGTAGTGTACTCTGTTCCCTCTAGTACTGAGTGTATACCCTTCAGGATCTTCTTTGTGTTTACACACAAAGATAATTTTAAAATATTTTCTTTGGATTGGTTTATTTGTTGTTTTTTTTTACAGAAGGGAGTAATATATTGTTCTTACTGTTTTCCGCCTTTTCTTCTACTGAGTCGTGGAGATTTTCCCATATTCCTAGTATAGACATACTTCATTCTTTTTATGCATAGTATTCCATTGGCTGGATATTCTCTACTTTTTTTATTTGTAAGTTTTTGATGTACAGTTAGTACATCATTTAGTAATTCTATACCAGAATTCAGATGAAGTTTATTTTGTTGATTTGGAGGAAGGATTAGCCAGCTACATTAACTTAGAAGTCATTCTTTTTTTTTTTTTTCTTTTTTAAAGTTTACCTGTTTATTTTGAGAGAAAGAGAAAGAGAGAGCTCACACATGTGTGCAAGAGTAGGGGAGGGGCAGAGGGGGAGAAAGAATCCCAAGCGGGCTCAGTGCCATGGGCTTGAACCCACAAACTGTGAGGTGGTGACCTGAGCCTAAATCAAGAGATGGACTCTTAACTCTTAACCTTAACTAGGGCACCCAGGTGCCCTAGAAGTCAGCAATTCTTACTCTCCCATATTGCCATCTCAGGAACACTGTGGAGGCCTACAGTGTAATGTTTAAGATTCTATGAATAGAGAGTCAGGATGAATAGAGAATGGAAGGCATATAACCCTTCCCCCAGATTTGTGGCTTTCATAATTTTTCACTGTTTTCTCCTTTTTTGAAAGAAAGCCTTTTGGAATGCAAATTTTTTTGTAACTTAAAAAAATATATCAACAACAGTATATGATTAACTTCGTTATGAACTCTATTTGGTAAAAAAATTAAAAAAGCACTGTCATCCTGATAATAGGTTTTTAAAACTAAAATAAGGAATTGTAGGTCCCAGAGATACTACATTGTTCCATATTCCATTTCATCATATAAGTCCTACCTCAAGCTTCATCAAAATGAAAAATTCAAGCCAGATCTTAAGGGGATTTTTAAATAACACCTATTTTATATATCTTTAGTAATTTTTTTCCTCTTCCAAAACAGAGTTGAGTAATTAGTAGGAATATAGTTCTTTTCTAATTCTGTATTTATTTATTTAATTTTTAACTAATCTCTATATCCAGCATTGGGGCTTGAATTTACAGCCCAAGAATAAGAGTCACTGCTTTTCCAAATGAGCCAGCCGGGTGCCCCCTTTTCTAATCCTAAGTCTAGCAGAAGGAAATAATAAATTAAATCCATTTAATTTCAGTAAAGGTTGCATGCCCTGTGATTGTGCAGAGCATAGAGGAGTACACCAGAGGGAACAGTTTCTTCCTGGGGACAGTCAGGGGTTAAAAATTACTTCAAGGAGGAAGTGATTGTGTTGATTCTTAAAGAGGATGAATTAAGCAGAGTGCAAGCAAAAGCAAAGAAGAAATTGCAGAGAACCTTTGAGAAATTGCAGGTCTGACTATAGAGTGTGATTAGTAGAGAGTCAATTTAGAAGACTATTGCATGGTCTGGGTGAGAGATGAAACTCGAAAGTAAGACCTTGTGGGGCGCCTGGGTGGCTCAGTCGGTTGGGCGGCCAACTTCGGCTCAGGTCATGATCTCACGGTCTGTGAGTTCGAGCCCCGCGTCGGGCTCCGTGCTGACAGCTCGGAGCCTGGAGCCTGTTTCAGATTCTGTGTCTCCCTCTCTCTGACCCTCCCCCGTTCATGCTCTGTCTCTCTCTGTCTCAAAAATGGATAAACGTTAAAAAAAAATTAAAAAAAAAAAAAAAAAGAAAGTAAGACCTTGTTGGGGCATTTGGGTAGTTCAGTTGGTTAAGCATCCACCATTTGATTTTGGCTCAGGTTGTGATCTCACATTTCATGGGTTTGAGCCCCACACTGAGTGTGCGCTGAGCGTAGAGCCTGCTTGGGATTCTCTCTCTCCCTCTCTCTCTTCTACTCCCCTGCTTGCGTTCTCCTTCTTAAAATAAATAAAAAGTAAACATTAAGGGACACTTGGCTCAGTCAAACATCCAACTTCAGCTCAGGTCATGATCTCACAGTTCATAAGTTGAAGCCCCACATGGGGGCTGACAGCTCAGAGCCTGGAGCCTGCTTCATATTCAGTGTCTCGTTCTCTTTCTGTTCTTCCCCCGCTCGTGCTGTCTCTGCCCCTCCCTCTGTGTGTGTGTGTGTGTGTGTGTGTGTCTCTCTCTCTCTCTCTCTCTCTCTCTCTGTCTCCCCCCCCCTCGCAAAAATAAACATTTAAAAAAGGTTTTAAAGAAAGTAAATAAATAAACATCAAATAAATAAAGACACTGTATGTTGCATATCCTATTTTTGAGGGTACCACGAAAGAACTTCCACAATTGAATGACTTGTTAGAATGACTTCTTGGCAGGAATTGTTGCAGTCTCATCTTTATGCTTCACTGTTTCATAGTTTCCATAGAGATATAGCACATATGATTATGTACAGAGGTATTTTCTGTCTGCCTCTTAACTGCTGTCAATACTTGCTGAAGTGTCTTCTTGATTTTTCATGCTCCTTTCAGCACCACCACCCCCTTTTTTGGTCAGTGTATCTATAAACTTACCAGTTTCAAGATTTGAAAGATAAGTACAGAGTAAAAGCTTCCTCCCACCCATGTGTGCTCTCCTCTCTCCAAGGTCACAGCCAATGTTACTTGTCTTACATACCCTCCCAGAGAGATTCTTTGTGTGTATGATATGTATACATGTTCTTTTGCCTAAGAGTTTAGTTACCTGTTCTCTAGTTTTACCAAGCATATAACTTAACATAGTATTGTAGATTTTTATGCTTATTCAAGTTTCTTCCCTTTTTACACATACTTAATATATGGCAATGTAAATGGTATCTACATTGCTAGCCCTCTTTTTTAAACCACTTTCCAAAAGCTGCAGTGTACGAAGCTTGATTAAACTTAACCAGTATACTGAAAACAATAATACATTGTGTGTTAACTAACTAGCATTTAAATAAAAATTTGAGGAGGAAAAAAAATACCTAGAGAGGAATTGAGATTATGACTTACTCAATTTAACATTTGTTCCTGCAGCTACTTGAAGAGCAGCAGAATTAGTGCCCCAGCATTGGCTCTTCCATCACAGACACTTGAAGCCAGTCAACCTGAAAACAATGACCTCACTCAAACCATTTTTAAAGGCTTTTAGGAAGGACAGATGCTCCATTGGGTGATACCTTGTTCCATCAGTATGTATGGAATCCTCTCCACCCAAGGCCAATTTCTACTGGCAGAGTTTGTTCAGTGTGTTTTTGTTTTTGAATAAAATATGCTTGAATGCAAAAGTGGAAAAAGTAAAAATAAAAAAAAAATAAACTTAACCAGTATTAATATCCCAGCTAGTTTATAAAGTTTGGCAAGACAATATAAAATCTTAAATGCCTTTATGATAAAATGCCCAGCTCACTCTTTTGCACGTTTATTCTGCTATAAATATTTTATCATGATGATGGTAATGATATTTCTTCTCTTTATAGACAAGGAGATTTGAAAAAGAAGAAGAAAAAAAAGAAAGGTAAGAATTTTTTCTTTTTTTATCTTTAGATTCTGTCTTCTAGAATCTTCAATTAAAAGCTTGAGTTTAGGGGCGCCTGGGTGGCGCAGTTGGTTAAGCGTCCGTCTTCAGCCAGGTCACGATCTCATGGTCCGTGAGTTCGAGCCCCGCGTCAGGCTCTGGGCTGATGGCTCAGAGCCTGGAGCCTGTTTCCGATTCTGTGTCTCCCTCTCTCTCTGCCCCTCCCCCGTTCATGCTCTGTCTCTCTCTGTCCCAAAAATAAAATAAACGTTGAAAAAAAAAATTAAAAAAAAAAAAAAGCTTGAGTTTAGCCCTATATAAAAGTCATCACGCATAAATACACTGTCCTCTCTTCTGTCTTTGAACACTGACTTTAGTCTCAACTATAGCTAACATTTTATTTTTTTAAAGAGTACAGCTCTAGAGAGTTTGGTTCCCTGAATTTACATTGTTCCTCTAGTTATGTTGCTCTTTTGCTGTGACTGTGAATAGGTTACTTAAGATACCTGCCTGAGTTTTTCATCTATGAAATGGAATGTGGGGGCGCCTGGGTGGCTCAGTCGTTAAGCATCCAACTCTTGATTTCGGCTCAGGTGGTGATGCCTAGGGTCGTGGGATTGAGCCCTGTATCAGGCTCTGTGCTGGGCATGGAGCCTGCTTAAGATTCATTCTCTCTCTCTCTGTGTCTCTTTCTTTCTTTCTCCCTCCCTCCCTCCCTTCCTGTCCCTGCCCCCTTCTCCCCCACTTAGGCTCTGTCTCTCTCTTAAAAAAAAAGGTGGGGGCGGGGAACAGAGCTTGTTGTTTATATCCAGCCTTTCAGAGAAGGACTTTCTGCAGCTGGCATGTCTTTCCCATTAATCTGATGGGGCCAACATAGGTCAGTGTCCAGCCCTGAACCATTAACCAGGGGAATGCCGTACATTGTTTGGCTTAGGCTATAGTTGATTTTAGTCCATAGCAGGAGAGGGTAGAATTACCATGTTTGGCGTCAACTAGTCAGAGATTATCCTTGGAGCCACCTACCTGTTTCTGAATCTGGGAAATCTGTGGTGTAAATCACATTGTTTTTTATTTTGTTCACTATTGTGTTAGAATTCAGGTCTCTCAAGTCTGCTAAGTTTATTACCATTCCTCCATCTGTTTTCCTGCTTCCAAAATTTTATTGATATATATTTTTTCCTATTTTTCCTTCTAATGTGTTTGTTTCCATCTTGGTAGAGTTTTGGGATGGAGCAGAAGCTAATGTTTGCATCCAGCCCACTATAAGTATTTGTTTTATGTATTAATAATACTGCAAGGGAGCAGCCGATAACTGTAGGTAGAAATAACTTGCCATTTCACTTACTTTTTTATTTTTTGTAGTTTCTAGATAAGTATTTTTTAAAACTTACAAGTGATATATGTTCATTCTTTTTTTTCTAAGTGTTTATTACTTATTGAGAGAGAGAGAGAGAGCAAGTGGGGGAGGGGCAGAGAAAGAGGGAGAGAATCCCAAGCAGGCTCTGTGCCGTTAGCACAGAGCCCAACTCAGGGCTTGAACTCACAAACTATGAGATCATGACCTGAGCCAAAACCAAGAGTTGGACACTTAACCGACTTAGCCACCCAGGCACCCCTTGAGAATATTCCTATACATAACCTTGTGTCTTTTGGATATCTGCAGGATAAATTTCTAGAAGTATGAATTTTGAGTGGCACTGCTAAATTTAATCACTCTCTACAAAGGCTAAACTGTGTACACTTCTGCCGTAATGTTTGAGTGTTTCTCACTATTTCACCAAAACTGGGTATTACTGCTTTTAATATTTGTTAGTTTGATAGAATTTTGTTACCTTTTTCATTTCTAATTAGTGAGGTAGAAGAGCATTTTTTAAGGACTTCTATTTCTCCTGGCTTACCCTAATAATAGCAGTGCCCATTTTTTTTACATTTACCTATAGATTATCAAGACCTTTTTGTACATTAAGAATATCAGTCCACTCTGTTATATAGCATGCAAATATATATATATGTGTGTGTGTGTATATATGATACATATATATATATATATATATTTGCTATTTTCTCTTAAAAATATATCTCTTACCAAATGAAGTTGAGAATCCTTTATATAGGGGTGCCTGGGTGGCTCAGTCGGTTAAGCATCTGACTTCAGCTTAGGTCATGATCTTGTGGCTTGTGAGTTGGAGCCCCACATTGGGCTCTCTGCTATCAGTGCAGAGCCTGCTTAAGATCCTCTGTCCCTCTCACCGTGCTCCTCCCCTGCTGGTTCTCTCTTTCTCTGTCTCTCTCTCTCAAAAAAAAAAAAAAAAAGTAAACTTAAAAGAAAAAAAAAGAATTTTCTATATAGATACATCTGTGAAGTCTTTTCCTTTATGGCTTCTGAATTTTCTGTCATGCTTAGAAATAAGGCCTTTTCCTCTGCTAGATTATACAAATAAAACTTTCTCAGATGAACTTACTTCAATTTTAATGTTATTTATTCCCAGGCTAGGACACATTCCTTAAGCAAACTATCTTGAAAACATTATGGACAGATTTCTCATTCCTTTATCAATTGTTATACAGGAAAACTGCCTAAGAATTATGACCCAAAGGTGACCCCAGATCCAGAAAGATGGCTACCAATGCGAGAACGTTCTTACTACCGGGGAAGAAAGAAGGGTAAGAAGAAGGATCAGATTGGAAAAGGGACCCAGGGAGCAACGGCAGGAGCTTCATCTGAACTGTAAGTCATTGCTCCTCAATTGAAGTCACTCAGAGCATAGGTTGATTCCTTTTCAGATTGACTCAGGGTCATTAGTAAGAATTTTTAAATATATTTTAAGTTAAGAAGTACAGTCAGATATGTTTAATAAATGTTTTATAATATACTTATGGAAAGAAAAGAAAATGTGTTTCTGATTTGATTATATTGTAAATACTAGGATTGTAGAATTGTATTATAAATGTTAGGATTCGGTATCTTCAAACGGAAGCTCTAAATACACTTGTCATTCAACTGAATATGTAGATAAACAGATACTATAAGATGACTAGAAAGAAGTTATTAAAAATGTTACTAAATAAGTTATTTCTACATTGTAAGATTATAGGTCATTTAAATTTTTTTCTTTTCTAAGCTTTCTAAAAATTGGCATGAACCATATATTACTTTTTCTATAATTATGAAGCAGTAAAAATTGTATTCAGAAGAAAAATGGATAGGGAGTTGGGAATCCCCCTTTAAAAGAAATAGAATAATAAAAAAAAAAAGAAAGAAAGAAAGAAATAGAATATATGTGGAAGATTGTTAAGAATAATGTGTTTTTATAGCCTTTTCTTTTGTTGAATATATGAATGACCAACACTTCCTGATCTGATGATTTTAGGGATGCCAGTAAGACTGTGAGCAGCCCACCCACCTCCCCACGACCTGGCAGTGCAGCAACATCGGCTGCATCTACAAGTAATATCATACCCCCAAGACACCAGAAACCTGCAGGGGCTCCAGCAACAAAAAAGAAACAGCAACAGAAAAAGAAGAAAGGTGGAAAAGGTGGCTGGTGATTGGAACATTCTTGTTTCCAGGCTATTTTTAGTCTCACTGACACTAGGAACATAATAAAGGTAACACAGCAAGAAACACAGAGTTCCTCCCTCACCCATCCCCCACATTTTCATAAAATTATTTTCTCATGCATCAAACAGGAAAACATCTTCCTCAGACTCTGCCTAGTCAGACTTAGCCTACTTGTACTACCTAGCTTTGCACAGATGATAAGCCCTCAAAATAATGGGGCATTTTCCCACCTTGATCTCTGTTGCATCCTTTCTCTTTGTGTGCTGATCTGGTGTTTTTTCAGTTTCACAAACAAGGCATGTTATCCAAAGTTTCCTAGGATTTAAACAGAAACTACTTCTGTTTCAACTAGAGTCTGAAGATACTTGTTCCTACCAAAGCCCATTTTAAATTATGTCTTAGGAGGCCTTAGGAGACTGAAAGTGGAATCTTCTTAGCATTCCAAATAAATAACTGCTTAGAAATATCATGTGATAAAAAGGGACCTTATTAATACACTGGTGTTCTTCACTTCATTACATAAGTGGCCACAGGAAAACTAAAGTAAATGTCATGATTAATTCTAACTATAAATTCTCTGTTATGTGATACTGGAATATGGGATACTACATATATATGTGTTATATATATATATATATATATATATATATATATATATATAGTAATGAAAAGTGTGTGGGTGTGTATATGTACATATATATACACAAGTACACACGCATATATATAAACTAAGACTTCTTTGCACCCCAGTATTGTTTTCAGAATATGATAACATTATGCTGATTTATCACCATTAAAGAACTCAAGCAAATGTATCAATGTTGTAAGAAGTTGACTCCTAGACTCAGTGGTTCTGAGGTTAGATGGGTTTGGACTGTTTCAGTCAGAAAGATTTAATGGCCCTGTCAAGAGCTCAAACATTGACCTCTGAGGTAGAGAGAAAATCCACCAGAGTTCAGTAGCAGGCAGTATTAGACCTTAACAGAACTGTTTGGCCCAGTTAATAGATACTGAAATGACTCCCCTTCATCATTCAGAGTACATGCATTCATTACCCTTCTCAAAGTAATGAAGTATTATACAGTCAGTCTGGTGTCAGTGTTGCTCTGGTCTTTCCTCACCTATAAGCCACTTTCCCATTGAACCTGTGAGACAGACACACTGGGATGCCCACCCTTGTGAGTATTCATTTTGTGCTGCCCAAGATAGCATTGAATCTAGACTTTGAGTATTTCTTTATGATCATATTACTTTGTCCTTATTAATAAAGTGCTGCTGTGTTTGACTCTGAAAATATCAAAACTTCCTCAAAGAGATTTTTAAAAGGTTTTCTTCCTCCTTTACAAAAGTAAGAAATGTGGTGCTGCCTTTCTGTTTAGCATAATCAGAATCTGCAGTAACATCTAAACAAGAGACCCTCATATATGAATGATTTATTATGGCATAATACTTTTTGAGCTCAGAGAATACTCTTGGTAAGAGTGATGTATTTATTCCTTCTGAATATATACCCCATTACAGGAATAATTGTTAGTAAATTTGTTATTTAGGAATCCATTAAATTTCTGTGGTGAAGGATAATCATTTTTAGGTTAACTGAGCTACAGAATTTTGTTGAAAATTATCCATTGTTGAAAATTTTGACCCAATGCACCAAAAAGTGAAATTTACATTTCTCTACTTAGTCACTGTAATTGCTAGTCATTGTCATTACCAGCCATTACTAAGCAACTGAAACCTCAGTTTAAATAAATTATAATTGTCAAATGAAGTGTAAACATCTACATTAAATTTCTAGTAATTGTTTCTTCTTTTGGACAGGTCTTTAACCAATGACATATATACTTTGTGTATATATATGTGTGTGTGTGTGTGTGTGTGTATGTGTGTGTACATTTATAAAAGACAATATGGATACATCCATTCACTGTGGTACATTTTAAAATAAAAGATTCTAGCAGTGAGTATGGATTAAGGTGTTATGGGTCTTGGCATTTTATAGGGACTTCTGGTTGGTATATGAAGAATTTTTTAGGCTGAATATCTAAAATTGTTTCTTGCCCCTCCCAGAAAGCTACAAAACTAATCTGATGGGACTGGAAGAACCCAGTTTTACCTTCCAGTATATAAACAAATTGAGTAGTAAACATTTTTTAAGTTATTAAGCACAGCATTTTCAAGGCTGAGTGGAAACTGCTAACCTGAAAAACTGTTGCATTACTCAAACCTGGAACCTGCCTTTCATTCACTGTACCTTATAAGCCTATTTGAACGGTAGATCTGATGAAAGAAAGTCAGTTTATTGCATTAATTATTTTGTTGGATTGTGAAATATGTTTTTGAATGCAGTTTAACGAAATAAGTGTTGCCTGGGTGGCTCAGTTAAGCATCTGACTTGATTTCTGCTTAGGTCAGGCTTAGATCATGATCTCCATATTGAGAGCTAGCGTAGCATCAGGCTTTGCAAGCTGAGCCTGGGCTGAGCATAGGATTCTTTCTCCCTTTCTACCCCTTCCCCCTTGTGCTCTCACTTTCTCTCAAACATTAAAGCAAAATAATAAAAACCATCCATACGCTTTTAAACCAGTTTAAAAAACATTACACCACCTTTGAAAAGCCCAGGTGGTACCTAATTTGCTATATATAACTGTGGGCGACTATTTTTGTTTAGTTGTAGTTTTAATACCCAGCATTACTGGTATCCGTGATCCTGGCTGACTACTAATTTAATCTTCAGAATTCTTTTTTAAGTGACATGTGTCAGGAATTTAAAACAAGGGAACCGTTCACTTTCTCTTTCCTTAAGCATCCTGGATAGCAGCCTCTGGACACTCCTAGTGTAGTTAACAGGGGGCCGGGAAGATAAAAACTTGACTTTTCAGGCTTATGGTTACTGGCTTGGAGAGGCACGGAATCTGCTGGGACGCTGGTTCCCTTAAGCGATCTCCCGACGGGAGACACTTAGGCCTTAGGCCGGGCTACTCTGGAGTGGTGAGGTAGAGGTGAGACGCTGGAATCTGGGCCAGCTTGGAAGGCTTTTCTGAGACACTGTGTCCCAGCATAAGGGAATCCTGCCATAGTGCGACTTGCCGAGGAAGTGTCGCGGATGGGATGGTAGGGTGGAGGCTTTTCCTATGCAGATGATCGGCCCCACGGGTCTCCCAACTCCCGTGGCTGGTCCTCCCCACTCCTCTGGGTTTAAAGCTTCCCCTAGCTTCCCGGCCATCTCCTCCCCTCCCCCAGCCCCTGGTTCGGCGAATCTGCTGCGCGGCGGACCCCGCTAGCGGGCGCGAGATGCCCGGCGGCAGCCTACGCTCCGGGAGACTGGCCCCGGCCGCACAGTGACCGCGGGTGTTGTCTACGCTGCGTGGACCTACGTCCCTACCCTGCGTCCGCCTCGGGGGCCACACCTGCCGGGATCCAGAACCCAGGCTCCAGCGCGCGGGCGCGCGGAAGGAGGGAAAGAAATTAGGACGGTGGAGATGGAGAAGGGGAAGGGGAAGAAGAAGAGGAAGGAGCCAGAGAAAGAAAAAATTCGGGAAAAAGGAAAGGAGGAGAAAGAGAAAAAGGAGGTGGAGAAGGAGAAAATTAAGGGAAAAGAAAAGGGGAAAGAGACAGGGAAGGAGGAGAAAAATAAGTGTAGAGAGGAGGAAAAGAAAGAGCGGGAGACCGAGAAAGAGAAGGAACAACTTGAGGGAAAAGACAAAGAGAAGAAGGATAACAACGCCTTGACGAAGCCCCCGCTGGAGCCTCTGGTAAGGGGCCGGTGCCTCGGACCCGCTCCCCAAGGCCATTATTGGCGGTCAGGCCCGAGCGCCGCTGGCTCTGTTACGTCCGAGGCCCCGACCGGGGGGAGGGAATCCGGTCTCCTTGGGCATTTTAATCTGTGGATGGGAGGGGGTGTGCCAAGCTTCGCCGGACCCATCGCTACCCCTTTTCCCCCGTCACCTGCCTCACCCTCACGGCTAACTAACCCTGCCGCGCGCCCCACCCCTCTTCGGGTCTAGCGTTGAGGAAGAAGAGGTCCTGGTTGGTCTTCACGGGGCCGGAACAGCCCTTCTTGGGCCCCATCTCCGTCCAGCGCTCAGCACTGGCGCACCCGCCGCCTACAGCACAGAAAACAGACCCGAACCCTCGCCGCGCGCGGGCTCTCCAACCTAGTCCTTCCCGTTGAACACGTTCTTTGTCAGAAAGTGTAGGGTTCCTGAATTCGTGCAGGGTGTGTTTTAGGGCTAGACCTTCTCCGTGGTTACAATAAAAATTGTTTTCAAACTACTAGCGCCCAGAAGGGATGGTCACAAAGTTTTAACTGAGAGGTCTCAGAAACCAGGCGCTGCAATCACAAAAGAACAAATACCTATGATTCTACTTATATGAGGTACCTAGAGTGGTCAAAATCATATAGAGTAGAACTGATGATTGCCTGGGGCTGAGGGCTGGGAGAGTGGGGAGCTAGTCATGACTACCGAGTTTGAGTTTTGCAAGATGAACAGCATTATGAATGTAGTTAATACCACTGAATTGTATGCTTAATAATGGTTAAGATGGTAAATTTTATGTGAATTTTGCCACAGTTAAAAAATTGAGGGGGGGGGGCGGGTAGGATAAAAAGGAAAAGCCAGCATTAAGCCCAGCTCAATGGACTTCTGTTCCTGGAGTTCCTGAGCTCACAGGCGCTTTTCTGGTTCTAAACAATTTGAATTATTAACTGAGATTTGATCTCTGGTAAAACACAGACTATTATAGATCCAAATATAAACGGAATGACTTTTGATAGGGAACAGAGGTGTTCAAAATCACAAATTTTGTCCGAACTCTTGGTTTACATTAATCCCAGCTTTCCTTAAGAGATTAGATAAACATGAGGAAGCATGTATTTTAGCATGCATTTTGCTAAAATAAGGTAAAATGTAAAGCATCAGTGACTGCTGAATTTCTAGAAAGGATGGGCGTAGGGACAGTGATGTGGTTGGAAAGAGTAGGGAACTGTTTTAATTTACACTTCCATAGGATCTCAGATACCATTAATTTAGTACCACTGAGAAAGGAAAAAAAAATGCTGCCAATCAAAACATGACATACCATGAATTGTAAAATCCTCATTTCAGAGATGTTAAAATGTGGGAGGGAAAAATGCATCTTGGAATTGATGAAATATGTTGGGGTAGCCTTGAGCATGGGGCCATTTGTGGAGGCAATAAGGGAGACACAATCCACACCCTACAGCCATTTATTCCTTACCATGACACTCCCAGAATGACACTATAACATTTAGATGCAGATGTGAGGCAACATGAATGAAGGTAGGAAATAACTATGGAAATACTATTTGCTATAAGAGCCATCAAGAATTAACTCCAAAAACATGTACTTCGTCTTCTTTTTTAAATTTTTAAAAATGTTTATTCATTTTTGAGAGAGACAGAGACAGAGCGTGAGTGGGGGAGGGGAAGAGAAAGAGGGAGTCACAGAATCCTAAACAGGCTCCCGGCTCTGAGTGCAGAACCCTTGCCAGCTTGAACCCACAAACCGTGAGATCATGACCTGAGCAGAAGTTGGTCGCTCAACTGACTGAGCCACCCAGGCGCCCCAACATGTATTTCTCTAATTCTGGTATTCAGGAGACAGTTTTGATAAATCATGCTCTGTACAAGACCCTATTAGATCAGATCTTAAAACATCTTACTTTCACATAGATCTTATTTTTTAAAAAAAGAAAAATAGGAACAGTGAAAAAAATTCACTTTTTTTCCAGAAACCCAGTCTAAATCTAATGTCAACATTTAGTATTTGAGTACAAATGTAAATGATTATTATTTCCACACCAGTGCCATTGAAGACAATTACTGGTGTTTTTGTGCATGAGAAACTTCTTCAGCAGGCTGTTTGGGAAATAGAATTGAATTCTTATAAGCAATCTTGCAGTATTGTTGGTCATTTACTACTGATCACATTAAATTTTGCACCCTAATAGCCACTTTTATGAGCACTCTTAACTTTGTCTTCATACCAGTCTGCAATGCTTGTCTCTCAGTCACTTGTCATAAAAATTTTTAAGGCTGGTATGTTGGTGGAATGCTTCTTTCTAAAGTTTGTGTCAGGTTCAACAGGTTTTAATGTCAGGTTTTAAAATAAATGTTTGTGATTGGAACCGTTTTTTTTTAATATTTAAAAAAAAATTTTTTTAACGTTTATTTATTTTTGAGACAGAGAGAGACAAAGCATGAACGGGGGAGGGTCAGGGAGAGGGAGACACAGAATCTGAAACAGGATCCAGGCTCTGAGCTGTCAGCACAGAGCCCGACGCAGGGCTCGAACTCATGGACCGCGAGATCATGACCTGAGCCGAAGTCGGACGCTTAACCGACTGAGCCACCCAGGCACCCCTGGAACTGGTTTAACAATTTCTATAACCTTAGCCTTTTCATTTAATCATAATACTTATCTTAAAGAGTATAAGAAGGGAACTTTGCTCTAAAGTCGTCTAATCTAGTGATCCAATTGGGAAAACAAAACAGATCCGTAATAAGAAAACTTAGATGCTTACTTGCTGAATGGCACAGTCAGTACATGAACCATAGAGATCCCTAGATCTCAAACAGACTGAATTCTGGTGCAATCCCCAGTGGACATGAACTCAAGAAGCAAAATGAAGTGTGAAAATTGATCCTGTGATCTACGGCACTTCCTATAAATCCTGATCTACATAAAGTCTATATTTGATAGATTGACCAGGAGTTGGGGGATGGAAGGGTGTGGTGTGATTAATACCACATAACTAATAGCAGATTATAAAAAACAAACTGATTGGCACAGTTTGTTCTAGACATATTAATTTTTTTAAGTAAACTCTACACCCAGCGTGGGGCTTGAACTCACGACCCCAAGACTAAGAGTCCTGTCCTCTACCAACTGAGCTCAGCCGGGTTCCCCTAGATATATTAAATTTTTTGTGAAGCTTTGCTCTGGTTTACAGTTCCACAATTATCATCGGGTCCTACCACAGGCAGGCACACTGCCAGGAGCCAGGAAAACGAGGCCCTGGTCACATGGGTTTATTGTTTTGTCTTTTTTTTTCACAGGAAAAAAATAAGCAGATCCTTGTGTTGGGCCTGGACGGAGCAGGAAAGACCAGTGTTCTCCACTCTCTAGCTTTAAACAAAGTCCAGCACAGTGTGGCACCCACCCAAGGTTTCAATGCAGTATGCATCAACACTGAAGATAGCCAAATGGAATTCCTAGAGAGTAAGCCCTCTTTCTTATTAGTAAACAGGAGAGGTTCATTTTGTTATACCTTAAGCCAGACATACTATTAGCAACATTGCATCTGTATGAAAAGTAACACTGGGTCAGATTTTCCTATACTTTTAGAATGCATATATAGTTTAATAGTGCAGTGGAGGGACAGGGGGAATCACTTTCTTTTCTTTTTATTTTCTCCATTTTACAGTGCTGGTATAAGAGGAAGCTGAAAGGAAAGTTATAGCACCCCCTCCTGTAACAGCCTCTCTCCTCCCTTACTACCTCTAATAAACATGCAGTCTAGGCAAATAAAGTGTACTTCCTTCTCTGCAAATGCAACTATAAACAAGCCTTAAACCTCTTTTTGTAACCAGATGGCAGCCCAGAAGTCTCTACTCTAAAGTAATTCTGGAGTCACCGCTTCTCTAAATATTGCTGTTCCCCAAAGTTGCATAGATTCTCTTCTCTTTACACTCTCTCCTTGGATGATTTCATCCATCCTATTGGCCTTAAATATCATCCCTCTGCTAATGAATCCCAGATTTATCCATCCAGCCCAAACATATCCAGATGTCACCTGACCTTTCCACCTAGATATCTAATTGGCCTCTCAAACCTAAAATGGTCAAAACTAAGTGCTTGATTTATCTCCATATCTGTTCCTTTCCCTATAATCTACTGGTCAGTAAATGGCCCCTCACCTATCATGTTGCTCAAGCCGGAAAACTAGGGGTCACCCTTGATTTCTCCTTATGCAGCCTCACCTCTAGTCCACAAATAAAACACTATGAATTTTTCTACCTCTAAAACAAATCCTGAATTCATCAGTTATATCCTTTCGTACTGCACCTATTTGAGTTGGAACCTATACTGTCTCTTACTTAGATTACTGCCATCACCTTTTCTTTTTGCTTTCAGCCAGTTACAAAAAGAAAATGTGGGCCAAGAAATTGGTAAATGTGTAGGCAGATCTTTCAGCTAACAACATTATTAGGAATAGAGTTTTCAATTTATTAAGAAGCTATAGGAGAAATAATAACTTTAACCAAATATATAGCTAAGAAAATAGTCTCAAAGTATGAAACGTGAAAAGAAAGGAAGGAAGGGAGGAAAAGATAGGGAGGTTCCAACCAGGGGGAGAAAAGGACATACGCTACCATTGGAGTGAGGGACTTCAACATATTGTCGATTATTAATAGGATCAAAACTAGAAAAAATCAGAAAAGATACACAAAATTTGAACATAATCAACAAGTTTCATCCAATGGACAATATAAGATTGTCCAATTAGACAATTTTAGCTACATCCCAAATCTAAAATACACGTTCTTCTGAAATACTCATGGAACATTTACCGAAATTGACCACTTCATGGACCATACAGCAAGTCTTAACAAATTTTTCAGAGAAGAGGCATCATACAAACCATGTTCTTTGACTACATTGCAATTAAATTAGAAGTTAATAACAAAAAAGATAAAAATCCCCTATATAGATGAGATGTCATGACGTCACATACACAAAAAAAGAACAACCCAAATGTTCATTCATGCTTAAATTAAGTATGTTAAAACCACGTGAATAACTTAGAAGATTACAGAACATTCTTTTAAAAAATTAATAACACGAAATACTTTACAGAATTAGCCTAGCTCTATAAAAGGAAAACAAAAGAAAGGCAAATCAAGACCCTTTCCCAGTAGTATTTTAAATGTTTTTGTTAAATTCCTAAAACAGGGGTCTTCAAACTACTAACTTCTGTTGTAGTGTGGAAGCAGCCACAGACAATATGTGAACAAATCCACATGTCTGTGTTCTGATAAAGCTTTATTTGTAGGCACTGAAATCCAAATGTGATATAATGTTCATATTATGAAATGTTATTCTTTCTTTTTTTTCCTGAAATTTAAAAGTGTAAAATCCATTCTTTCTTCATGGGCTATACAAAAATAGGCGTTGGGCCAGATTTAAACTGTGGGCCATAGTTTGCCAACCTCTCTTCTAGGAGAAAAACAAAAACTAAGTTCGCTCTCTATATATTATTATCATTACTAGTAAGTTTCTTCTGGAAAGAATCAGCAGAATGAAATAATCCAAAGGCATTTTTTTTCTGAGGCAAGTATTCCTTAATGTTCACAGGATCATATTAACTCTTAGTGCAATGTTAAGAGAGAAATTAGTTCTGGGATTTTGACAAAGGAAAAAGATTGTGCAAATGAGGCTGGCCAGTGAATTCAGTCCATCTAAAACTTATTTTAGAGGAAGGTGTGTTTTAACCCACCACCCTGAGTTATTTTAGTAGCCTACTCCCGTTTTCTGAGTTTAACAGATAGGATGGCTGTGGCCCCTGGGGTCGCTATGTTTACGGATCGGAAGGCATCCTCTGTAGTATCTACTGTCTTTATGCTGATCCTTTATGTTCCAGAATGATTGAACCACTTGTGGAGGGTAAATATTCCCACCAACCATTTCCCTAGTAACAGCTCTCTGGTCATTCTCTGAATTGGGTACACTCTAACACAGTGGTATTTTATCAAAACATCTGTCCAGTGTTTGGATATTATCTAAAAGTATCTTTTCTGGCACCTCAGTGGACACTTCTGCAATGTTTTTGGTGTCTTCTTTCTCCACTATTCTGTATAGTTGGCGGCAGTGAACCTTTCCGTTCCTATTGGGAAATGTACCTGTCCAGAGGATTGCTGCTGATCTTTGTGGTAGATTCAGCAGATCACAACAGATTACCTGAAGCCAAGAAACACCTTCATCAATTAATTGGAACAAACCCAATCCTTCCTCTGGTTGTGTTTGCAAACAAACAGGTAAAAATCTGTGCAAATATAAGTGGTATTCAATAGCTTTATTGTCAATGAAAGAAATAGAAATGTCCACTTTTAATAGCTAGATATTTAACAATATGCTGTATATTCAGTTTAGTTTATACTTATTAGATCTTCTGGATTATAAACTCCTTGAGAATAAAGACCATTATTCATCTTTGTGTCCCTCAGAATACTTAGTATACTGTACATAGTAGAAATTAAAAAAATATGTGTTGAATTTAATTTCAATAAACATTTACTGATGGTTGAATTGGTTTCAACAAAATATTTGAGGGACTACCATATATAAAGAAATAGTTTGTTTTAGATGAATTAACCTGACCTGAATTTATTTCTCACATATACATTATAGATATTAAACTACCATGGAGAAATTGGAACCCTTGTATAGTGTCATTGGGAATGTAAAATGGTGCAGCCACTATAGAAAACAGTATGGCAGTTCCTTAAAAAATTAAAAATATAACACCCATATGATCTACCAATTCCACTTCTGAGTACATACTCAAAAGAATTGAAAGCGGGAACTCAAACAAATACTTGTACATCCATATTCACAGCAGAATTATTCACAATGCCAAAAGGTAGAAGCAAACCAAGTGTTCTTCCATGGATGAATGGATAAACAAAATGTGATATATACACACAATGGGATATCATTCAGCATTAAAACAGGAAATTCTGGTACATTTTATTACATGGATGACCCTTGAGGACAATGTGGTAAATGAAAGAAGCCAGTCACAAAACAACAAACACTGTGTGATTCCACTTTTAAGAGGTACCTAGAGTAGTTAAATTCATAGACACAGATAGTAGATTAGAGGTTACTAGGGAATGGGAGGAGAGGAGATGGTGGAGTTATTGTTTAATGGACACAGGTTTATATTGATGATGGTTGCCTTGAGTTGGGGGAGGGAGAAATGGGGAGTTATTGTGCTGTGAGTAGAGAGTTTCAGTTTTACAAAGTGAAAAGACTTCTGGAGGTGGATTGTTGAACAAAATGTGACTGTACTGAAGTGTACACTTAAAAATGGTTAAAATGGTAAATTTTGTTATGTGTATTTTACCATAATAAAATCAGTTTTAAAAAATTGAACATCTATAGCATTATAATACTAAAGCCCCTCTCTCAATTGCTAAGGTTGCCAATCATTAGAGAACTTGATCCTCCCACTGCTTCTAAGGGCGAATGTTTATGAAAGTAAACTAAGTAATTACAAATGATGACCTAAAGTAGGAGCCTATGTTACAGTCCAGTGTAGAAGCTACTTCAGAATTTTTTTTTTTGAGAGAGAGAGAGAGGGGGGAGAGAGAGAGAGAATGGGCATTTGGGTTATTTCCAATTTTTTATAGGTATTTAAAGTGCTACAGTGAATCTCAATGTATGTGTTTCCTTATAGATACGTATCAACATTTCTCTAGTGCATATACTTTAAAGAGGAATTGCTGATTTTTCAGATTTGTACATACTCGGTTTTCCTAGATCTTACTTAGCAAGTTGTTTTTCCCAAAGATACTGCACCAATTTATTCTTCCACCAACGGAATATGACAGTTTTTGCAGCTACATATCCCTCTCAGTACTTGGTATTGTCAAACTTTTTCATTTTTACCAATCTGATGGGGCTGAAATTTTATCCCGTTATTCTATTTTTTTTTTTTAATTTTTTTTTCAACGTTTATTTATTTTTGGGACAGAGAGAGACAGAGCATGAACGGGGGAGGGGCAGAGAGAGAGGGAGACACAGAATCAGAAACAGGCTCCAGGCTCTGAGCCATCAGCCCAGAGCCCGACGCGGGGCTCGAACTCACGGACCGCGAGATCGTGACCTGGCTGAAGTCGGACGCCCAACCGACTGCGCCACCCAGGCGCCCCTATCCCGTTATTCTAATTTGCATTTCCTTAGTTACTAGTGAGCTTGAACATCTTTTCAGATGTGCATTGGTTATTAGTTTCAAATTCGTTTCATTCTTTGAAGCTAATTTCTATGTCTGTGAATTGTCTTTTAATATCTTTTCACAAATTCCTATTAGGGTGTTCATCTTTTCCTATTTGAGTTGTAGAAATCTTTCATATCTTTTGAGAAAATAATCCTTTGTTACTTCTGTGCATTACAAATATCTTCTCCAGCAACCTGCTGGCTATTATTTTACTTTGCTTATGGTTCTCTTTTTTATACATAGCTTTCCATTTATTTTTTAAACCACCACATTAAAAATTGTTATTTTAATTCTAGTATAGTTAATAGTGTTATATTACTTTCAGGTGTATAATGTAGCGATTCAGTAGTTCTATATGTTACTCAGTGCTCATCAAGATAAGTATACTCTTTAATCCCCTTCACCTATTTCACCCATCCCCCCACCCATCCACCTCCCCTCTAGTAACTGTTCTCTATAGTTAAGAGTCTGGTTTTTGGTATGTCTCTTTTTCTTTCCTTTGTTTCTTCCATATCTTAAATTCCACATATGAGTGAAACATATGGTATTTTTCTTTCTCTGACTGGCTTATTTTACTTAGCATTATGCTCTCTAGATCCATCCATGTTTCTGCAAATGGCAAGATTTCATTCTTTTTATGGCTAAATAGTAATAACAATGATAATAATAATAATAAATACACACACACACACACACACACACACACCCAATGGAATATTCTTTATGCCACATCTTCTTTAGCCTGTCATCTATTGATGGACACTTGAGTTGCTTTCATAGTTTTACAATTGTAAATAATACTGCAGTAAACACAGGGGTAATTGGTATTTTTATATTTTGGTGGGAAATTACCCAGTAGTGTGATTACTGGATTATAGGGTAGTTCTTTTTTTTTTTTTTTTTTTAAACTTTTTTTTTTTTTTGGGACAG
>NW_024412376.1:122931571-122943026 GCF_014898765.1 Herpailurus yagouaroundi | reverse complement strand
TTTTTTTTTTTTTTTTTTTTTTTTTTTTTTTTTTTTTTTTTTTTTGTAAGTAAACTCTATACCCAGTGTGGGGACCAAACTCTCGACCTTGAGATCAAGAGTCGCATGCTCTACTGACTGAGCCAGCTAGACGTGCCGGGGTAGTTCTATTTTTATTCTTTTGAGGAACCTCCATACTATTTTCTACAGTGGCTGCACCAGTTTGCATCCCCACCAACAGTGCATGAGGGTTCCTTTTTCTCCACATCTTCGCTAACACTTGTTATTTCTTGTGGTTTTGATTTTAGCCATTCTGACAGGTGTGAGGTAATATTGTGGTTTTGATTTGCATTTGCCTGATGGTGAGTAGTGTTGAGCATCTTTTCATGTGTCTTTTGGCCATATGTATGTCTTCTTTGGAGAAATGTCTGTTCACGTGTTCTGCCCATTTTTTAATTGTATTATTTGTTTTTCTTGGTGTTGAGTTGCATAAGTTTTTTTTAATATATTTTGGATACTAACCCTGTATCAGATATGTTACTTCTCCCATTCAGTAGGTTGTCTTTTATTTTTGTTGCTTGTTTAGTTTTTTTTTAGTTTTCGTTTGTTTTTAGCTTTCAGGGAATTTTTGTTTTTTGTTCAGTTTTTTGGTTTTTGGTTTGTTTTGTTTGTTTGTTTGTTTGTTTGTTTTGCTGTGCAGAAGCTTTTTATTTTCATGTAATCCCAACAGTTTATTTTTGCTTTTGTTTCCCTTGCCTCAGCAGAAATATCTAGAAAGATGTTGCTACAGCCAATGTCAGAGATATTATTGCCTGTGCTCTCTTCTAGGATTTTTATGGTTTCAGGTCTCACATTTAGGTCCTTAATCCATTTTGAGTTTGTTTTTGTGTGTTGTTTAAGAAAATGGTCCAGTTTCATTCTTTTGCATGTTGCTGTCCAGTTTTCCCAACACCATTTGTTGAAGACACTTTTTCCCATTGCATATCCTTGCCTTTTTTGTCTTAGATGGATTAACCATATAATTGTGAGTTTATTTCTGGGTTTTCTAACTCTGTTCTATTGATCTCTGTTTTTGTGCCAGTACCATACTGTTTTGATTACTACAGTTTTGTAGTATAACTTGATGTCTGGAATTGTGCTGCCTCTACTTTGGTTTTTCTTTTTCAAGATGGCTTTGGCTATATGGGGTCTTTTGTGGTTACATACACATTTTAGGATTGTCTTGTCTAGCTCTGTGAAAAATGCTGGTGGTATATGATAGGGATTGCATTAAATGTGTAGATTGCTTTGAGTAGTATAGATATTTTAACAATATGTGTTCTTCTAATACATGAGCATGGGATGTCCTTCCATTTCATTGTGTTGTCTTCAGTTTCTTTCATCAATGTTTTATAGTCTTCTTTTTAAAAAAAATTTTTTTTAATGTTTTTATTTATTTTTGAGATAGAGAGAGACAGAGCATGAACAGGGGAAGGGCAGAGAGAGAGGGAGACACAGAATCCGAAGCAGGCTCCAGGTTCTGAGCTGTCAGCACAGAGCCTGACGCAGGGCTCAAACTCACGGACTGTGAGATCATGACCTGAGCTGAAGTTGGACGCTTAACTGACTGAGCCACCCAGGTGCCCCAATGTTTTATAGTTTTCAGCATACTGGTCTTTTACCTCCTTGGTTAGGTTTATTCCCAGGTATTTTATTATTTTTGGTGCAATTGTAAATGGAATTGTTTCCTTAATTTCTCTTTCTGCTGCTTCATTATTAGTGTCTAAGAAATGCAACAGATTTCTGTACATTGACTTTGTATCCTGTGACTTTACTGAACTCATTTATCAGTTCTAGCAGTTTTTTGGTGGAGTCTTTTGGGTTTTCTATGTATAGTATCATGTCATCTGCAAACAGTGAAAGCTTTACTTCTTCCTTACCAATTTGGATGCCTTTTATTTCTTTTTCCTGGATGATTGCTGTGGCTAGGACTTCCAGTACTATAGAATGAACATCCCTGTCTTCTTCCTTTTTTCCCCCAAGATTTATTTATTTATTTGTTTGTTTGGGGGGGGGGGCACAAGTGAGCACGGAGCAGAGAGAGAGAGAGGGAGAGAGAGAGAGAGAGAAGCAGGGTTCACCTGAAGCGGGGCTTGTGCTCACCCAAACTGGGGCTCAAGTTCACCCGAATCGGGACTCAAGCTTACCTGATGGGGGGCTCATGCTCACCCGAAGTGGCACTCAAATTCGCAAATCCTGAGATCATGACCTGAGCCCAAGTCAGATGTTTAACTGACTGAGCCATCTAGGTGCCCCATCCTTGTCTTATTCCTGACCTTAAGGGAGAAGCTCTCAGTTTTTTCCCATTGAGTATGATGTTAGCTGTGGGCTTTTCATATGATTATATGGCCTTTATTATGTTGAGGTATGTTCTCTCTAAAACTACTTTGTGGAGGGAGCGGGGGTTATCATGAATGGATGTTGCACTTTGTCCACTGCTTTTTCTGCATCTACTGAAATGATTACATGGTTTTTATCCTTTCTCTTATTGCTGTGATGTATCACATTGATTGATTTGCAAATATTGAACCACTCTTGCATCCCAGGAATAAATCCTACTTGATTATGGTGAATAATTTTTTTAATATATTATTGGATTCGGTTTGCTAATATTTTGTTACAGATTTTTGCATCTATGTTCATCAGAGATATTGGCTTGTAGTTCTCCTTTTTTGTGGTGTCTTGCTCTGGTTTTGGTGTTGGGTAATGCTGGCCTTATAGAATGAATTTGGAAGTTTTTCTTCCTCTTCTATTTTCTGAAATAGTTCAAGAAAAACAGATATTAACTCTTCTTTAAATGTGTGGTAGAATTCACCTGCAAAGACTTCTAGTCCTGGACTTTTGTTTGTTGGGAGTTTTTTGATTATTGATTTGATTTTAATTGCTGGAAATTGGTCTGTTCAAACTTTATTTTTCTTTCGGATTCAGTTTTGGGAGGTTATATGTTTCTAGGAATTTATCCATTTCTTGTAGGTTGTCCAATTTGTTGGCATACAATTTTTAATTATATTCTTTTATAATCATTTGTATTTCTGTGGTATTGGTTGATATTTTTCCTTTTTTGTTTCTGATTTTGCTCCTTTGAGTGCTCTCTCTCTCTCTCTCTCTCTATTTATTTTTTATTTTTTGATGAACCCAGCTAGAGGTTTATCAATTTTGTCGATCTTTTCAAAAAATCAGCTCCTAGTTTCATTGATATGTTCTGTTGGGTTTTTTTTTTTTTTTTTTTTTTTAGTTTCTATATCATTTATTTCTGCTCTAATCTTTATTACTTCCTTCCTTCTGCTGGTTTGAGGTTTTGTTTCATCTTCTTTGTGTAGCTCTTTTAGGTATATTGTTAAGTTGTTTATCTGGGAATTTTCTTGCTTCTTGAGGTAGACTTGTATTACTATAAACTTCCCTCTTAAAACCACTTTTGTTGTATCCCAAAGATTTTGGACCATTGCAGTTTTGTTTTCATTTTTCTCCATGTAATTTTTATTCCTTGGTTGACCTGTTCATTGTTTATTAGCATGTTATTTATCCTCCATGTATTTGTGCTCTTTCCAGTTTTTTTCTTATGGTTCATTTCTAGTTTCATAGTGTTGTGGTCAGAAAAGATGCATGGTTTAAGTTCAGTCTTTTTGTATTTGTTGAGATTTGTTTTGTGGGTTGATATGTAATCTGTTCTGGAGAATTTCCATGTGCACTTGAAAAGGATGTGTATTCTGCTGTTTTAGGATGGAATTTTCTGAATATATCTGTTAAATCCATCTAGTCTAGTGTGTCATTCAAAGCCAGTGTTTCCTTGTTGCTTTTCTATTTGGATCATCTGTCCATTGATGTAAGTGGGGTGTTAAAGTCCCCTTATTATTATATTACTACTGATTATTTCCTTTATGTTTGTTATTGACTGTTTTATGTATTTGGGTATTTCATGTTGGGTGCATAAATATTTACAATTGTTATATCTTCTTGTTGGATTGTCCCCTTTATTATTATGTCATGTCCTTCTTTGTCTCTTGTTACAGTCTTTGGACATCTGTGTGGTTCAGTCAGTTAAGCATCCAACTTTTGATTTTGGCTCAGGTTATGATCTCACGGTTTTTGAGTTCAAGCCACGGTTTGGGCTCCACACTGACAACGCAGAGCATGCTTGGGATTCTCTCTCTCCCCTCTCTCTCTGCCCCTCCCCACTCTCTCTCTTTCAAACTAAATAAATAAACTTAAAAAAATTCTTTATGAAGTCTACAGTAAGTAGATGTAAGTATTGCTACCTCAGCTTTCTTTTGACATCCATATGCATGATAAATATTTCTCCATCCCTTCACTTTTCAGTATGCATGTGTCTTTAGGTCTAAAATGAGCCTCTTTTAAAAATTTTTAAAGTAAGCTCTACATCCAATGTGGGGCTTGAACTCATGACCCCAAAATCAAGAGTCATGTGCTCTACTGACAGAGCCAGCCAGGCACCCCTGAAATGAATCTCTTGTAGCCAGTATATATATATGGGTCTTGTTTTTTAATCTATTCCATCACTCTGTGTCTTTTGATCAGAGCATTTAGTTCATGCTAATTATTAATAGGTTTGTATTTATTACCATTTTGTTACTTGTTTTGGGGTTGTTTTTGTAGCTCTTCTCTGATCCTTTCCTCTGTTGTTCTTTTCTCTCACAGTTTGCTGGCTTTCTTTAGTGATATATTTGCATTTCTTTTTCTTTAATTTTTGCATATCTATTATTGATTTTTGATTTGTGGTTACCATTATGTTATATATAATACCTACATATAGCATTCTGTATAATAAGTTGATGGTCACTTCAGTTTGAAACCATTCTTTACTCTTCTCCCCACATTTTAGGTATATGGTACCATACTTTACATCCTTTTATTTTTTTTATTCCTTGACTGATTTTTACATATATACTTATTTGTATTGCTTTTGTGCTTCCTACTTTTCTTACTGTTACTTACAGTCTTTTCACTTAAATAGAGTCCCCTTTAACATTTCTTGTAGGACTGGTTCAGTGGTCATGAACTGTTTTAGCTTTTTTTATCGGAGAAACTCTTTATCTCTCCTATTCTAAATGGTAGCCTTGCTGGATAGAATATTCTTGGCTGCAGATTTTTTTCCTTTTAGCCCTTTGAATATATCATGCCGCTCCCTTCTGGCCTGCAAAGTTTCTGCAGAAAAATCTGATAGCCTTATGGGATTTCCTTGTATGTAACTGTCTTCTTTTCTTCTGCTGCTTTTATTTTTTCTTAATGTTTATTTGTTTATGAGAGAGAGAGGAGAGAGAGAGAGCATGTAAGCAGGGGAGGGGCAGAGAGAGAGGGAAACAGAGAATCCCAAGCAGGCTCCACACTGTCAGCGCAAAGTCCATTGCAGGGTTCAAACACATGAACCATGAGATCATGACCCGAGCTGAAATCAACAGTCAGACATTCAACCAACTGAGCCACCTAGGCACCTCTTTCTTGCTGCTTTTAAAATTCTCTCTTTACCACTACTTTTTGCCATATTTATTACTATGTTTCTTGATGTGGACCTCCTTGGGTTGATTTCACTGAGGGATCTCTGTGCCTCTTGGATCTGAATATCTGTTTTCTTGCCTAGATTAAGGAGGTTTTCAGCTATTATTTCTTTGAATAAGTTTTCTGTCCCCTCTTCTCTCTGTTCTTTTGGGATCCCCATAATGTGAATATTATTACCCTTGATGGAGCCACTGAGCTCCCTACATCTGTTTGCATTTTGCATATATTTTTCTCACCTGTATAGTTTTCCATTTCAAATAGTCTATTTTATCAATGCTTTCCTTTGTGGTTTGTATCTCTTATCTTCGTCAAATTGAATAAACAGAGCCATTTTTAAACAGTCAAATTTATAACTTTTACTGGGGCTTAGTAATGAAAGATTTGGATATTTGAGTTAAGTTTTGGATATTAAGGCATCTTTGGTTTAGTTTAAGGCATCTTTGTTGATATTCCTTTGCCAAAGTAGTCTATGCTTTTAGATGACTCATTGGTTCAAGTTATTATATAAGGATTTTTAAAAAGTCATCTTACTATTTTTACTTTTTGAGTGATGGCCTCTATTCTATTAATGCACAGTTATGCAAGTATGGAATAAACCTGGGGTTTATCCCTGATGTGCTTTTTGTTTTTAACATATGGTGACTTTTATTTTATTTATTATTTTTTTTAAGTAAACTCTATGTCCAACGTGGGGGCTCAAACTTATGACCCCAAGATCAAGAGTTGCATGCTCTACTGACTGAGCCCTATCCCTGATGTGCTTTTATCATTACAAAGAGCTCCCCTTTTTATCCAACACTCTCCTCATATATATTCTTCCTCTCCAATTCTGTCAGTGAATTTATTAACTTAAGACATTGTCCACATGTTACTGGATCCATTAACACTGTTTAAAAAGTCACTGCGGGGTCTAAAACTAAATGAATTCTGGTTTCAGGCAGGCACTATATTGGGGTGACCAACATTTAGAAATGTAATAAATTCCAGCCAGATACTACCAGAAACATTTTTCTAGATATGTCTCCTGAGGCAAGGCAAACAAAAGCCAAAATAAACTATTGGGACTACACCAGAATAAAAAAGAACCCATCAACACAGCAAAGGAATCCATCAACAAAATGAAAAGGTAAATACTGATTGGGAAAAGGTATTTGCAAATGATATATTTGATGAGGACTTTATATGCAAAATATATAAAGAACTTACACAATTCAACACACACAAAAAACAAATAATGCAATGAAAACATAGGCAAAAGACATGAACCGACATTTCTCTGAAGAAGACATACAATTAGCCAACAGACCCATGAAAATATGCTCAACATCACTCATAATCAAGGGAATACAAATCAAAATCACATTGAGATATCATCTCACATCTGGCAGAATGACTAGAACCAAAACTGTAAGAAATAATAAGTGTTGGTCAGGGTGTGGAGAAAAAAGGACCCTTGTGCACTGTTGGCAGGAAAATAAATTGGTGAGAGCACTGTGGAAACAGTATGGCAGGTCCAGGTTATCAAAAAATTAAACACAGAAATACCATATGATCCAGTGATTCCACTATGAGTGTTTACCCAAAGAGAACTTAAACACTTAAATGGGTGATGGGTATTAAGGAGGACACTTGTTATGATGAGCACTGGGTGTTATATATATAAGTGATAAATCACTAAATTGTACTCCTGAAACCAATATTACACTATATGTTAACTAACTAGAATGTAAATAAAAGTTTGAAAAATAAATAATAAGAAATAAAACTAAAACACCAATTTGAAAAGGTATATGCACTCCTATGTTTATTGCAGCATTATTTACAATAATCAAGATATGGAAGCAACCTAAGTGTCCATCTGTAGGTAAACAAGTAAAGAAGATGTAGTATATACATACATATTTTGGAATATTACCATAAAAAAAGAATGAGATCTTGCCATTTGTGACAATAGGGATGACCTAGAGGGCATTATGCTAAGTGAAATGAGTCAGACAGAGAAAGAATACCATATGATTTCACTTACATGCAGAATATAGCAACAAAAGATCAAATACAAAAAGCAGAAATAGACCCATAAATACAAGGAGATGGGCAAAAAGGAATGAAGGGGAATAGGAGGTACAGGTTTTCAGTTACAGAATAAATAAGTCACAGCGATGAAAGATACAGCACAGGGAATGTAATTAATGGTATTGTAATAGCATTGTATGGTGACAGATGGTAGCTACACTTGTGCTGAGCATTGAATAACACGTTGAGCTGTCAAATTACTATGTTGTACACCTAAAACTAGTGTAACATTGTGTGTCAACTATACCTCAATAAAAAAAATAAAATAATTCATCCTATTGAATTTAATTTTGGGCAAATAAAAAAGAAATGGAAAAAAAAACAAAAAAAAGCAGATTGACTGCAGTGCTTAGAAAACTGATTAAGATGTTATAAAGGCTTAACTTCATTCCAAAAATTTTTTTTGATGATAGCTCATAAATACTGGTATAATCCTGCTACCTGTTTTTTCTTTTCTTTTCTTTTCTTTTCTTTTCTTTTCTTTTCTTTTCTTTTCTTTTTTTTCCTTTCTTTCTTTTTTAAGTAATCGCTATATCCAGTGTGGGGCTTGAACTCATGACCCCAAGATCAAGAGTTGCATGCTCTACCAACTAAGCCAGGCAGGCACCCCATTGCTGGTATAATGCTGATTAAAATCTTTATATTCGGACAACCACTGAAGTCATAATAATGGGGTCACAATATCCTCCACATTAAAATGGAGGTGGGATCATTGAGAGCAATGAGAGTAATACATTTTTCTATCCAAAAGGATTGCAAAATAACTAGTTTTTTCCTTTCCTTTTTCTATTCGGGATGAAGGATCTTGAAACAGCCTATCGTATTACAGATATCCATGAAGCTTTGGCATTGTCTGAGGTGGGAAATGACAGGAAGATGTTCTTGTTTGGAACACAAGTGACTGAAAATGGCTCAGAAATACCCTCCGTCATGCAAGATGCCAAAGACTTGATTGCACACCTGGCTGCAGATATGCAGTGACCGAGCCTGGGTCCACTGTGCAGCTCTCAATCTAAATGTCACCAAGGAGTGTTAAGTGACAGGTTTGAAGCCACAGGTTTCCACTGTCGAGTAAAAAATAAGCCACTTTCTATTTTCTCAGTGTGTGACATATATACAAAGATAATGTTAATTGATTAAGAGTGTCTCTGTGTTTAGATTTTGAACTTTAAAAATATTGGTAAAATAATATATTTGGGGGATTTGGATTTTTCCTCAACAAAATTAAAGTGAACATTAGTGAGCATTCAAACCATTTGTGGTTTTTCAATGACATGAGATTTATATGAAAATATTTTAATAAACTTCCTCTTTTCAAGGAAAAATCTAGGTGTCTTTTTTTAAGTAGATTAATTTAACACTGTAAGGAAAGAAATGTCAGGATAGGGCAGTAAGAAAAGTAAGCACTATCAAATTACATGGAAATATAAATTAACAACATTCAGAAAGATTTAGGAAATGCTTCTCTTTTAGAAGCCTGATATACTAGATGATGAACACTGTGAAGATTTTATTTCTATTTTATTATTTTTTAAGTTTATTTATTCATTTTGAGAGAGAGAATCCCAAGCAGGTTCTGCATGCTGTCAGTGCAGAACCTGACATCGGACTCCATCTCACAAACTGTGAGATCATGACCTGAGCTGAAACCAAGAGTTGGACACCCAGGTGCCCCAGAATTTGATTTTTAAATACTTGACGTTTTGCTTTTATATATAGGTAAGCTTTCTTCACCAGAAATATTTTGCAATAACTCTGTTTACCTACAAACATGATAAAAACCCAACTTTTGACTATAGTGTCTTGTCTTGATTTAACAAACAAAAAGATTTCAGTTTCCAGTCAGCATGTAAGAAGCTCAGAAGCCACCATTCCATTCTAACAATGAGTGAAAAGCTAAACACACTGACAAATCAAAAACTCTTCTAGGATCCATTAGAGAAATGAGGATACAGGGCAAATTGCTGCCCTTGAGATTGGAGAAACTGGTATGAAAATACAGAGAATAATAATTTATTGGAGCAGAGACTCATGAGTGGAAACTACCTGTGAGAACCAGTGCCAGGGTAGGAAAACCAGAACTATAACTGACAAATTGCTGGAGGCTCAGATGGACTGAGAGTTAAAAATTCAGGGTATCCAGTCATAGTGGGGTCCCTACAATTTTGTGACATTTATCTCCAGGAGCCTGATGAGATTCCCACAGCAAATATCAGAGAAAAATCTCCCAGTGCTTCCAGCGGAGGGAAAAAGGAACCACTTTAAAATGTACCAAAACACTCTATTTTTATGAATAAGGCCTGCCCTCAAGGGAAACTAGTTAACCAGACCCTAACCTCTGGAGTATTATCAAACCCTAACCTCAGGAAGAGAAATACTCAACTCCAGCCCATTCTAGCCATCTTGTCCCACATAAACAAAGAAAAAAACAAAGACACACGTGAAATTCACAGTCCAGAGGTACAGGCTCACTAAAAGACTGAGACCAATCATAGGACTATAGAACACTTCTCCTCCCCCCGCCCCCAACTCACCACCACATCATTAAAGGTCTGTTTATAGCAGTTTCTTTTACTTAATTCATTATGCCTGCATATCAAGGAAAAATTACAAGACATACTATAAGGCAAAAAATATAGAAGAGACATCAACCATATTCAGCATCAGAACCACACTCAGATATGGCAGAGATGTTGAGATTATCAGAACAGGAATTTAAAACAATTATGATTAATGTGATTAATGTGCTAAGAGTACTAATAGCATACAAAATCAGATTGGCTACATAAGCAGAGATGAAAATTTTAAGAACCAACGAGAAATCCTAGAGATTAAAACAAAAACAACTACTGTAACTGAAATGAAGAATGTCTTTGAAGAGCTTATAAGTAGACTAGACACAGCTGAGCAAAGAATCTCTTGAATTTGAGGATATTTCAGTAGAAACCTCCAAAAATGAAAAGAAAAAAAAAAGACAAAGAAAAAAAAACAGAATATCCAGGTACTGTAGGAAAACTATAGAAGATGTAAAATGCATGTAATGGGAGTACCAGAAGGAGAAAAAAAAAAAGGAGAAACATTTGAAACAATAATGACCGTGAGGATTTCCTGAATTAATGTTAGACAACAAACCACAGATCCCAGAAGCTCAAAGAACATAAATGCAAAAACACACACACACACAAAAAAACAGCAAGAAAACAAAACCTACAAATAGGCATATCATTTTTAAACTGCAGAGAATTAAAGATTAGAAAAAAATTCTGAAAAAAGCCAGAGGGGTAAAAAAACCACCTTACCTATAGCTGAACAAAGATAAAAATTACATCCAACTTCTCCTCAGAAATCATGCAAGTAAGAAGAGAGTGAAGTGACTATTTAAAGTGTTGAGAGGAAAAACACACCAACCTAGAATTCTGTACTCTGTGAAATTATCCTTCTAAAGTAAAGGAGAAAGACTTTCTCAGATGAATAAAAATCAAGGGAATTTGTTGCCAGTAGACCTGCCTTGCAAGAAATGTTAAAATAAATTCTTTAGGGACGCCTGGGTGGCTCAGTAAGTTGAGTGTCCAACTCTTGATTTCAGCTGAGGTCATGATCTCATGGTCAACTCTCTACAAAGATATCACAAGTAATATGTATGCACTTAACAACAGTGTATCAAAATCCATGAGGCAAAAACTTACAGAATTTCGGGGGCGCCTGGGTGGCACAGTCGGTTGAGCGTCCGACTTCAGCCAGGTCACAATCTCGCGGTCCGTGAGTTTGAGCCCCGCGTCGGGCTCTGGGCTGATGGCTTGGAGCCTGGAGCCTGTTTCCGATTCTGTGTCTCCCTCTCTCTCTGCCCCTC
>NW_024412376.1:122786478-122931561 GCF_014898765.1 Herpailurus yagouaroundi | reverse complement strand
GAGGGGCAGAGAGAGAGGGAGACACAGAATCGGAAACAGGCTCCAGGCTCTGAGCCATCAGCCCAGAGCCCAACGCGGGGCTCGAACTCATGGACCGCGAGATCGTGACCTGGCTGAAGTCGGACGCTTAACCGACTGCGCCACCCAGGCGCCCCAATCTTTATTTATTTTTGAGAGAGAGACAGAGTGTGAGCAGGGAAGGAACAGAGAGAGAAGGACACACGGAATCCAAAGCAGGCTCCAGCCCTGAGCTGTCAGCACAGAGCCAGACGCCGGGCTCAAACTCACAAACTGTGAGATCATGAACTGAGCCGAAGTCAGTCCCTCAACGAACTGAGCCACCCAGGTGCCCCAATATAATGGATATCTTTAGACTACTTCATCCAACAAAAGCAGCATACACATTCTTCTCAAGCTCACATGGAATATTCACCAAGGTAAACCACATTGTGGGCCATAAGTCACGCTTTAACAAACTTAAAAAAATAAAAACCTTACAATATCTAGTGTCAGATCACAACAGAATTAAGCTAGAAATCAGTAATAGGAAGATAGCTGGAAAATCCCCACATACTTGGAGATTAAACAACACACTTCTAAATAACACATGGGTCAAAGAAGAATTCTCAAGAGAAATTTTAAAGTACTTTAAACTAAATGAAAATGAAAAAACAAATTATAAAAACTAGTGGGATGCAGCAAAAGTAGTACTTAGAGGGAGTTTTATTGCATTGGATGTATATATTAGAAAAGAAGAAAGATCTAACATTAATCATCTAAGTGTAAAATGCAAAACTATAAAACTCCTAGGCAAGGGAAACAAAAGCAAAAATGAACTATTGGGACCTCATCAACATAAAAAGCTTCTGCACAGTGAAGGAAACAATCAGCAAAACTACAAGGCAACTGACAGAATGGGAGAAGATATTTGCAAACGACATATCAAATAAAAGGCTAGTATCCAAAATCTATAAACAACTTACCAAACTCAACACCCAAAAAAACAAATAATCCAGTGAAGAAATGGGCAAAAGACAAGAATAGACACTTCTCCAAAGAAGACATCCAGATGGCCAACCGACACATGAAAAAACGCTCAACAGGGGCGCCTGGGTGGCACAGTCGGTTGGGCGTCCGACTTCGACCAGGTCACGATCTCGCAGTCCGTGAGTTCGAGCCCCGCGTCGGGCTCTGGGCTGATGGCTCAGAGCCTGGAGCCTGTTTCCGATTCTGTGTCTCCCTCTCTCTCTGCCCCTCCCCCGTTCATGCTCTGTCTCTCTCTGTCCCAAAAATAAATAAAACGTTGAAAAAAAAATTAAAAAAAAAAAAAACAAAAACGCTCAACATCACTCATCATCAGGGAAATACAAATCAAAACCACAATGAGATACCACGTCACACCTGTCAGAATGGCTAACATTAACACCTCAGGCAACAACAGATGTTGCCAAGGATGCGGAGAAAGAGGATCTCTTTTGCACTGCTGGTGGGAATGCAAGCTGGTGTAGCCACTCTGGAAAACAGTATGGAGGTTCCTCAAAAAATTAAAAATAGAACTACCCTACAACCCAGCAATGCACTACTAGGTATTTATCCAAGGGATACAGGTATGCTATTTCAAAGGGACACATGCACCCCCATGTTTATAGCAGCACTATCAACAATAGCCAAAGTATGGAAAGAGCCCAAATGTCCGTCAATGGATGAATGGATAAAGAAGAGGTGGTATATATATACAATGGAGTATTACTCGGCAATCAAAAAGAATGAAATCTTGTCATTTGCAACTATGTGGATGGAACTAGAGGGTATTATGCTAAGCGAAATTAGTCAGAAAAAGACAAATATCAAATGACTTCACTCATATGAGGACTTTAAGACACAGAACAAATGAACATAAGGGAAGGGAAGCAAAAATAATATAAAAAATTTTACAGGTAGAAGGACAAAACATAAGAGACTCTTAATTATGGAGAACAAACAGAGGGTTACTGGAGGGGTTGTGGGAGGGGGGATGGGCTAAATGGGTAAGGGGCATTAAGAAATCTACTCCTGAAATCATTGTTGCACTATATGCTAACTAACTTGGATATAAATTAAAAACTAAATAAATTATTAAACACACACACACACACACACACACACACACACACACACACTATAAAACTCCTAGAAAATAACATAGAAGAAAACCTAGATGACCTTGGGTATGGTGATGAGTTTTCAGATACAATACCAAAGGCACAATCCATGAAAAAAAAGAATTGATAAGCTGGACTTCCTTAAAATTAAAGCTTTCTGCTTTTCCAGCAACACTATCAAGACAAGCCACAGACTGGGAGAAAATATTTGCAAAATAAATATCTGATAAAGGACTCTTATCCAAAATATATAAAGAACTCTTAAGACTGAACAATAACAACACAAACAACCCAACTGAAAAATGGGCCAAAGACCCAACTGAAAAATGGACCAAAGACCTAAACAGGCACTTTGCCAAAAAAGAGTTACAGATGGCAAATTAGCATATGAAAAGATGCTCCACGTCATACGTCATAAAGGAAATGCAAGTTAAAACACCTGTCAGAATGGCCAAAATCCAGACCAGTGCCACCACTAAATGCTGGTGGGGATGTGGAGTAACAGAAAATCTCACTTATTGTCGGTGGGAATACAAAATGGTACAGCCATTTTGGAAGACAGTTTGAGAGTGTTAAATATATTCTTACCACATGATTGCACTCCTTGGCATCTACCCAAAGGAGATGAGAATTTATGTTCCCACAAATACTTTCGTATGGATGTTTATACCAGCTTTTTTCACAATTACCAAAACTTGGAAGCAACCAAAATGTCCTTCAGTAGATGAATGGATAAATAAACTATGATACATCCAGACAATGGAATATTAATCAGTGCTAAAAGGAAATGAGCTATCTAGTTATGAAAAGACACTGAGGAAACTTAAATGCATATTACTAAGTGAAAGATGATAATCTGAAAGGACTACATACTGTATGATTCCAACCAAATGACATTCTGGAAAAAGCAAAACTGTGGAGACAGTAAGATCAGTGGTTGCCAAGGGCTAGATGGGTGGGGGAAGAATGAATGGGTGGAGAGCACAGAGGACTTTTAGGACAGTGAAACTGTGTGTGATACTATAATGATGAATACATGTATTATACACCTGTCCAAACTCATGGAATACACAACAGCAAGAATGAAGTCTAATATAAACTATGGACTTTGGGTGATAACGATGTGTCAATGTAGGTTTGTCGATGGAAACAAAATGTCCCACTCTGGTGGGGGATATTGATAATGAGGGAGGCTATGAGTGAATGGGGGATATACAGGGATTCTCTCTATGTTCTGCTCAACTTTTCTTTGAACCTAAAACTGCTTTAAAAATAGTCTATATCACTCTTACAGAAAGATGAAGAGGACCAACGTGATACTGGTGGAGGAATTTACTTCCTCGCTTCAGGAACTGATGGGAGAGAGCTCCCACTAGTCAAAACAACAAGGGAGAAGGGAGAGATGCTAAAATTGCTCAAGCGCCTAAAACCAAAACTGAGAATCAGCATATCACAAGGAGCTTTCACATTTCCAGGTGACCCAAAGCTAAGACTTGATGGACCCTTTCCCAGGAGTGTGCCTGGGTCCTAAAGCAAGGCTGCTCCTTCCCCTAAACAGAGACCTCCCACACACCAGGCTGTGTTCACCCACCTGATCCATCAGAGGGTCAGTGTGGTCAGTGGATTGGAGCCAGGGGATCCCCCTCCTTCGCTGGATTTTCTACACCTTCACATGCTGGACACAGCAGTCAGCTTCTGCCTATTGATTTCTCCAATCTAAAGAATATTGGAATTACTAGAACATACCAGGAAGTATGGGACTTTCTTTCTCATCACATTAGCAATGATTTGGATTTGGGTTTCCTCCCATTAGCAGTGATTAAGAGACTAACCTTTCATTTAAACTGAATTTTCATCAACCTACTTTTCCCTGCGTAGTATTTTGTAAATATTTATATGTTAAACTTAAGTTAACTATTTATGTGTTAAAATATTGCATTAAAGTTGTAAATACATACAAGTAGCAATAAAAACTTTTAGTAGTCAAAAATAATAGGCTATATTAAAAACATTAAGAATATGTACTCTGAATCTATTTATTTATTTAAAAATTTTTAATGTTTATTTATTTTTGAGAGATACAGAGAGACAGAGCATGAGCAGGGGAGGGGCAGAGAGAGAGGGAGACACAGAATCTGAAGCAGGCTCCAGGCTCTGAGCTGTCAGCACAGAGCCAGATGTGGGGCTCAAACTCAAACCACAAGATCATAACCTGAGCCGGAGTCAGACACTTAACCGACTGAGCTACCCAGGCACCCCCATACTCTGAATTTAAAAAAGAAGATTTGAAAAAAGGATTTGTTATGCAAATCCTTCCTTTTAAAATTTGGAATCTGTGGCAAAATAAAAAAAAACAAATTTGGTGAAGATGATTAGCCTCTTTGAATGTTAGCACATATCTAAGTTTGGGTTTGAAATGGAATGCACTTGAACTTAGGCATACATGTGCAAAATGTTAATTGCCCTCTGAGAGATGAGACATTAGAGTGTGATACTTTAAGGTCTCTGGTTTTCTCAGCTTCAGAGCTACAGAATACTGTTGAACAGTATCATATCACAACAGCCACTTGGGTATCTAATGTCAGATCTTTTGTCTGGCCTATGAAGGTTCATCACTCAATGATTCAAGATTGTCAGAAACCCTGGATTTCAGCCTCTGCCCTAAAGACTGCCATGTACTGGTCTTTGGACAGATTCCTTAATGATATTGTCTTACTTGGTCTTCACTCTGGAAAAGGATCAAATCAAATGCAGACTTCTTCCAGCCCTAAACTCTGATTCCATCTCTTCCTTATGTTTTCTAAGGTAGCTGAGGGCAGATAGTTGCTGGATACCTATTTCAAAGGTGATGCCAACCACCATATGGAATGATAACTCTGTTCTTCTCTGTTCAGCCTTGTTTTCCTCACATTCTAATTTTAGTTTCTGTATTTTTTTAAAGTAATCTCTACACCCAACGTGGGGCTTGAACTCATGAACACAAGATCAAGAGTTGCATACTCCTCTGATTGAGCCAGCCAGGCACCACTAGTTTCTGCATTTTGGCAGTAAGTGATGTGGCTGGAGTTTTTCCCTCAGGGAAAAGCTATTGAGTGCCAGCATGGTGGTGGCTGCTTGAGTATGATTAAAGCAGGGACTTGGGATGCTCTCAGGCTAATGAGGGAGGTACATGTCACATGGGTTTCTAATGAATTGGCATTCAGCCAAGATGGGTTTGTGTGTTGTCAAAGATGCTGCCTGGCTGTCAGTCTTCCCAACAGGCCTCACAGGTGGCATGGATTACCTTGGAGTAATGTCTGTTGCCAGCCTTCCAGGCCCAGAAACTGTTAAGTGTAGTTAGCACAATAAGAGTAGAATCTGTCTTTTCATTTATTCATTTAGTCAACATTTATTGAGCACCAGCTATGTGCCAGAACTCTTGCAGTTAAAAATGATGGAAATTCAACTTAAATTTGTATGTCAAAAAAGGGCACTATTATCTGGGCATGGGCAGATTCAAGGGCTCAAAGATAACAAGGCTGTCTTTCCATCTCTTGGTCCTGCTAGCCTCTGCAGTAAAACCGTGGATTGCGAGTAACTTGTTCTGCGAGTGTTCGACAAGACAAGCAAAAGCATTTCTAAAAAATGTTAACTTGATAAATGAGCAATGCCTTGCAATACAAGTAATACGTGACGCTGAATGTCACATGATCACAACTGAACTAATGGTTCTTCAAATTTGCTGTGATATACAAGTGCTTTGGATTTCAAGCATGCTTTCGGAACAAATTATGCTCTCAAACCAAGGTTTTATTGTATTTGGCTTCACTCAGATTCCCTCTGCAAGGAACCGCTCTCAACACCAAGCCTTCAACATTCATGTAGCTTATGATCCCAGAGTAAAATTAATCCTCTATTTTATTCCTTCTTTCTTTTGAGAGAAAGCCAGCTTGAGTGGGGGAGGGGTAGAAAGGGGGAGAGAGAGAATCCCAAGCAGGCTCCAAGTTGTCAGCATGGAGCCCAATCTGGGGCTCAAACTCAAACCTTGAGTTCATGATCTGAGCCAAAGTCAGACACTTAGCCAACTGACCCACCCAGGGGCCCCATGAATTCTCTCTTTCCAAGCAACCATTCAGCAAATCTCATGGAGGGACAGGATTGGCTCTGCTGGGCTCACATATTGATCTCTGAACCAATCTCTGTGGCCAAATTGCCCAGACCTGGTGGGGGAGCAGGACTAGCCCCCTCAAACCATATGGAATGAGTTCCCCACAGAAAGGACAAGTTCTACTTTTAGAAGAGGGAAGGGTTGCTAGGCAGGAAAACAAAAGTAATGATAGGTATTCATAGCCATTCACTGTGCTTAGCACAGGGCATACACCAGCCACCAGGATAGAGAATGTCCCTGTCATTAAGGAGCTTATATTCTAGCTGAGGAGCCACACACACAAATTTAAAAAGCAGTTGAAATAATTATAAATTGTGTTGAAGCAAGGATCTGAGATAGAAAATAATGGCAGAAAATAAAATTACTGTGGGCTGGAAAGACCTGAGTGGGTGATATTTAAGCCGAGACCTAAAGAATGGAAAAGAGCCAGCATGTGAAGTGAGGGAGAAGTGGGCTCCAGGCAGTAGGGACAGGTGTAGAAACATGCTGAAATGGGAGAGTTTGACATGTTAGAGAAGAATAGGGAGGCTGGAATGTAGACAGCAATGGTGGAGGAGCCCACAGACTGGAGAGAGAGGCAAGGACAAAAATTCTGGGGCATCTTATGATGCAAAGCTTCAGATTTATTCTAAACAGTGAGGTGCATGTATCCTTTTGAATTAGTATTTTTGTATCCCTTGGGTAAATAGTAGTGCAATTGCTGGATTGGAGGGTAGTTCTATTTTTAACTTTTTGAGGAAACTCCATATGGTTTTCCAGAGTGGCTGCACCATTTTGCAGTACCACCAAGAGTGTAAGAAGGTTCCCCTTTCTCCAGATCCTCACTTGAGGTTTATTCTAAATAGTTTGGAGTGTCGTAATTGTCATTACACCAGTTTGAGGGCTGATGGTGGCCTGGACTGGCATTTGTGAGATGTACTGGCAAAGGAGATGAAAAGGATGAATTAAAAACACATTTGAAGAATGAACTGGAGTTGCTGATGCCCTGTGGGTAGAGAGGGAGATGAGGGAAAGAGAGAATCCAGATCAATTCCTAAATTTCTCCCTAGAAAGACAGAAGTCATTTTTATGAGATTGGTTTATAAAATTAGAATGCCAATATATAATTGCGATGTGGACCAGAATCCATCCTTTGTGATGCTAATCCCTACCAGTGAGCAAAATCCCTGGAAAGCCGGTCCTGTCAGAAAGTTGCCTGGTGAGGCATGATCTATTGATACAGAGTGGTGTCATGTCAGAGATCCATCATGAGAGGGCCTGAAGAACTAGCTGTATGTAATATTTGCAGTCTTTGGAGTTGGACCCTCTCCCCTCTACAATTTTTGAATAGGCATAACCACTAAGATAGGATATTTGAAGGCATTCTATTTAGTGGTAGACTAGTACTGTTTTGGGGTGCCTCTTTAAGGCGAATTTACATAACTCTTGCCTGATTGTTCATGTGTTGAGTTAAAACTCTCTGATAGCTTTATTTCTCCTTTCCCCAATTTTTTGAGATATACTTCTTGAATTTCCATACAGTACTGCACATGTCTATATCATGTCTAAGGGAGAGAGATTTCCTGATTGAGATATGCCACTCTCTTCTTGTTCCATTCTAGATGACATCCACAATCCAAAATGTCTCTCTTTTAACTTTTTGTGCTGTGAGGCAAATTATATCCAAGGAATACCAAGTAGTGTACAAAAAGTATACTTGGGATTGAGAGATGTCCAAAGATCACTTACCTCTAAAAATCTCTTAGTTTAAAAATGATAAAAAAGAGACAGGGGGTTGCCAAAAACAGGGTTATAAAAATTTTGGTATATTGTGTTTAAAAGATACCACATTTAACAAGTTAATGTTAACACACACACGCATACCACACTTAAACTTGTGCTGTTCACAAGCTAATACAGGATTTATAAAAAACGATTTATAGTACACTTCAGTAGACAGTGTGCCCTATAACGGGACACAAGATGTAGATGAATATAATCTCTTTTAATCCTGTGTTTCTTTGTGACTTGTGTGTAGAACTTCACGTGAAGGCAAATTAAAAAATCTAAATTTGAGATTTCTTCTGAATATTAAGTTTGGACCAAATGACATATTGGTCTCACCCATCTCCCACACCCACATTATGATTGTTGTGCATTTACTAGACACTGATGGAAATCAATCTTAGAGATCTAGGGCCTTAGACTATTACTCCTCCCAGCGTGATTAGGGAACAAAGGCCTAAGGAGAACCGGCGCCAGAGAACCTCTGAACCGAAAAGGGACCCGGCTCTGCTGCCTGAGCGTTGCTGTAACTACACTGAAAGCTGGTATGTTCGGCCTCAAGGCCTCGGCAAGTAACACAGAGCTACCGAGAGCGCTCGGGAGTCCTCGCCGGTAACACCGGGAGCTGCGGCTCAGGACCTCGCAGGTTTCTCTCAGCCGGCTAGCGCGCGCAGGTGGGCGCCTGGAGCAGGCGCGTCCCCTTGGCAACCGGAGAACTTGCCGGGAGGGCCCCAGGGCGGGGCTGGCCGGGCACTGGCCGGGCTGGGGCGGGGCTTGGGCGCCGCCCACCCCAGGCCCCTCGGGTCGCGCAGAAGACAAACAGCGCGCCTGTGTCCGGTCGAGAGGGTGGGCGCCAATGGAGAACCAAGAACATTTAGGCTCATCAGCGTTTTCGGATGGGCAGGAGACGACAGAAATAGCCGTTCCCCGCGAAGCCCATCCGAAGCCCTTTGTAGTCAGGCTCCTCGACGTGCACAAGCTTGAGGAGCCGGAGGAACCCGAAGAACCCGAGGAACCCGAGGAGCCGGAGAAACCCGAGGAGCAGGAGGAACCGGGGGAGGCCAACGGGCAGATCACGCGATACCGGGGCATTGAGTTTTATGGGTCCGAGGAGACATCTGAACCCCACAAACCCTATGAGCCCCACAAGCGCTATGAACCCCACGAACTCTATGAGCCCCAAGAGCCCCACGAAGCCTACGAGCCCCATGCACTGCGCAATCACAGTAAACGCCTGGGATCCCGTAAGCCCCGGGGGCCCTCTGCTTCCCGCGAGACCCACAAGCCCCACAAAGCCGAGTTGCTTCCCAGCGCCGCCGTCGTGACCTCGCCTTCTCTGGTGACCAGATTCCCGCCACGGATTCTGCTATCTTGCCTGAGGGGTAGGTGCTGGGGCCCTTTCCAGAGACACTGAGCAACCCCGCCCTATGTAGAACTCGGGGTTCTAATGTGGATGTTTTGCATGCAAGAGCTCACCTATTTTAAAGGAAGGTAATTTTTGTGTCGTTTACCTGCTGCTTTGCAGTCATCTGATGAGTAATTGAGACTCTGGTAAAGAGAAACTGAATCTCTTCACTCTCTCCCTCTCTTCACCTGATAACTTCCTAGCCTTGGTTATTCATTGTAACTTCTCTTTGAAGCCCTTAATTCTTCACTACAGTTAGTCACTGCATTTTCTCTGGGTTGCCACTTCAAACATTAGTTCTTTATAGCACTTAAGACTTTGTACTACATCGTTATCTTTCTCCCCAATTAAAAGATGGCATCCTTGAAGGGAGGATATTTTTGTCAGTGTTTGGCACATGGTGGTACTCAGTAAATGCTAGCTATTACATGGTTAAAGTTGTAGTAACAAAATACTCCAGAGGAATTTAAAATGTACATTTACTAAATGCTTATAGTCCTCACCAAGTTCACAAAGTGACAGAGCTGACGGATCTTGGGTAGAAACATCCCTTGCTCTAACCCCATTGGTTCACTTATGACCTCTCCTTGATGACCCCACCCAGAACAATTCTTTGTCCAAACTGGGCTTCCAGTCCCTCAGCTGACCACTTTTACTCTCATGTTCTCCTAGACTCCTCTTTATCAGCTTCCATTCTATGGTCTCTCAGGGGCTCACATATTTCCCCACTCCATTTACTCTTTGGCTATCTACCATACTTCTCCTGGCAAAACCCCAACCCAGGTTAAACTTAACCATCCACCCTCTGCATGCACCTGAGCAGCTGACTCTTGCTATACAAAATCACACAATCATATAATTGCTTTTATTTCAACATGACCACAAATCTTAGTCAATCATTTGATACTTCTAGCAATCCCACTTTATTCACTAGTAAGTTAGTTCTCCTAGTCTCTGAGAAGGTGACTGTCCTCTTTACCTTCCTCCAAATGTTATACTTTTGGCCTCCAAACAGGTGAAGACTGCCTTACACTTTATTGAGCAAATAGAAGCAATCAGTCATGAGCTCTCTTATTTCTTTTTTTTTTTTTACCACTAATCTATTGCCTTGCCCAAATTTATACTTATAGATTCTTTTTCCATATTTCAGAGAAGAAATGTGCCTTTTTCTATGAAAAGCAAAGTCTTCCATTTGTGGTTTGGATTCCACTCTTGTCTCCTGAAGAACTTTGTTCTTGCCACAATCACCCCTGTCTCCTACAGAATTAATTTCTCCATTTCTAATGAATCAGTCCCACAAATGCTCACATATACTCTATAAACATAACTCTAGAACCTTTCATCTTAAAAAAAAAAACCCTTGACCCCATGTCCTCTTCGGACCCCTCTTTTCCCCCCCATTGCCATCATTTTTCTGTTCTTCACTGCAAAACTTGTCCAAAAATTGTCTGTACTCACTGACTCCATTTCTCCACCCATTATTCTCTCCTCAACCCACCTAGTAAGGCTTCTTTTCCCTCCACTCCACTGAAACTGCTCTAATTTACTGGCTTACTCTCCACTGCCAACCTTATCATGCATGAAATTTCAGTATTCACATGGATTATTCACTTGGCTTCTCAGTTCTTTGACCTCGCTTTGTTTGTTTTTTTTTTTAATTTTTTTTTAACACTTATTTATTTTTGAGACAGAGAGACAGAGCATGAACGGGGGAGGGTCAGAGAGAGGGAGACACAGAATCCGAAGCAGGCTCCAGGCCCTGAGCTGTCAGCACAGAGCCCGACGCAGGGCTCGAACTCACGAACTGCGAGATCATGACCTGAGCCGAAGTCGGATGCCCAACCGACTGAGCCACCCAGGCGCCCCTGACCTCCTCGCTTTGAATGATGGTGTCCTTCATCCCATCTTAGGCACCCACTCCTCTAGTCTTTGTAATGTCAATTGCTGTGCCATTTCCAAAATTTCCTTATCAAGCACTCTAATCTCTAACCATATCATATCTTTCCAGCTCACTCTTCCTCCTTGTACCCCCCGTCAATTCTTCAACTTCAAAAGGTCCTCTAACCTATTGATGCTATTAACCATTCACTACCTTTTGTATATATATCACTACTTTTGTCCTCTGTCTCCCTTTACTTAACTTGATAATCCATGGTCCACAAGTGGAATCACTCCTTTGCAAATATCCTTACCTCCCTTGCTTCTCCTGTCGTTCTTGCCCAGTTCAGTCCAGTTCTTGCCTGCACTTTCAATTGGTTTTCAAACCAATGACAAGAGAAAAACAACTATCCTCACTGATTTTAAATTAATGACCTTGAAATTCAAATGGGCTCTCAGCGCAAACGTACTACATTTCCCCTGTCAATCTATTTTCCAACATGGAATCTACCAAACTCCCAGCATCTGTACATATATATACTCTACCTTTCCTCCTGTTAAAAATGGATAAACTGTCCTTATTCCTAATAAAGGCCATTCTCTCAACCTGTATGTTGGATCACATCTTATCTAACTTTAAGCTCTTTGCTCCTAAAATTAGCCCCTCTTCTCTCCTGCATCATTTTATTCTCTCTACTGGGTCATGCAGCACATGAACATGCATCAATAACTCCTGTCTAAAAAAAAAAACAAACAAAAAAAAACTCCCTTAACCCCATGTTGAGGAAAAATTCCTCAAAAACAGTAGTTGTCTATAAGTCATTATCTCCATATACTCTCTTCTCATTCTCTTGAGAACCCATTTAAATGTTCATCTCCTCTATTTCTCTGAAGTTACTTTTGTTGAGGTCATAATGACCTCTGCCTTGCCAGAATCAATGGTTAATTCTTTATCCTCATCTTATTAATTTGACACATTCACTCCCTCTTTCTTGGAAGTCTTTATTTGTCTTCATTGTCATCCTACCTCATCAATTGTTCCTGACTCAGTTTTCTTTCCTAGATCCTCCTTCTCTTCCCAGCCTCTAGGTTCCCTGGGTTATGTCATCAGTTCCATGGCTTTAATTGTATGCTGGTAACTTCTCAAATTTCTCCCTTGAGCTCCCAAGTTTTATAACCATTGTCTATTTAATATCTGTACCTGAATATCTAGTAGGCATGTAAAATTGAACGTGTCCATGACTGAGCTCTTACTTGCACACTCAAGCTTGTTCTTTCTTTATTGTTCCCCTTTTCAGCAAATGGTACCATCATTCATTCATCCAGGTGCTAGGATAAAAAACCTTGGAGTCATTCTTGACACCTGTTTTTCTCTTACACTCAGCCTCTAAACCATTTGCAAACCCCAATTTTGAGATATATCATAACTGACCATTTATTAACATCTAAAGCTTCATCACCTTTGTAAGCCACTGTCATCTCTTGCTTGGTCTACCACAGTAGCTTTCAGCTTACTCTTGCTTCCACTCTGGTCCTATCCTGCCTGCCCCCCGCCCCCTGCCCCAGTTTATTGTTCATATAGTAATCACAGATCTTTAGAACATAAATTATATGCAGCTCTTCTGCTTTCACCTCTCCAGAGGGGGGTTCTCATCTCACTTAGTTTGTAATCTAAAGTCCTTAGCAGGCCTGCAAGGTCCCACATGATCTGGACCCTGGCTACCTCCACAACCAAGTGTCCCACCACTCTCCACACCATCTCTAGTCTCAAGCCACGTGGACCTCCTTGCTCCCATCTCATGGTCATTTCATTTGGCTTTTTCCTCTGAACTTGCATTGGAGGCACTGGATTTGAAGGTGAAGGAAGAAGGGTTGGAGAAATAGTAATTTTTTTTTTTTGGCTCAGTCAAACTGGATGCTATTTTGTAAAATAAGGATGCCACCCTTGCTATATAATCCTGCCTGTGGCTTCCTGTTGCTCTTAGGATAAACCAAACCTTTGCAAGGGTCTCTAGAGTTCCATGGGTCCCCTAACCTCACCTTCTTCTGTTCTTCCTCCTGCTTACTCTGCCCCAGTCATACTGGCTTCTTTTCTGTTCTCTAAAAGGCCAATCCCATACCTGCTCTGGCCTCAGAATCTATATTTGTGGTTTTGTCTCCCAAGATACTGTGTTTTAGGATTTTGTCTCATGATTAATTCCTATTCAGATCCCAGTCCACATTTTTATTTTATTTTGTTTTGGTTGGGTTTTTTCTTTTTCTTAAAAATTTTTTTCAGCCGAGTTTATATTTAAATTCCAATTTGTTATGGGGCACCTAGCTGGCTCAGTCAGTGGAGCGTGCAACTCTTGATCTCCAGGTTGTGAGTTCAAACCCCACACTGGATGTAGAGATTACTTAAAAGGTTTTCCTTAAAAATCTTAAAAAAAAATTACAGTTAACAAAGTGAAATATTAGTTTCAGGTGTAGAATTTAGTGATTCAACACTTACATCACCTGGTGCTCATCACAAGGGCACTCCTTAATCCCCATTACCTATTTAACCCATCCTCCCACCCACCTCCCCTCTGGTCACCATCAGTTTGTTCTCTATAGTTAAGAGTCTGGTTCTTGGTTTTTCCTCATGTTTGTTTGTTATGTTTCTTAAATTCCACATGTGAGTGAAATCATATGGTATTTGTCTTTCTCTGCCAGTCCACATTTAAAAGGTGAGAAAGCCTAGCTCTTAGAGGGCTTTCCCTGTCCATGATGCCTAAAGTAGCCCCCTCTGAACTAGTGTGATGATGAGACTCTCAAAAGTTCTCAGACTCTGCTTTAGAAAATAAATACTGTTTTAAAACTCCCAATCTTCTCAATTGTTTTCTAGATTTTCCTTGTTAAAAATTCTAAGTCTTTACATCAATTCCCTTAGTAAAGCTAAATAAGCATCCAGCATATTTGCATAATATTTACATAAAATAGTGTAACTATTAGGCAATATTTAGCCAACATGTCACCATGCTTCTGTTCACACAATAAGATTTCTTCCTCCAACAAACATTTGGGGTACATGAGTGACTCAATTCGGTTAAGCATCTGATTCTTGGTTTTGGCTCAGGTAATGATCTCACCATTTGTGAGTTTGAGCCCTGCATTGGGCTCTGTGCTGACAGTGCAGACCCTTCTTGGGATTCTCTCTCTCTCTCTGTCTCTCTCTCTCTCTCTCTCTCTGTCTCTCTGCCCCTCCCTGCTCTCTTTTTCTCAAATAAATAAACTTTAAAAACAAACATTTGCTGAGCATCTACTAAAGCACTCTTTGTGTCCTGTGGGGGTGTAAAGATGACTGAGACATGGCAGTTTGGTTGTGTGCATATTTTAAAAATTTATAGTATAGGGCCGATCATCTTACTAATATATCATCACCTAATCATGGGTGTCACTGTTAAAATTTATTGAGCACTTAATATATTCAGGGTGTAGACACTGAGTTGTAGATGAGTAAGACAAGGATCCTGTCCCTGAAGGACTGTCAGTGTGATTGGGAAGGCTGAACATGTTGATAACAATAACACATCCGTATAACATACAAAGCAAAGTGATTGGAGTATCCTACGGGATACTTCATTTTTCTGAGTTTAATGGCAATACTACTTCTATTTTTAATGGAGAAGAAAGGCTCAGAAAAAAATAGGAACAAAGTATTCATTTAAGCTACTTACCTAAAATAGGCTGAAATAGAGATTAAATACTTAATCTCAAGCATACAGAACTCAGAGTACTTAACTTGGATTTATAAGGGATTAGAGAAGTAATAAAAGCAAGAATCTCAGGCAAGTGAGGGGGTATGGAGGGAAATCATATTGAGTAAATTTTTTTTTTAATTTAAAGCTATTTTGAAATTTGTAAGATATTTACATGATTAAAAAACCAAAACAAATAGAAGACTACGAGGAAATGTCTACCTCCCACTCTGTTCCCTCTCTCCCTTTTTTAAAATGTTTATTTAGTTTTTTAATCATTTTTTAAAATGTTTATTTATTATTGAAAGACAGAGAGAGAGCATGAGCATGGGAAGGAGAGACAGAGAGAGGAGGAGACACAGAATCCCAAGCAGGCTCCAGGCTCTGAGCTGTCAGCACAGAATCCAGTGCGGGGCTCGAACTCACAAACCGTGAGATCATGACCTGAGTTGAAGTTGGACATTTAACTGACTGAGCCACCCAGGCGCCCCTCTCCCCTTTTATAAGTAACCACTTTTATTCATTTCTATGCATCTTTATATAAATTCAAGAAAATACTGTACAAGCTTATGTATGTGTTCCCCCTTTCTTATCAAAGGGTAGCATAAGCCATACTGTTCTTCACTCTTTACTTGACAGTGTATCTTCCCATATAACTAAATATAGAGTTTTTTCATTAAAAAAAAGAAAAAGAAAAACAGATGCCCCATGTTTTGTTACATAGTTGTGCCACTACTAGTTTAACACCTTGTTTGTTTCCAGGATGTTGCTATTATAAGCAATGCTGTAATAGATAAACCTGTATATGATATCATTTAGTACATGTCATGCAGTTATATCTGTAGAATAAATTTCCAGAAGTGAGATCACTGAAGGGTAAACACATCTGGAACTTTGATTTAACAAAATCACCCTCCATGGGAGTTGATGCCCACAAGCAATGGAATTGTCTCTTTCTCTATAGCTTCACCATTGTAGTGTGTGGTTGAACTACTGGCTTTTTGAAAATCTAATTGATGAAAAACTAGTATGTCAATTAAGTTTTAATTTGCATTTACCTTACCATCTGAATGACATTAAGCATCTTTTTATATATATATTTTTTTCATGTCATTTGCCTATTCTATTTTCCTTTTGAGTTGCTAGATATTTTTCTTACTTGCAGGATTAGCCCTTTGTCTGGGATATGTATGACCTATTTTTTCTGTTTATTAATGGTCTCTTTGTCTTTGCTTATTTTTATTTTGTTTTATTTTGCCATAAAAATATTTTTATAATAACATTTATCAGTCATTTCTTCTTTAGCTTCTGTATGGAATCATAATTAGAAAGTCCTTCTTTCCCTTGCAGGTTATGAAGGAATTACCCATGTGTCTTCTTTTATAATCTTTAAAAAAAAAACATTTAAATCTTTGATCCTTTTGGAATTTATTGTGGTTTTTGGTATGAGTTATAAAGTGTTTTTAAAGTGTTTTTTTAAATTAATTAATTTATCTATATTTATTTATTTATTTTTATTTAGAGAGAGCATGGACCAGGGAGGGGGCAGAGAGAGAGAGAAAAATCTAAGCAGGCTCCATGCTCAGCACAAAGTCCAATGTGGGGCTTGATCTCACGACCATAAGCTCATGACCCCAAGATCATGACCTGAGTTGAAATCAAGAGTCTGATGCTTAACTGACAAAGCCACCCAGGTGCCCCTTGTGGGGGTTATAAATACAGCTTTCTTAGCAGCTACCAGTTGCCAGTGCCGTCTTCACATAGATGAAATTGGGTAAAAATGAACATGAAAAATAGATTTGAAATTTGAGAAAATGTGTCACAAAAGTGCTAGTTTTGATCTCTGGTTTGCACAGAAGTCCCTGGTTTCTGTTGTCGTCATTGTCATAGTTTAACCAAATGGAAGGACTTGCCCTTTTTCCTGCCTCTATCTTCTCACCTTCAAGCAAAACCCTTTCCCACGCTCTCCTATCTCTTGCCCAATGACCCAGAGCTAAGGCAGTGGGGAGCACAGTGCTAGGGAGCCATGCTTAGGAGAGGATCAAGAAGAATGAACAGTAGTAATGGATCACATAGCTTATTATGTCATATCAAAGAACATCCCACTGTTTACATAGTCACACCCAAAATAGAAATGGACTGCTTCAAGACCAATCTTCAAAACAATAGTGTACACAAAACAAGCACAAATTTTACTTCAAAAAGACTTGAAAAATAAAGTAGGTCTCTTACTGAAGTATCTTGAAGGGATACATAAGAGCAAAACCTGCTAAAATGCTCTTGAAGCATTTCTCTTCCCAGGTCCCAATCATCATGACAGCTAATCTCCAAAAATACCTTTCCTATTTCTCTCAAACTCCACCTTGACTCTCTCTTACCTTCTCTTCCTGTGCCCCCTAGATCTATTCTGAGATGTGCTTCCTGCCTTTACTTTGTAGGTCAGTTGTACACCATTTGGTACAACCCAGGACTAGAGGCTGAGCATCTCAAACATGGGCTCCTTAGGAGTCAGGGTAGAGGACAAAGTGGAGAACAGCTATACTTTAATATTTCATCCTTGTCATGTTACAGAATACTTTACTTGTGCTTGCAGTGGGACTCACAGTGAACAATGCCTCGTCACTGCCGTCAGGGAACAGGTTTAGTCATGCTCTCTCCCAGCAGATGGCAGCCTTCTCTTTTAAATGGCTTGGACCATCCCATTTGTAGCTGGAGGTGGCAATGTGTGTGATGTGATTTGTGTGTTACAGAATAAAATACAGACATTTAAGGCGTATAACAGCCATAATGTTCTGATTATCTCTTAGAGGGAGATGATATTCATCATTTTGCTCCAAACTCTGGCAGGTCTCATTGGATCTGGCCCAACCACAAATTGTGCTGTCCTCTCCCTTGCTCGCTTCTCTCCAGCCACCCTGACCAACTATCCTTCTGTACCTTTTGCTTGATTCCACCTCAACCTTTACGCTTGCCATTTCTTCTGTCTGAAATGCTTTCCCTCTCTCTCCTGATGAGAGTCAGGATTTGGTTCTGGGCTGTCTGATTCCAGAGCCAGTAGCCTTACTCATTAAACAATATGTGGTAGAGCCCAAACTTGTCTGCTTTGAAAAATACCAGTGCTTGTGTTCCACCTCCAAAGATTGTGGATTTAATTGGTCTAGGGTGTAGTCTGGGCCCTACAATTTTTTTTTTTAACATTTATTTATTTTTGAGAGACTGAGCAGGAGAGGGGCAGAGAGAGAGGGAGACACAAAATCCAGAGCAGCCTCTAGGCTCCAAGCTATCAGCACAGAGCCCAATGCAGGGCTCAAACCTATGAACCATGAGATCATGACCTGATCCAAAGTCTGATGCTTAACCAACTGAGCCAGTCAGGTGCCCCTGGGCCCTACAATTTTTAAACATCCCAGGGTGATTCTAGTTTGGAAACCATGGTAACACTGCCTTGCTTGGGACATTAGCTAACAATAGCCACCTGAGAGCTATTCTATTCTGCCAATTGGTAAGATAACATCAAAAGTATTTCCAAAATAAGAGTGCAGTCTCTACGTGTGGGAGAAACTACCATGATAGGGCAATAGGAAAAGTGTTTTCATTCATATTATTAATATTTGTAGAGTTTTTTAAAAGATTTATTTAGGGTTATACTGACTTTCTGACCTGTGTATATAAAGCTGAAAACCAAGCTTGGTGATACATGAAAAGTCCATGGGACAAGCATGACTGGGCACAAAGGGTGTATTTGTAGGGCTACTCTTCCCTTTTCCTTAGGTCTGAATCAGTTTAGCCTTAAAAAGCAGAGTAATAGGGGGCTTCTGGGTGGCTTAGTAGGTTAAGCATCAGACTCTTGATTTCAACTCAGGTCATGATCTCATGGTTTGTGGGATCAAGCCCCACGTGCATCTCTGCACTGAGTGTGGAGCCTGCTTGGATTCTCTCCCCCTATCTCTCTGCCCTTCCCTCCCCCCTCAAGATAAGTAAACATTAAAAAAAGTAGAGTAGGGGCGCCTGGGTGGCACAGTCGGTTAAGCGTCCGACTTCAGCCAGGTCACGATCTCGCGGTCCGTGAGTTCGAGCCCCGCGTCGGGCTCTGGGCTGATGGCTCAGAGCCTGGAGCCTGTTTCCGATTCTGTGTCTCCCTCTCTCTCTGCCCCTCGCCCGTTCATGCTCTGTCTCTCTCTGTCCCAAAAATAAATAAACGTTGGAAAAAAAAAATTAAAAAAAAAAAAAGTAGAGTAATAGAAAAAATCCCAATTCAAAAATTCCATTTACTTTTTTTTTTCTTTTTTTAAGTTTGTAGCCTATCTCCTACTCTGCTGTAAACTCCTTGAGAGGTGAACATGTCCTGCTCATTTTTGTTCTCTGAGCACTGCTACACATAGTGGGAGCCCAATCAATACTTGGTTGCTGTGTTTCCTGTAGTGCTCCTACCTTGATAACGCTAAAGTAGTAACTAATAATTCTGACTACCATTCATCTACTATTTGCAGAGTACTTTACACATATGTCAGTACTCTTTATACAGAAATACCTATTACCCTCCTATCTGAGAAGGGATACTGAGTCTCAGAGAAGGTAAGTAACTTATCCAAGGTTGTATAGCTGAGTCACAGAACTGGGGTTTGAGTCATGTTTGATGCCAGAGAACACTCACTTTTCGTTACCCAAAACACTTCAGAGGGTAGGAAATGATATTTCAGAATTCTCAGATATGATTAAAAACTCCAAGAAGAAACTGGAACAATCTGTCCTTCTGTGGCCTATTATAATAGGCCTTCACATAGCTTGGCCTGTATGATCGCCTACATTTTCCCACATTTAGAAAAAAACTAAACATGATTTTTAATTTGCTTTACCATTTCTTCTGTTTTGAACATTTCAGGTGGACCCAATTTTCCACTGATAATGCAATGAACATGTTTGTGCATCCATTTTTGCCTGCACTTGGAATGATTTCTTTAGGGTACATTTCTACAAGTAGAATTAGATTAAGGACATAAACATTGCTGACTTATACTGCCAAATTATTTTTCATAAAGTGTACTAGTTTAGATTTCTACCAGCAGTACACAAAAATACTCATCTCATTTTGCTCTTCTTTTTTTTATAAATATATTTATTTTGAGAGAGAGAGAAAAAAAAAAAAAACATAAGCAGGGGAGGGGCAGAGAGAGAAGGGGAGAGAGAGGATTCCAAGCAGGCTCCACACTGTAAGCACGGAGCGCAGAACCTGACCTGGGGCTCAAACTCAAAAACTGCAATATCATGACCTGACCTGAAATTGAGAGTCAGACGCTTAATTGACCTAGCCATCCAGGCACCCTTTGTCTTACTCTTCTAATTTCATTATCCTTTGCAAAATTCTTTTGCTAATTTTATAGTTAAAAAAAAATCTCATCCTTTACTTACATTGTTTTGATTACAAGTAAACATGAACTTTTTCTTTTATTTATGTCTTACCAAATACATCTTTATATGTCTTTATGCCTTCATATATGTTTTTATGTCTTCCTATATTAATTCAGTTTCTATCCTTTGTCCATTCAACTTTTGACACATACCTTGGTGTTTTCGTATTCATCTACACTTTTATAATCTTCAGGTATTAAGACTTTAATAACCCTTTGTCATCTTGTTGCCAAATATTTTCATTTCCTCTTTAAGTTTTAATTTTTGGCACCCAGAAGTTTTAAGTTTTAAATATTTTAATCTATTTATCTTTTCCCTCTATATCTTTTGTTGCCTTTAACTGAGATTAAAATCCAGTGATTAAGTAGATATTCTCTTACTTTTGCTCTAATTCAACTTTAAAAAAAAAGTGTTTATTTTTGAGAGCAGGGGAAAGGGCAGAGAGAGGGAGAGAGAGAATCCCAAGCAGGCTTTGCACTGACAGTGCACAAGGCTCAATCCCACAAACCTGAGATCATGACCTGAGCCAAAATCAAGAGTCAGACGCTTAAACGACTGAGCCACCTAGGCATCCTCTAATTCAACTTTTTAAAAAAGTATTTAACTCTTCGATTTACCTGTGGTTTATTTTGGTACATGCTGTGACATATTTAATTTGGCCATTCCCCTAGATAGTTATTTTTCACAGTCTCTTTTTGTATTGATTTGTGATGCTGTCTTTATCATGTCTTTGATTCTTATTGAATATAATGTTTGCTTTTACTTTTCTTCTTATAGATACTGGTCCCTTTGGCATTGCAAGGAAATGGTAAGATTGTAGGTGTACTACTATTCTCCCAGACTCTAACTAGCTGATGGTGCAGACTCAATCTGGAGCATCTGAAGGGAAAGCCTATCTTGGGGGTTCCTGTGCTTTTTCTTGGTCATAAGGCCCTTTTCTAATTCCCACAGAAAAAGGAAACAAGAGGGTTAAAGTGATTAAGAAGTGAGATGGGGGAAGAAGATGGAGATGTAGAACTCTCCTTAGATTCAGTCAGCGTTTTACTTGTTTGCTAAATACTAGGTGTATGTTACATGTTAGGCCTGAACCTTTAAGGGACTTGGGATGCTGCATTGACAATCTTGTGACAGATTTTGTGAAGCTCCAGGTCAATGTATCCCAATATCCCCTCACCTCTATTTCAAGTACAGTAGCTAATGAAATTTATCAATAGAAAAAAGAAAGTGTACATAGAGTGCACAAAGTAGATACCTCCTGAACAATCGATGCTTACTCTGTTTGGCTAAGATGGAGCTAGAAGAAGTAACAGAGTAGAATCATTAAAGAGAAATATCAAGGATTCATGTCAGTGGCTCATATAGATGAGAAGTCAGTAATAATAATAATTTTATTTGTATCCATTCTTTTAATAAGTGGGTTAAATCATTCAAATTTATTGTTATTGTTTAACATTTACATTTATTGTTATTATTTAGACTTTTGGATGTTTGAAGTTTTTTTTAAAATTTATTTTGAGAGAGACAGAGACAGCACAAGTGGGGGAGGGGCAGAGAGAGAAGGAGAGAGAGAGAGAATCCCAACCAGGCTTTGTGCTGACAGCACAGAGCCCAATATGGGGCTCAAACCCATGAAACAGTGAGATCATGACCTGAGCTGAAACCAAGAGTTGGACGTTTAACTGACTGAGCCATCCAGGTGTCCCAACTCTTGGATTTCTTATTTGCTATGTTTTCTAGGGGTTTATTTCTTTCAACTCGTCCAGGCAGTAAATACCACCACCTTATCTTTATGTAATGCTTTGCATTTAAAAAAACTTCTCTTTTCTCACAAGACTCATGAGAAGTTGATAGGACAAATACAATCAAGTAGATTTAACTGAGAGAAAATGAAATTCAGAAGAGCTGGTTGAAAAACTAACATTTACTGAGTATTACCAAGTGCCCACTTAACATACCACATTACTTCAAATAAATGTATGCTGGGTAAGCAAACTCTCCTGGGGCTAAACACACACAGTGAAATAGTTTATACCCGATAAGTTTTTATACTTAAAACACATATTTTTGTTCGTGGTGTTATACCACTTCTTGCTTTTGTTTGGCTGGTTAATTTGGCTTGATCCTATAAGGAAATTGTGCTATCTTTATTACTTAATCATATCCCCATCGTCTAAAAAGATTATTGGTAAACAAATATGATGTGCCTGATTGTTATGAAAGAAAATATTCTCTGAATATAATCAACATAGTTAAATGTAGAAGAGCATTTTGACTGAGAAAATTGTTTGTATTAATCACTTCAGGCCTTTAATCATTTCCATAATTATTGTTATATTAAGGTATATTTATTGTTCTGCACCCAAGGTAAGGATTTCAAAAACTTTCTGAGCTGTTGGCAAGCCATAGGAGATTAATAATCAATGAAGACATGGGACAGCAATGTAATCCTCATTTAAAAAAAATCTGCCTTCAAACGTGAAAATGCTTCAACCACTTTCTTTCGTTTCTGCACAGGACAATGACTAGACATTGTGAGGTAATGCAAGACATGAAAGATGGGGGAAGCCTGTGTTAAGATGAAGAGATAGGTTAGAGATGTAGCTGTGGTGACATAATACACAAGAAGTGAATGAAGAGGACGGATGTTAGTCAGACCTCCACACAGAAGAAGCAAATGTTAATGAGATTATTTCCAGTTGAAGTAACAACCCAATTAAAGTGTCTATAGGAATAAACTAGGAAACTGTCAGTCTATAAAGTGACACATTAAAAAAACATTATTTAGCTAGTGAAGAAAAAGGTAGCGAGGGAAAACTTGGCTTGGAAGTGATGATGGAAGCCAGAAGCTAACTTGTTTTAAAAGATTAATGTATATAAAATGTTTTGTCTGCAACTCTGGCTTTCTTTTTCCTCCACCTAGCCACCCTTTCTGGAAAGCTGGCTCAGGCTCTCTCGGCAGGGCTTATGCAGTGCTTACATGATGAAGCCCTTCTTCTGTTGAATATGGATGTAGATTTTTTTTTTCCTGGCAAGGGACAGTATCTTCATTGTTTCTAGATATTAAAAGGCATGACTTGGGGGTTGCATCTTATCAATTATATAGCTGATCCCAAAAATTTTACCACCAAAGTACCTTTTAGTTATCTTTATCCATGACCATAATCTCATGTTTTGAAAGATTTTTTTTGTTATTGCTCACAAAACAAACTACATTTGGTAATTTTTTTTAATTAAGGACAGATGTAAGTATTAATCAGAGTCTCCTATCAGTATGAGGTAACATGGAGATGATATAATTCAGAAACAAATTGGGTATTTGAGGTAGCCTGTACTGACTGTGGATAGTGTAGGGTGCCATTTGACCTTTTGAAATATTCTAAAGGTTGTGGACTCCCATTATTGTATTTGTAGATCCCTTAAGTATTTGAGAACTTCAGGCTGGGAACTCTTGAATTAAGCAGCAGAAATTTGAGGGACAAAATGCAGATAGGTTGCTTGCAATAGCAAAGGGGTAAATTAGAAGGGTCCAGAGTATTAGACATTGGAGAGGAAAGAGTGTGGATGTGGGGTACTATTCTTACAACTTCAAGTCTGTATTTTATCTAGAAACCTCTTCAAGTGATAAAAGCTTACTGATAGTTTAATGATTTTCCTGTATAAGACACTTAAACTAAGTTTATATTTTAAACAATTAAGTACCAATTCAGTTCAACTCAGCGTTGGCCGAGCATTGACTACATACAGAGTTTCATACTAGGTGTTGTGGGTGGGAAAGGAAAAAGGAACTAACGTTTATTGAATACCCACTCCATGGTTAGAAGTTGCTAGGTATGCAACCCTTTGAGATGGATATAGTTATTTTCCTTTATAGATGAGGCTAACCACGCTGGTCACCTATTATTTTTCTGGGGCATGCTTCTTCCCTGGGGCCTTTGCTCTTGCTAATTAACTATTGGAATGGGAAAATCTTTCCTTGAAAAATCTGTGTAGCTAGTTATTTTTCAAATATAATCTGATCAGTAATGCCTTCTTTGACCACCCTATTTTAAGTTGCAACCCTCTCCCCACCGCACACTCCTGAAAGCTCAAGGAATTAAATAACTTGCCCATGTGTAAGAACACGGCATTTCATTTTAAAATAATACAAACCCAGAATCTCCAATATGGATGCTGGAATAATAATTTGTTAGATGAGCAGAATTATTGGATTGAGTGTTCTATGTCCCCAAGATTGGTTGCTGCCAGGACCACACTGGCCTCAAGGAAACTGTCCACTGTTAACACTGTGGCCTGGTTTGTGTGCATTGAATCCCTGCTTACATTATTCCCCTAGCATAGCCTAGGCAAGGTGTTAAGGGGCAAATAAGTTGTAATTAAAGGCTGAAGCAATGCTAATGAATTAGGGGAACATGGAAACAGATAATCTGATTGAAGGGTTTTTTCCCTTGCTTCCCCCCACTTTCCTGAAAGGAGCTTCATGATGTATCAGTCACCATTTAATGAGGGAGGCCATGTGTTTCACATAAGGATTTGCCCTCACTGTGTCAGGCCTGAATCCTGCCTGACACCAGGGCCAGGGCTTATTTTAAGACAAAGACCCCACGAAAAAAAAAGAACTACAGGCCAATATCTCTAAAGAACATGGGTGCAGAAATTCTCAACACAATACTAGCAAATAGAATCTAACAGTACATTAAAAGAATCACTCACCACGATCAAGTGGGATTCATTCCTGGGTTGTAAAATGTTCAATATTTGCAAGTCAGTCAACACCACATTAATAAAAGAAGAAATAAGAAGCATACAGTCCTCTCAGTAGATGCAGAAAATGCATTTGACAAAATACAGCATCCATTCTTGATAAACATCCTCAACAGAGTAGGGATAGAGGGAACATACCTCAACATCATAAAGGCCACATATGAAAGACCCACAGCTAATATCATCCTCAATTGGAAAAAACTGAAGAGGTTTTCCTCTGAGGTCAGGAACAAGACAGGGATGTCCATTCTCACCATTGTTATTTAACATAGTACTGGAAGTCCTAGCCACAGCAGTCAGACAACAAAAAAATAAAAGGCATCCAGATTGGCAAGGAAGAAGTCAAACTTTCACAATTTTCTAGAAAACCCAAAAGACCGCACCAAAAATTGTTAGAACTGATACATGAATTCAGTGAAGTCACAGAATACAAAATATATGTACAGAACTCTGTTACATTTCTATACACCCATAATGAAGCAGCAGAAAGAGGAATCAAGGAATTGATCCCATTTACAATTGCACCAAAACCCATAAGATACCTAGGAATAAACCTAACCAAAATGGTAAAAGATCTGTACTCTGAAAACTATAGAACACTTATGAAAGAAATTGAAGATGACACACAAAAAATGGGAAAACATTCCATGCTAATGGATTGGGAAAACAAATATTGTTAAAATGCCTATACTACCCAAAGCAATCTACACATTTAATGCAACCCCTATCGAAATACTACCAGCATTTTTTACACAGCTAGAACAAACAATCCTAAAATTTGTATGGAACCACAAATGACTCTAAATAGCCAAAACAATCTTGAAAAAGAAAAGCAAAGCTGGAGGCATCACAATTCCAGACTTCAAGTTCGTTACAAACCTTAGTGAATTAAGACAGTATATGGTACTAGCACAAAAACAGACACAGAGATCAATGGGACAAAATAGAAAACCCAGAAATGGACCCACAACTATATGGTCAACTAATATTTGACAAAACAGGAAAGAATATCCAATGGAAAAAAGACAGTGACTTCAACAAATGGTGTTGGGAAAACTTGGCAGCAACATGCAAAAGAATGAAACTGGACCAGTTTCTTACACTATACACAAAAATAAATTTAAAAATGCATGAAATACCTACATATGAGATAGGAAACCATAAAAGTCCAGAACAGAACACAGGCAGTAACCTCTTTGATATTGGCCCACAGCAGCTTCTTACTAGATGTCTCTGGAGGCAAGGGAAACAAAACCAAAAATGAATTCCTGGGACTTTATCAAGATCAAAAGATTCTGCACATCAAAGGAAACAACGAACAAAACTAAACGGCTACCTTCAGAGCGGGAAAAGATATTTGCAAATGACATATCTGATAAAGGGTTAGTATCCAAAATCTGTAAAAAGCTTATAAAACTCAACACCCAAAAAACAAATAACCCAGTTAAAAAATGAGCAGAAGACATGAATAGGCATTTTTTCAAAGAAGATACCCAAATGGCTGACACATTAAAAGATGCTCAACATCACTGATCATCAGGGAACTATAAATCAAAAAGTACAATGAGGTAACATTTCACACCTGTCAGAATGGCTAAAATCAACAACACAAGAAACAACAGATGTTGGGGAGGCAGGGAAAGGAGAACCCTCTAACACTGTTGGTGGGAATGCAAACTGGAGCAGCTCCTCTGGAAGAAAGTTTGGAGGATTATCAAAAAGTTAAAAATACACTACCATCCAGCAATTGCACTACTAGGTATTTACAGAAATACTGGTTTGAAGGGATACATGCACCCTGATGTTTATAGCAGCATTATCAACAATAGCCAAATTATGGAAAGAGCCCATATGTCCACAGACTGATGAATGGATAAAAGATGTGGTATATTTATACAATGGAATATTTCTCAGCCATCAAAAATAATGAAATCTTGCCATTTGCAATGATGTGGATGGAGCTGGAGACTATTATGCCAAGTGAAATAAGTGAGTCAGAGAAAGACAAATACCATATGATTTCACTCATATGGAATTTAAGAAACAAGACAAATGAATATAGGGGAAAAAGAGAGAGAGGCAAACCATAAAGCAGACTCTTAACTATAGAGAACAAACTGAGCATTGCTGGAGGGTCGGTGGGCCGGGGGATGGGTTACATGGGTGATGGGTATTAAGGAGGACAGTTGTGATGAGCACTGGGTGTTATATGTAAGTGATGAATCACTAAATTATACACCTGAAACTAATATTACACTGTATGTTAATTGGAATTTAAACAAAAACTTGAAACTTAAAAAAAAGAAAAGGGTCTGTTAAAGAGTTCAGGCGAATTTTAGGAAGAATGATTTTACTTTTTGTGCAAGAAGTACTTCCTTTGAGTAATTTTCCTGACCTCTTACCTTATTATCCCTTAATTAGACTCCTGAGAGGGATGGAAGTAACTTCTGTTTGATGGAATTGAGCAAGAGAGAACTGGTTTCTTCTGGGTCCAGTTTCTTTGGGACCTGTCTATCAATAGGAAGTGATCTTTGTGATCTGTTCTCTGTCACATAGCAAACTTAGCCCCTGCGGGGGGAGGCTTGCAGCTTTGGGGGACAAGTTCAATTCAGGATTGTCAGGGATACATACTACTGTCTTCAGTATCATCTAATCAATAATAGAGAAAGTATTTTTATTCTATTTATCTGACTCCTGTGTCTGTTTTTAGTTAGTTCTTAATTGTGGGCAAAAAAGTGTTGTTATTTGTTAGGACCTTCAAACTCCAAGAAAGTGAATAAATAATTACAATATGAGCTACACCATAGGTGGTGTATTAGTCTGCACAGGATAGGCAATGCTGTAGTAACAAATAAGATACAAAACTCTCAATGACTTAAAGCAATAAACATTTATTTCTCCCTCCTGTCACAGTCCAGTGTGAGATGGCTTGGCCTCTTCTGTCTTTTAGCTATACCATCTAGAATATGTGGCTTACAGAATCACTGCAATAAGGGAAGAAGGGAATGGAGCAGGCACATTGGCCCTGGAATTGATACTGAACACTTCTGTTGAAATTAGACATAACTATTCACATAGCTGTAAACAACTGAAGGGAAGCTTGGAAATATGGAGGAACACATGGGTACTTGGTGAGCACAAACTCTGCTATAGGTAGATTCAGAACAATCAGGGAAGGTTCAAAGGAGCAGAGTAGGGAAGAAAAAGGGTTGAGTGGTACTCAAAGTATACTTTGCCTATTTCATAGTTTTCCCAAAGCCAAATATTCTCTCTGAAATTTATCTGTATGATCTCTTCAGAATCCAGTGCCATCAAGCCATTTAAAAATTAACTTAATATGAGAATTGAGGGTTTTTCCCATTAAGTGTGCGTTTTATCTGGGGTCTTCTGGAGACAATATGCTCTTGGTTTTATTGCAGATTTATTGTCTTTGTTCCAGTATGTATTATATTAGCCATGATTCTAGGAGAGAGAATTTTGGGTCCACAATATTTTTGAATACTTTGAGCTTTCAGTACTCTTCAGATCACATCATCTAGTGCTTTGGGTTTTTCCCCCCTAAGATGGGATTTGTTTGAGTAGGAGTCATCTAATATAACCATGTTTGTTAAGCATTTTCTCTGAATTAATCAGCTGGTATTTGTTAGTTTTTTTTCTAGGAAGAGAATCCAAGACCTTTCTAGGCCTAAAAAACAATGGGGAACCCCAGATAGGTAAGACAACATTACATAGTCTTGTTTGTGATGAGTGTGTTCCTTACATTAGATAGGTAAGTATTATTCTTACTTGCCCACTAACTTTGTATCCTAGGTTTAGTCACCTCTCTGCTCAGCTGAATCCACTGAACCAGTATCCTCCCCTCAGTTAAGTCAACATATGGAAGGCTAACCCTAAGTCAGTAGTTCTCAAATTTGTCTGCACATAGAATCACCTGGGGACATATAAAGCACTGATGCCTGGGCCCCATCCCCAGAAATCCTAATTTACTTTGTCTAGGGTGCAGCCCATGCATCGGGAGCATTAAAAGCTCCCCAGATAATTCTAATAAGCATACAGATTTGAAAAACACTTTGAAAATCTTGTGTTCATCCTTTGGGTTCAACTTTGCTGCTCCCAACACGCTGTCTCTAAGCCTTTGCCTAGAGAACACCTGTTCTCTGAATTTCCAGCCGATTGGACCCACTGTCCTCCTATCCTTGGCCACAGGACTCCCCCTTTTCTTCTTTGGCTCCTGAGTAAAGCCTTAATTTTTTTCCTTTTTTCCTCATCTTTTATTGCTTAAAAGAAAAATAATACATATTATTTTTAAAGCAATTTTAGGTTTACAGAAAAATTGGCCAAAAGTACACAGAGTTTCTGTATTACTACCCACTCCTCTTGTTTCCCATATTAGCATCTGGTGTTAGTGTGGTACATTTGTTACAACTGATGAAGCAATATTGACATACACTAAAGCCTATAGTTTACATTAGGGTTCAGTGTTGTGTGTTATACAATTCTGTGGACTTTGACAAATGCATGTCATGTGTTCACCATTACAGTATTATGTAAAATAGTTTCACTGCCCTAAAAATTATCTGTATTCTACCTATTCATCTCTTTCCTTCTGTGCCCCCTTTCCAAAATCCTGGAAACCACTGATTTTTTTTTTTTTTTTTTTACTGTATGTATAGTTTTGCCTTTTCCAGAATGGCATAGTTAAAATGATATGGTACACAACCTTTCCAGATTGACTTCTTTCACTTCACGTGCATTTAAGATTCCTCCATGTCTTTTCATTGCTTAATAACTCATTTCTTTTTAGCACTAATTTGATTATCCATTCATCTATTGAAGGATGTGTTATTTCCGTCCAATTTTTGGCAATTATGAATAAAGATGCTCTAAACATTGATATGCAGGTTTTCATGTAGATAAAAGTTTTTAACTCGTTTGGGTAAACACCTAGGAATGCAATTTCTGGATCATATGGTAAGAATATGTTATATTTGTAAGAAATTGCCAAACGGGCGCCTGGGTGGCTCAGTCGGTTGAGCGTCCGACTTCAGCCCGGGTCACGATCTCGCGGTCTGTGAGTTCGAGCCCCGCGTCAGGCTCTGGGCTGTGGCTCAGAGCCTGGAGCCTGCTTCCGATTCTGTGTCTCCCTCTCTCTCTGACCCTCCCCCGTTCATGCTCTGTCTCTCTCTGTCTCAAGAATAAATAAACGTTAAAAAAAAAAAATTAAAAAAAAAAAAAAAGAAATTGCCAAACATATTCTAAAGTTTCTGCCAATCCCACCATCAATGAATAATACTTCCTGTTGTTCCTTCCACATCCTTACCGGGCATTTGGTGTTTGTATTTTAGCCATTCTAAATGTGTGTAGTGGTGTCTTTCTCATTGTTTTAATTTGTAACTCTCTAATGACATGATGCTGAGCATATTTCACATGTTTATTTACCATCTGTGTATCTTCTTTGATGAAGTGTGTGTTGAGCTCTTTTGCCCACTTTTTAATTGGGTTATTTGTTTTCTTATTGTTGAAATGTAACAGTTCTTTGTATATTTTCAATACCAATCCTTTATCAGATGCTATATATTCATATATTGAATTCATATATTCATATGAATAATTCATATATTGAATTCATAAAACTCATATATTGAAACCTAATCCCCAGTGTGATGGTATTAGGAGGTAAGGCCTTCTGAAGGTGATTAAATCATGAGGATGGCATATGCATGAATGGGATTAATGTCCTTATAAAAGAGACTTCAAAGAACTCCTTACCCCTTCAGCAATGTGGGAACACAGCAACAACATGCCTGGCTATAAACCAGAGAGCGTGTCTTCACCAGGCACCAAATCTGCTGATGCTTTGATCTTGGATTTTCAAACCCCCAGAATTGTGAGGAATAGACTTCTGTTGTTTATACGCCACCCTATCTATGGTATTGGTGTAGTAGCCTGAATAGATTAGGACATCAGATATGTGCCTTGCAAATATTTTCTCCTAGTCTGTGGCTCATCTTTTCATTCTCTTATCAGTGTCTTTTGTAAAGCAAAAGTTTTTAATTTTAATGAAGTCCAGATTATCAATTTTTGTCTCATGGATCATGTTTTGCTTGTATTTTAAAATGCATTGCATTGCTAAATCTAAGATGACCTAGATTTTCTCTTATGTTACCTTCTAGAATTTTATAGTTTTGCATTTACATTTATATCTAAGATACATTTCAAGTTAATTTTTGTGATAGGTGTAAGGTATGTTTCTAGATTTTTTTTTTTTTTGTATGTGGATGTCCATTTTTTTAGCACCATTTGCTGAAAAGACTGTCTTTTGTCTAATATTTGTAAAAATACTCTCTTTTTCATGGACGGGTACATACTCATATACATTGATGAGAGGCATGCACTGATAAGAGATGTGTTAATGAATATTGCTAGAACTGTTAGTAATCTTAGAACACTTCTCTCCAACCTGCTCCTTTTCCATTAAAAAAATTTGAAGGAGTGATTTAATTAGACAATTGAGCTTAGAAAAGCTAAGTAACCCAGCTTGGGGGTACCCAAATTGGGATTTGAATCTATGTTCATAGCCCACAAAATCCATTTACTTACATTATATCACAGTGGCTGTTTTAGAAAGATGTGGTCCCTTTGATGGCATGGAGAATTAGAGCCAGGAAGATTTATTTGAGGCTGTTACAAAATGTAGGAGACAAATAATGAAGTCTTGTCCTAAGAGAGTGGCTTTTAAGGTTACAAGAAAGGTTAAAGTCAAGATAAAGATGGGCAGGACTTAGTGACAAATGAAGAACCTGAGGGAGAGGAGGAGTCACATATGATTTCTAGGTTTCTGTTTTTATTTTTATTTTTTTTTAATTTTTATTTATTTTGAGAGAGAAAGTATGTGTGTGCATGCAAGCTGGGGAGAAGCAGAGAGAGAGAGAGAGAGAGAGAGAGAGAGAATGAGAGAGAGAGAATCTCAAGCAGGCTCCACACTGTCAGCACATAGCCTGATATGGGGCTCAAGCTCAGGAATCCTGAGATCATGATCTGAGCTGCAACCAAGAGTCAGTCACTTAATCGACTGAGTCACCCAGGTGCCCCTTTAGGTTTCTGCTTTTAGAAACAAGGTGGAAAATGCTATTACAACTGCAAAAGGAAGCACAAGACAGGGGCAGGTTTGGGAGGAAGGTAGACTTAATCATGTGGGATGCTTTTGAGACATTCAGTAAGTATTTGGAAGTGTAGATTTAACACTCAGGAGAATACTTGAGAATTCTTGGAGATACTATTTTGGAAACATCAGTATTTAGTGATGTATTTTTTTTTTTTTTAATATTGAGGAAGAGGGAACCCTGGGGCACATGCCATTGTTTAAATTGCTAAAGAGATACTGCCTAAGGAAACTGAGAAGGAGTAGGCTAGAGAATTAGAAGACAGATGTTAGCTGAACCTATTGTGGTAATCATTTCACAGTACATGCTGTATACCTTAATCTTATACATTGATGTATGCCAATTATTTCCCAATAAAACTGGAAGAGGGAGAGGGAAAGGGAGAGGGGGAGAGAGAGAGAGAGAAAGGGGGGGGGGAATGAATCAGGACAGAGAGGGCCTCAAAAGCCAAGGAAGAAAATTATTAAAAGAAAAGTGGAACCTTTGAGGATACATTTAAAGAATTTGTGGTTGACCAGACTGACGAAGAAAGATTAGAGACCAACTCATAAATCTTCAAGTACATAAAGCAGTTTATACGGATGAAAGCTAAATAAATATTTGTTATAATAGGAGAAATTATAAGAATTTCAGAACAATTACACTCTGGAAATAGACCACTGAAAGCTGTTTTGTGTTTTCTGACTCTGGAAATAGGTAAGACTAGAGATTTAGCTGTTCAGAAAAGGATGACTGAACACAGAATTCTCCAGAACCCATTCTAGGTCCCTTATTCTAGAATTCTAGGGGTGTAATTGTGCCAGATTTTTGTTATATTTCATAGATCCATCAAATCTTATGATATGGATAAGAATTCTATGCTCTGGGGTCAAGTCCTCATCGTGGACCATAGAAGATAAAACACTTATTTCCTTGGTTTTATTAGCTATGTAACAGCTAAACATAAGTGATTTTTAAATGCTGTCAGAGTAGAGTGAAGAGTCATCTGCATAATATGTTACTTTGACATTTGGTTATTCTCCCTACCTTCTGATAAACATTGTGTCCACGTTTTTCTCCACTGTACAGTCTCTGCTGTTTCTTTTCCCACTGATCCTTCTCTTCCAGCTTACTTTGAACCAGATCTCCTGCCTTTTACATAATTCTCAATGCTTTTAGTTCATACTATGTGTTTTCTAGTTTTTAATGGCCAAGGTTTCAAGCAGATAATGATCTCATAAGGTTTCAGTTCCTGGGAGGCATCATGAGGACCATATATTATGAGCCTGGTTTAATTGCTGTGTCTAAAATACCTTTTGCTTTGAATTTGAAACAGTGAATACAAAACCAATATATACACATTAACATTGAACGACACAGGTTTGAACTGGTACCCAGATTTTTTTGGATACATACTATAAAATTACTGTAAAATATTTTCTCTTCCTTATCATTTTCCTTTTTAAAAATTTTTTTAATGTTTATTTATTTTTGAGAGAGGGAGGGGAGGGGCAGAGAGAGAAGGAGACACAGAATCCGAAGTAGGCTCCAGGCTCTGAGCTGTCAGCACAGAGCCCTATGTGGGGCTTGAACTCACCAACCGCGAGATCATGACCCAAGCTGAAGTCGGATGCTTAACTGACTGAGCCACCCAGCGCCCCTCCATATGATTTTCTTAATAACATTTTCTTCTCTCTAGCTTACTTTGTTGTAAGAATACAACATATAATACATATACAAAGTATGTGTTCATTGACTATGTATGTTATCAGTAAGGTTTCTGGTCAACAGTGGGCTATTAGTAGTTAAGTTGTTTGGAAAGTCAAAAGTTGTATGCAGATTTTTCAGCTGCATGGGGGTTGTGCCCCTAACCCCTCATTGTTAAAGGGTCAACTTATATATGTCACCTTTGCTTCCTAATCCCCGACTCCCTTAGCCTTTCTCACCAGAGCTTTGGTATTTACCCCTAAGATGCTCCTCACTTTTTCTATTACCACTGATACCCTCCTGGCCAAGTCCTATTGTCTTTTGTTTTTGTTTTTGTTTTTCTTCAGTTTCCATTCTTGATGTCTAAGTTATATTTAACACTTTCTTATAATATTTGATGCAACTTGTCTTGCAGTCTTCCTCTCCCATTCCATGGGGCTCTTACCTCTATCCACCAAATCTTCTCTTTTGGAAGCATAGTTACTGTCTTCCCCAATGTCACTCCCACTGTGGCCCTCATCACCTGAGGCCCCAACTTCTGCTGTAGCCTCTTCTCCCTGCAGTCATTCTCTCCTCTCCACCCTGTTTCACATTACCATCAAGTGAGTCCCCAGTTTTCACCATTCTTTGATTCATCAAACTATGATGGAACACCTGTCATATACAGCACTAAACTATCCTAGTGGGATAGCTCCAAAAGATTAAGTCATGTTCCCTCCTTTGGATGAACATACAGGCTGGAGAGGCAGGCACTCTTTGTCAAAACTGTGGAAGACCTTGTAAGCCATGGTAAGGAGCTGGGACTCCACTGTAAAGTCAGTGAAGACCTTTAGAGTCTTAAACAAGGAGGTGACTTGATCAAATTGGAGTTTAGAAGACCACTCTTGCAGGGGTGTGGACAAAGGAGTGGGGATGATGGGATCTGGACAAGGAAAGCAGCCACGAGGATAAGGAGAAATGGATACATTTAAGCCATATTTAGGAAATGGAATCCACAGAATGTAGGGGATGGGGATATCAATTCATTGATTAATATTTCTAATGGTGACTCTGGCTAATGCTTACAAAGTAGAGAAATAAATATTGTGTACAAAAGTATTGACAAAGTTAAAAAATAGAGCCTTATGTTTTATTTTTTAAGTTTTTACTTATTTTGAGAAAGAGAGCACAAGCATGTGCATGTGTGCACGTGTGCATGAGTGGGGGAGGGGCAGAGAGCGAGGGAAAGAGAATTCCAAGCAGGCATCATGCTGACACAGTGCAGAGCCCAACACGGGTCTCGAACCCACGAACCATGAGATCATGACCTGGACTGAAATCAAGAGTAGGATGCTTAACTGACTGAGCCACCCAAAAACAGGGCCTTCTAAATAGATAAGCTCAATTAATTGGCAATTTTAGTTATGTGCAAAGTTAGGTTACCGAGGCACCTTCTTCTGACTCCTTGGTGGGGTTTTTAGGGTCTCCTGCCTGCCCCACCCACTGCTGCAGCAATGCTCCTTAATTATTTCCCAGCATGACTTTCTGCTTCTGTCCAAACATTGTCTTGACCAATACTGTCTAAACATGCTTTGATCAACATTTGATTATTCCCATTTCTCATGGTTACCCCAACATGGAACATGCCTCATTTCTGGCAATCTGTGCCTTTTACTTTCTTCCTTAAGCCTTTCAGGTGAATTCCACACCGATTCTCCTTTTCTTTTCCCCCTCTGCACAGTAATCATGCCTATTTAACAGACTAAAAAATCTAATGTCAGTAAACATTTAGCTCACTGCCTGGCCCACAGTATTTCAGAAATGGAAGCTATTAATATTACCCTGATACTATTTTGTTTTCTGACTTCCTGGTACAGGGCTTCACCCACAATGGAAGCTCAATGGAGATAGATGGCATGCCCATTTTATGTTGACCTGATTATAAATTACAGTGTTAATTATACGATGGCAGAAACAGAACTCTTTCTAATTTTTGGTCACCACGTTTTAGGACAGGAGGTAAAACAATCTTATTTTAACTACCATAAATAGTTGATCTGTTTCTGATGCCTGGAAACTGTTACATTCTGTAATCAAGATAGTTCTGGAAGTGAAGCAACATCAGTATAGAAGCCACCAAGAGCCATTTCTAAGATATCCATTAGTAGTGAATTCCTTACTATTTGATTTTCTGCTTTTTAATAGAAAACTGTTTTGGGGGAATCAAGATCCTATTCGCCCTGTTTCCCAGTTTGCTTTGAAGGCTCAGCTGACCAAAAGACTTGAGGACCTTGCCCATCCCAAGGAAGTCTCCCACCGATATGTACCTAACAGGTTAGTTAGTGTTTGTGTGCTATCAGGTTACATTAGCAGGAGTCCATAGGGAAAATGACACAGAATCTAGCCGTTTTATCTGAAAATGATAAATTGTCCAAACTATAGTAGAAAATTATTGAGGATTAAGGATTCTATGTATTTCCTAATCTGATTCTACAGTAAAACTTTTCCAGAGCAAGATTAATATTAGCCATTATAAACTTGTATTATACTGTATAATGTTTTAGATTACCAGGATTTTGAGTTTTTAATAAAGTGGTAGTATTACAGCAGGGTATGTACCATATATAACATTGTTGTACATGAACTATTTATATGTGCAACTTTTCGTGGATTTTGTATACCACCCGTGGGCTTGATTACCATTAATTAATTACTACATGTGAAGGTTAGAATATTGTTAAGGCTTTTGATACCCATTGCCAGTTTGTTTTTAATGCATATTTGTTGAATGACCAGGTTTTCTGTTGGTTGGCTCTTTGAGGGAAGACTCTGGAGCAAGGGAGGAATGGACTCAAGTAGTGAGGGAGGTTAAAGTAACAAGAAAAAGTTGAAGATACCATTATTTACCTGAAGTTTGGTTTCCAAGATAATTGATGTGTCCACTTTTCTCTTTTTGAGATACAACTTTAGTCAAAAGTCAGCAAACTTTTTCTGGAAGGGGGCAGATAGTAAATTTGACCATAAAGTCTCTGTTTCAACTACCCAACTCCACTACTGTAGTAGGAAGCAGCCACAGATTTTATATAAACTGAACATGTCTGTCTTCCAATAAAACTTTGGAATTTTTGCATCTATGTTTATGAGAGGGATTATTCTGTATTTTTCTTGTAGTGTCTTTGTGGTAACGTTTTTTCTTGTAATGAATGTCTTTACTCATTTTTGGTAATGCTGTCTTCATAGAATCAATTGGAAAATATATAAAATTGGCATTTCTTGTTTATGTATTTCATAGAATCCACAGTGAAATCATCTGCGTCTGGAGCTTTTGAGTAGGATGGTTTTTAATTATAAATTCAATTCACGTAATAGTTATAGGGCTGTTATAAATTTGTCAAATTAACACTTGTTAAGTGGAGCATGGGGTCACAGTTCAACAACAGATCATAACAGAATTTGAAATAAAGAAGATTATTACTCACAGATCCTAGAAGAAGTACCCAGCATGCCTCAAGGAGTCACATGGGCAGGTTAGGACAGAGGGCAGAGAGAGGCAGGACCTGGGGCACATGTCTTATTAGAACCTGTAGGTGGAGTGCTTTGGGTTTCCCAGGCAAAGGCCAGATTCATCAATTCAAACCAAAAGAGCAGGGTGTTGGTAGGCTCCTTGGGAGTCATATCTGAAGGATGCATAAAAGGAAGGCATTGAGGGTCAGGTGACGAGGACTGTTGCTGAAGTCCTATCAGGAATGTATATTTACTTATGCCTCTGTGGACTGTTATCTAGGGCATGTGCTTGTGAGAGGGGCCTGTATCATTTTAAGGTCCCTAGAGGCTGCTTGGCCAAACAAAATGGGTGCTGAGGCAGGAGTACCATGGAGGGGCTTAGTTAAACTCTTGACAAGGGCTGTTAAGATTATATTTTTCTGAATGAGCATTGGTAATGTGTATCTTTCAGTTTTAAAATGTGTTGGCATAAAGTTGTTCATATATTCTTTTATTTTCCTTTCACTTACTATCTGTCCAATCTCTAGTGATTGTCTATAAGAGACTAAGAAAGTATTTGGTTTTAAAAGTAGTAAATTTCCTCCTCTCATTAGTGTATTTTTTGGTCTATTTAGAAGATGCAATTTGGGACGCCTGGGTGCCTCAGTTAGTTAGGTGTCCAACTTTCACTCAGGTCATGATCTCACAGTTCGTGGGTTTAAGCCCCTCATCAGGCTCTGTGATGACAGCTCGGAGCCTGGAGCCTGCTTTGGATTCTGTGTCTCCCTCTCTCTCTGCCCCTCTCCCCCTCATGCTCTATCTCTTTCTCTAAAATAAATAACAAACATTAAAAAAAAGAATTTAGAAGATGCAATTTATTTATTACAGAAAATTAATCTGTTTTGGAATAGGATATTAGAAGCCAGCTGAAACTTGATGGCTGCAACTATTTCTGATTTCTTCCTATGTGGAAAATGGCTCAGCAGTAAAGGGGTAAACTATCATACTTGCTCCTAGGCCTAGAGCTGGAGGTTAGTGTTAAAAATTACTATGATAAGTCTAATTCATATTCACTTCACTCAGTTCTTTTCTCTTCTACAACTTTCAGGGCTCAATATTACTACAGCTGTGGTAGAGAGTCTATAATCTGGGAGATCCCTTCTGCTGCACTGTTTAGCCAGCCATCCAAAAGGATCCAGAAGCTGGCACTGCCCAACAGATTCAAGAAAGAATATCTATTAAATAGGTAAAGTACCTTGACAATCTCTATAAATTCTAACTTAATTTGGTTAAATCTCACAATATTTTATCTATTTTAGTGTATGTGGTTTTATGAACTAGAAGTCCACTTATGTTCAAAGAATCAGGGTAAAAAGATCAAATATTTGCAGCAATTGTAGGTAATCAGAAGGTTATCATCAGTAATTACATTGGACTCAATTGTGACGTTGAACTATGCACTGAACTTAGCATCATTAGTCAGTTAAAAGGAAATATGCAAATGAAAAATCACAAGTTTTTGCATTTTGTAGAATTTGATGTTTCTCTTATGCCTCTGTGACTTTTCAAATGTTGCTCCTTTTGCTTTGAATGATGAATTTCTGCTTGTCTTTAAAAATTATTTTAATGTTTTTGTTTTTTTTTGAGACAGAGAGAGAGAGACAGAGTGCAAGTAAGGAAGGGGCAGAGAGAGAGGGAGACACAGAATCTGAAGCAGGCTCCAGGCTCTGAGCTGTCAGCATAGAGCTCAACATGGGGCTCAAACCCACAAACTGCGAGATCATGACCTGGGCTGAAGTCAGATGCTCAACCAAATGAGCCACCCAGTTGCCCCGCTCCTTGTCTTTAAAAGACAATTTTTGGGCACCTGGGTGGTTCAGTCAGTTAAGCATCTTGATTTCTGCTCAAGTCATGATCTCACGGTTCATGAGATCGAGCCCTGCATATCGGGCTTTGCGTGGATCCTGCTTAGGATTCTCTCTCTCCCTCTCTCTGCCCCTCCCCCTCAAAATAAATAAAATAAACTTAAAAAAAATTAAGTAAAAGACAGCTTAGGTGATACTTCCATATGGCAGCTAAGATTGTGATATGGTTCTTGGAAAAATGCTAAGTTGCATTAATGGAATATATACAGTGTACAGTTACAGGGAGGTGATGGTCCTAGCCTATACTACTTTAGTCAAGACATAGTAGGTGGATGTTTCCACTTATGGATGTTATTCTTTAAGAAAATGATACTTATGCTAAGTGAAGTGTCATACAGAGAAGGACAGATTCCGTATGTTTTCACTCCTGTGTGGATCCTGAGAAACTTAACAGAAGACCATGGGGGAGGGGAAGAAAAAAAATGGTTAGAGAGGGAGGTAGCCAAAACATAAGAGACTCCTAAAAACGGAGAACAAACTGAGGGTTTATGGGGGGTGGGAGGGAGGGGTGGGTGGGTGATGGGGTATTGAGGAGGGCACCTGTTGGGATGAGCACTGGGTGTTGTATGGAAACCAATTTGACAATAAATTTCATATTAAAAAAAAAACAAAACCAAAAATAAATAAAAACATTTTTAAAAATTAAAAAAAATGATATTAAACTTGAAACTATGCAGAAGGAGCTGCATGATATTTTGAGGCTTCTGGAAATATGTTACCTAAAAAATAGTTAAGAGAAATGACATGGGTAGCTTAGAGAAGAGACCAAGGAAGCAGTGATAGCTGTGTTCAAATATTTAAAGGGTCAGCATCTGAATGAGGAAAAGGAGGTAGAAGTAAAATTACTTTGTGTTGATCCTAAAACTAGATGTAGAACAAGGAATTTACAGAGCAGGAGGTGTCAGCTAAGTGTAGGAGAATCTTTCTGACTAGCTAGCCAATAATGGAAATGTTTACCTGGAAAAATCAACTGCCATCATTCCCATAATCCCTGAAAGTGTTCAAGCATAAGCTGGAATTATGACTTTACATGAATTTTAAAAGATTCCTGCATTTCAGGGAGAGATTGAACTGGGTAACTTGAGTCTTTTTCCATCATAGAATCCAGCAAAAGAAGCCCAATTCCTCCTACAAAATTTCATTTCCTTATTTATCAGTTTGTGCAACAAAATCTGCAGATTTAGTTAAAATAGATATATAATTTGTAGTTACATATCTATATTTACTTATTTATTTTTACTTTTATTTTTTCTTTATCTATGTTTATAATCCAGAGGAATACTTTAATATTTCACCACTTTCTGAGAGACCTGAATTTGATGTTTCATATAAGTGAAACCCCCTTGAATGCTAAAACTTGCTTTATTTTTAAAAGTTTGTTTCCCTACTTTCCTAAGCAGACGTCTCTGCTACTAAACATACATATAACCTTTGTTCATTGGCTTGAGATCTTTATTATGAACATCAACTATGTACTTCAATACTGAAAACCTCCCAGAAGCTGTTTAAATATGAAGTACAGTTTTTTATTAGGCTAAGTGGTCTGACTTCTTGCTGTTAGATTATTAGATATTTGTTTCTTATAGTTTTCCTGTCATTTCTTTTTTTAACAGGGGAATAGTCTCTAACTAGCCTCTTTTTAAAAATTTAATTTAATTTTAATTCCAGTGTAGTTAACATACAGTGTTATATTATTTTCAGGTGTATAATATAGGGATTCAATAGTTTTATGCATTACTCAGTGCTCATCATAATAAATGTACTCTTAATCCCCATCACCTATTTCACCCACCCACCTACCTCCCTACTGGTAACCATCTGTTTATTCTGTATAGCTAAAAGCCTGTTTTTTTGTTTTGTTTTGTATTTTTTGTTTTTGGTTTATCTCTCTTTCTCTTTTCCTTTACTGTTTGTTTTGTCTCTTAAATTCTATATATGAGTGAAATCATATGGTATTTGTCTTTCTCTGGCTTATTTCACTTAGCATTATACTCTCTGGATCCATGTTGTTGCAAATAACAAGGTTTCATTCTTTTTAATGGCCAAATAATATTCCATTGTGTGTGTGTGTGTGTATATATGTGTGTGTGTGTGTGTATATATATATCTCACATCTTCATTCATGGATATCTCACATCCATTGATGGACACTTGGCTGCTTCCATAATTTTTTTTTTTTTTTAATTTGAGAGAGAGAGTGTGCATGAGCAGGGGAGAGGGGCAGAGGGGCAGAAGGGCAGAGGGGGGAGGGAGAGAGAGAGAGAGAGGGAGAGAATCTTTTTTTTTTTTTAGTTTTATTTTTTATTTTCTTAAATTTACATCCCAATTAGTTAGCATATAGTGCAACAATGATTTCAGGAGTAGATTCATTAGTGCCCCTTACCCATTTAGCCCATCCCCCCCACAACCCCTCAGTAACCCCCAGTTTGTTCTCCATATTTATAAGTCTCTTCTGTTTTGTCCCCCTCCCTGTTTTTATATTATTTTTGTTTCCCTTCCCTTATGTTCATCTGTTTTATCTCTTAAAGTCCTCATATGAGTGAAGTCATATGATTTTTGTCTTTCCCTGACTGACTGATTTCACTTAGCATAATACCTTCCAGTTCCATCCATGTAGTTGCAAATGGCAAGATTTCATTCTTTTTGACTGCGAGTAATACTGAGGGAGAGAATCTTAAGTAGACTCCACACTCAGCATAGAGCCTGATGCAGCACTTGATCCCATGGCCCTGGGATCTTGACCTGAGCCAAAGTCAAGAGTTGGATGCCTAACCTACTGAGACACCCAGGAACCCCTGCTTGCATAATTTTGACTAGCCTCTTTTTTTGATTCTATGTATTAGAAACAGATAACTAAGCTTGTTAGAATTGTGTGAGGAGGAAAAAAAGCAAGTGTTTAATGAAGACACACCAGGCTTGCCAATAAATGTATTACATGAGCTTGAACTTTGGGACATGTATTTTAGTGATTAACTAGAGGGGCTCAACAGCAGACTTGAACAGTCAGAAGAAAGAGTCAGCAAACTTAGATAGGTTAATTGAGATTATCTGAGGAACAGAAAGAAAAAAAAATGAAATAAAATTAACAAATCCTCATGACCAAGTTGAATTTGTCCAGGAATGCAAGAATATGTTGGATTCAACTTACTATAATCAATATAATACATCAAATTAACAGAATAAGAAAACCAAAAACCACATGATCATTTCAATAGACTCAGAAAAATCATTTGACAAAATTCAACACACTATAAAAATACTTAAGAAACTAGGTATAGAAGGGGACTTCCTCAAGCTGATAAAGAACATCTGTAAAAAAAAAAAACCCACTGCTAACATAATAATTAATGGTAAAAGACTGAATGCTTTCCCCCTAAGATCAGGAATAAGACAAGGATGTCAACTCTCACCACTTCTGTTGAACATCATATTGGAGGTTCTAGTCAGGGTGCCATTAGGCAAGAAAAAGAAGTAAAAAGCATTCAGGTTGGAAAGGAAAAAGTAAAACTACTTTCTCTACTCATAGTTCACATGATTAGAAAATCTTAAGGAATCCATATTAAAACTATGGGAACTAATAAATGAGTTCAGGAAGGCACAGAGTCCAAGAGCAATATACAAAAACAATTGTATTTCCATTAGCAATTAACCAATCTGAAAATGAAGGTAGGAAAATAATTCTATTTGTAGTAGCACCAAACAGAACAAAATAATACATGTAATGCAATAGTACTCAGCCTTAAAAAGGAAGGAAATTCTGATACATGCTCCAATATGAATGGACCTTGAAGACATTATGCTAAATGAAATAAGTCATCCACAAAAGGACACTGTATGATTCCACTTATAAGTGGTACCAACTGTAGTCAAATTTGTAAAGAAAGAAAGTAGGATGGTGGTTGGCAAGGACTAAGCTGGGGGGGAGGGGGGAATTAGTTGTTTAACTGGTATAGAGTTCTACAAGATGAAAAGAGTTCTGAAGATTGGTTGCACAACAATGTTAATGCATTTAACATTACTGTAGCAAATACTTAAGAATGGTTAAGATGGTAAATTTTATGTTGTATGTATTTTACTACAGTGAAAAATAATAAAGTAACAAAATACTTAACAAGAGAAGTTCAAATTGTTGAAAGAAATTAGACTTAAATACATGGAAAGACATTTCCTGTTCATGAATTGGAAGTCTTAATTTTGTCATGATGGTACATTTTTCCAAATTGATCAACATAGTGTAATCCCTATTGAGATTCCAGCTGCCTTTTTTGATAGAAATTGACAATGCAATCTAAAATTCATAGAGAAAAGCAAAGGACCCAGAAGAGCAAAACAAAACAAAACAACAACAAAAAAAAAACCTTGAAAAATAACAGTTATTTGAAAACTTATTTAAAAGCTACAGTAATCAAGACAGTATGTTACTGGCATAACAATAGACATATAGATCTACAGAACAGAGTTGAAAGTCCAGAAATAAACCCTTATATTTATGGTCAATGGATTTTTTTAAAGTTTATTTATTTATTTATTTTGTGTGTGAGAGAGAATGAATGGGAGAGGGGCAGAGAGAGGGGGAGGGGCAGAGAGAGAGGGAGGGACAGAGGATCTGAAGCAGACTCTGTGCTGACAGAAGAGAGCCCTATGCAGGGCTTGAACTCATGAACTGTGAGATCATGACCTGAGCTGAAGTTGGACACTATAAAACTCTTAGAAAAAATAGACATAAATCTCTGTGACCTAGGCAATTGTTTCTCAGTTATGACAACAAAAACGTGACAAAAAATAATAAATTGGATTTCATCAAAAGTGAAAGCTTTTGTATATCAAAGGATATCATCAAGAAAGTAAAAAGTAAACCCACCAATTGGGAGAAAATATTTGCAAGTCATATATCTGATAAAAGAGTAGTATTCAGAATATATATATAAAATATTTAGAACAGTGCAAAAAAGACAACACAATTTAGAAAATGAGCAAAGGATTTGAATAGACATTTCTCCAAAGAAGACATACAGGTGAACAGGAAACACACGAAAAGATACTAAATATCATTAATCATCTTGGAAATACACATTAAACCACAAAGACACCACTTCACACCTTCTAGAATGGCAATAATAATAACTAATAGGAAATAATATGTATTGGTGAGGATATGGAGAAATTGAAACCCTTATACATTGCTGGTGGTAATGTAAAATGGTGCAGTTTATGTGGAAAGCCACTTTCTAGTTCCTCAAAAGTTAAAAAATAGAGTTATCAGGGGCATCTGGGTGGCTTAGTTGTTTAAGTGCCCAACTCTTGGTTTCAGCTCATGTCATGATCTCGGAGTTTGTGAGATTGAACCCCACACATTGAGCTCTGCATTCACAGCATGGAGCCTGCTTGGGATTCTCTCTCTCTTTCTCTGCCCCTCCCTTGCTCATGCATGCTCTCTCTCTCTCAGAATAAGTAAATAAACATTAAAAAAATCAGTAAAAAAAAATAAAGTTATCATATGATCAGCATTCTACTCCTAGGCATGTCCCCAAGGGAATTGAAAGCAAATGTTCACACAGAAACTTGTACATGAATATGCATAGCAGCATTTCATAAAAGCAAAAAAAGTGGAAACAACTCAAATGTTCACTATGGATGAATGGATAAACAAAATGTGACAAATCCATACAACGGAATATTATTCAGCCATAAAAAGGAATGTTATACTGATACATGAATCTGTTATACTGATACATGAATCTTGAAAATAGGCCAAGTGAAGGAAGCCAGATACAAAAGGCTGCATATTTGGTATGATTCCACTTATTTGAAATGTCCAGAATAGGCAAATCCATAGACAGAAAGTAGATTAGTGGTTGGGGGTGGGGGAGGGAAATGAAGTAATGGAGAGGAACTGTTAATCAGTATGGGGTTTCTCTTGGAGTGATGAAAACATTCTGAATTTAAAAAAATTTTTTTAACGTTTATTTATTTTTGAGACAGAGAGAGACAGAGCTTGAATGGGGGGAGGGTCAGAGAGAGAGGGAGACACAGAATCAGAAGCAGGCTCCAGGTTCTGAGCTGTCAGCACAGAGCCCGACGCGGAGCTCAAACCCACAGACCACGAGATCATGACCTGAGCCGAAGTCAGACGCTTAACCGACTGAGCCACCCAGGCGCCCCAAGACATTCTGAATTTAGATAGTGACAGTAGTTACACAACTTTGTGAAAATGCTAGACACCACTGAATTGTACATTTTAAAAAGGTAAATTCTATGGTATGCTAATTTTATATCAATTTTGAAATCTAACAGACTACCTCTAGAGGGTAATCATATATTTATTTGTGGAAAACTGTTTTCATATTAGGTTTGTAGTTTTGTTGGTTGGTAAGTTTTTGTACTAGGAAAGGAATATTTGGGGAACAGCCTATGAAAATTGGTCAAGTTGCTGGGCATTATACCTAGCAGTTTCAAACTGCACTGCAGAAGAGACTGGCCATCACAGAGGGGCCCCTGATAGTGACTGGAATTTTTATCTCAGGGACTTAATATGAGGTTTTGGTAGGAAGTGAAGTGTTTTTTATTTTTTAAAATTAATTAATTTATTGATTGATTTATCTTTATTATTTTTTTAAATGTTTTATTTATTTTTGAGGCAGAGAGAGACAGAGCATGAGCAGAGGAGGGGCAGAGAGAGAGGGAGACACAGAATCCAAAGCAGGCTCCAGGCTCTGAGCTGTCAGCACAGAGCCCGACACGGGGCTTGAACTCACAAACCGCGAGATCATGACCTGAGCTGAAGTTGGACGCTTAACTGACTGAGCCACCCACGCACCCCTATTTTTTGTTTTAATATGATATTTATTGTCACATTGGTTTCTATACAACACCCAGTGCTCATCCCAACAGGTGCCCTCCTCAATACCCATCACCCCCCCCTTCCAACCCCCCATCAACCCTCAGTTTGTTCTGTTTGTTCTCATATGGTTTGGCTCCCTCCCTCTCTAACTTTTTTTTCCTACCCCTCCCCCATGGTCTTCTGTTAATTTTCTCAGGATCCACATAGGAGTGAAAACGTATGGCATCTGTCTTTCTCTGTATGACTTATTTCACTTAGCATCAACACTGTCCAGTTCCATCCACGCTGCTACAAAAGGCCATATTTCATTCTTTCTCATTGCCACATAGTATTCCATTGTGTATATAAACACAATGTCTTTATCCATTCATCAGTTGATGGACATTTAGGCTCTTTCCATAATTTGGCTATTGTTGCAAGTGCTGCTATAAACATTGGGGTACAAGTGCCCCTATGCATCAGCACTCCTGTATCCCTTGGGTAAATTCCTAGCAGTGCTATTTCTGGGTCATAGGGTAGATCTATTTTTTAATTTTTTGAGGAACCTCCACACTGTTTTCCAGAGCGGCTGCACCAGTTTGCATTCCCACCAACAGTGCAAGAGGGTTCCCGTTTCTCCACATCCTCTCCAGCATCTATAGTCTCCTGATTTGTTCATTTTGGCCACTCTGACTGGCGTGAGGTGATATCTGAGTGTGGTTTTGATTTGTATTTCCCTGATGAGGAGCGACGTTGAGCATCTTTTCATGTGCCTGTTGACCATCTGGATGTCTTCTTTAGAGAAGTGTCTATTCATGTTTTCTGCCCATTTCTTCACTGGATTATTTGTTTTTCGGGTGTGGAGTTTGGTGAGTTCTTTATAGATTTTGGATACTAGCCCTTTGTCCGATATGTCATTTGCAACTATCTTTTCCCATTCCATTGGTTGCCTTTTAGTTTTGTTGATTGTTTCCTTTGCAGTACAGAAGCTTTTTATCTTCATGAGGTCCCAATAGTTCATTTTTGCTTTTAATTCCCTTGCCTCTGGGGATATGTCAAGTTTAAGAAATTGCTGCGGCTGAGGTCAGGTCTTTTCCTGCTTTCTCCTCTAGTGTTTTGATGGTTTCCTGTCTCACATTCAGGTCTTTTATCCATTTTGAGTTTATTTTTGTGAATGGTGTATGAAAGTGTCTAGTTTCATTCTTCTGCATGTTGCTGTCCAGTTCTCCCAGAACCATTTGTTAAAGAGACTGTCTTTTTCCATTGGATATTCTTTCCTGCTTTGTCAAAGATTAGTTGGCCATACTTTTTGGGTCTAATTCTGGGGTTTCTATTCTATTCCATTGGTCTATGTGTCTGTTTTTGTGCCAATACTATGCTGTCTTGATGATGACAGCGTTGTAGTAGAGGCCAAAGTCTGGGATTGTGATGCCTCCCGCTTTGGTCTTCTTCAAAATTACTTTGGCTATTCAGGGTCTTTTGTGGTTCCATACAAATTTTAGGATTGCTTGTTCTAGCTTCGAGAAGAATGCTGGTGCAATTTTGATTGGGATTGCATTGAATGTGTAGATAGCTTTGGGTAGTATTGACATTTTAACAATATTTATTCTTCCAACCCATGACAACGGAATGTTTTTCCATTTCTTTATATCTTCTTCAATTTCCTTCATAAGCTTTCTGTAGTTTCAGCATACAGATCTTTGACATCTTTGGTTAGATTTATTCCTAGGTATTTTATGCTTCTTGGTGCAATTGTGAATGGGATCAGTTTCTTTATTTGTCTTTCTGTTGCTTCATTATTAGTGTATAAGAATGCAACTGATTTCTGTTCGTTGATTTTGTATCCTGCAACTTTGCTAAATTCATGTATCAGTTCTAGCAGACTTTTGGTGGAGTCTGTCGGGTTTTCCATGTATAATATCACGTCATCTGCAAAAAGTGAAAGCTTGACTTCATCTTTGCCAATTTTGATGCCTTTGATTTCCTTTTGTTGTCTGATTGCTGATGCTAGAACTTCCAACACTATGTTAAACAACAGCAGTGAGAGTGGACATCCCTGTCATGTCCCTAATCTCAGGGGGAAAGCTCTCAGTTTTTCTCCATTGAGGATGATATTAGCTGTGGGCTTTTCATAAATGACTTTTATGATGTTTAAGTATGTTCCTTCTATCCTGACTTTCTCGAGGGTTTTTATTAAGAAAGGATGCTGTATTTTGCCAAATGCTTTTTCTGTGTCGATTGACAGGATCATATGGTTCTTTTCTGTTATTAATGTGATGTATCACATTGATTGATTTGTGAATGTTGAACCAGCCCTGCAGCCCAGGAATGAATCCCACTTGATCATGGTGAATAATTCTTTTTATATGCTGTTGAATTCGATTTGCTAGTATCTTATTGAGAATTTTTGCATCCATATTCATCAGGGATATTGGCCTGTAGTTCTCTTTTTTTGCAGGGTCTCTGTCTGGTTTAGGAATCAAAGTATGCTGGCTTCATAGAATGAGTCTGGAAGTTTTCCTTCCCTTTCTATTTTTTAAAACAGCTTGAGAAGAATAGGTATTATCTCTGCTTTACATGTCTGGTAGAATTCCCCAGGAAAGCCATCTGGTCCAGGACTCTTATTCGTTGGGAGATTTTTGATAACTGATTCAATTTCTTTGCTGGTTATGGGTCTGTTCAAGGTTTCTATTTCTTCCTGTTTGAATTTTGGAAGTGTGTGGTTGCTTAGGAATTTGTCCATTTCTTCCAGGTTGTCCAGTTTGTTGGCATATAATCTTTCATAGTATTCCCTGATAATTGCTTGTATTTTTGAGGAAATGGTTGTAATAAATCCAATTTCATTCATGATTTTATCTATTTGGGTCATCTCCCTTTTCTTTTTGAGAAGCCTGGCTAGAGGCTTATCAATTTTGTTTATTTCTTCAAAAAACAACTCTTGGTTTCATTGATCTGCTCTACAGTTTTTTTAAGATTCTATATTATTTATTTCTGCTCTGATCTTTATTATTTCTCTTCTTCTGCTGGGTTTGGGGTGTCTTTGCTGTTCTGATTCTATTTCCTTTAGGTGTGCTGTTAGATTTTGTATTTGGGATTTTTCTTGTTTCTTGAGATAGACCTGGATTGCAATTTATTTTCCTCTCAGGGCTGCATTTGCTGCATCCCAAAGCATTTGGATTGTTGTATTTTCATCTTCACTTGTTTCCATATATTTTTAAATTTCTTCTCTAATTGCCTGGTTGACCCATTCTTTCTTTAGTAGGATGCTCTTTAACCTCCATGCTTTTGGAGGTTTTCCAGACTTTTTCCTGTGGTTGATTTCAAGTGTCATAGCATTGTGGTCTGAAAGTGTTCATGGTATGATCTCAATTCTTTTATACTTATGAAGGGTTGTTTTGTGATCCAGTATGTGATCTATTTTGGAGAATGTTCCATGTGCATTCAAGAAGAAAGTATATTCTGTTGCTTTGGGATACAGAGTTCTAAATATATCTGTCAAGTCCATCTGATCCAATGTATCATTCAGGGCCCTTGTTTCTTTATTGATTTTGTGTTTAGATGAGCTATCCGTTGCTCATAGGGTATTTATTGCTTTAATCCTTGGTATTAAAGTCTCCTGCAATTACCACATTCTTATCAATAAGGTGCTTATGTTTGTGATTAATTGTTTTATATATTTGGGTGCATAGACATTTATAATTGTTAGCTCTTCCTGATGGATAGACCCTGTAATTATTATATAATGCCCTTCTTCATCTCTTGTAACAGCCTTTAATTTAAAGTCTAGTTTGTCTGATATAAGTATGGCTACTCCAGCTTTCTTTTGACTTCCAGTAGCATGATAAATAGTTCTCCATCCCCTCACTTTCAATCTGAAGGTGTCCTCAGGTCTAAAATGAATCTCTTGTAGACAGCAAATAGATGGGTCTTGTGTTTTTATTCATTCTGATACCCTGCGTCTTTTGTTTGGAGCATTTAGTCCATTTACATTCAGTGTTATTATAAACAGATATGGGTTTAGAGTCATTGTGATGTCTGTAGGTTTCATGCTTGTAATGATGTCTCTGGTACTTTGTGGTCCTTGCAACATTTCACTCACAGAATCCCCCTTAGGATCTCTTATAGGGCTGGTTTAGTGGTGATGAATTCCTTCAGTTTTTGTTTGTTTGGGAAGACCTTTATCTCTCCTTCTATTCTGAATGACAGACTTGCTGGATAAAGAATTCTCAGCTGCATATTTTTCTCTTCATCACATTGAAGATTTCCTGCCATTCCTTTCTGGCCTGCCAAGTTTCAGTAGATAGATCTGCCACTAGTCTTATGGGTCTCCCTTTATAAGTTAGAGTGTGTTTATCCCTAACTGCTTTCAGGATTTTCCCTTTATCCTTGTATTTTGCCAGTTTCACTATGATGTGTCATACAGAAGATAAATTCAAGCTATGCCTGAAGGGAGTTCTCTGTGCCTCTTGGATTTCAATGCCTTTTTCCTTCCCCATATCAGGGAAGTTCTCAACTATGATTTGTTCAAGTACACCTTCAGCCCCTTTCTCTCTCTCTTCCTCTTCTGGAATTCCTATTATATAGATATTGTTCTGTTTGATTGCATCACTTAGTTCTCTAATTCTCCCCTCATACTCCTGGATTTTTTTATCTCTCTTTTTCTCAGCTTCCTCTTTTTCCATAATTTTATCTTCTAATTCACCTATTCTCTCCTCTGCCTCTTTAATCCGAGCTGTGGTCGCCTCCATTTTATTTTGCACCTCATTTATAGCATTTTTTAGTTCCTCATGACTGTTTCTTAGTCCCTTGATCTCTTTAGCAATAGATTCTCTGCTGTCCTCTATACTTTTTTCAAGCCCAGCAATTAATTTTATGACTATTATTCTAAATTCTTGTTCTGTTATATGGCTTAAATCATTTTTGACCAATTCATTAGCTGTCACTACTTCCTGGAGTTTCTTTTGAGGATAGTTCTTCCATTTCATCATTTTGGGTAGTCCCTGGAGTGGCGCGGAACTGCAGGGCACTTCCCCTGTGCTGTCTGGAGTAACTTGTGTTGGTGGGCAGGGCTGCAGTCAGACCTGATGTTTGTCCCCAGCCCACTGCTGGGGCCACAGTCAGACTGGTGTGTACCTTATCTCACCCTCTCCCAGGGGCAGGACTCACTGTGGAGTGGTGTGGCCCCTGTCTGGGCTACTTGCACACTACCAGGCTTGTGGTGCTGCTTTGATGGGATCTGGCATATTAGCTGAGGTGGATTCGCAGGGTGCACAGGGTGGGAGGGGCAGGCTTAGCTTGCTTTGCTGTAGGTGGTCCCCTGTGGGAGGGGCCCTGCAGCACCAGGAGGGAGGCAGACCCGTCAGAGGGTTGGATCCACAGAAGCACATCGTTGTGTGTTTGTGCAGTGCAAGCAAGTTTGGTGACAGAAACTGGTTCCCTTTGGGATTTCTGCCGGGGGATGGGAGAGGGAGATGACTCTGGCCGAGCTGAGCTCTGTCTTCCAGGGCTCAACAACTCTCCCTCCCAGTGTCCTCTCACCCTCCCACTCTCCGAGCAGAGCTGTTGACTTTTAACATTCCAGATGTTAAGTCCTGCTGGCTGTCAGAACTCACGGAGTCTGGCACCTCCGCTTTTGCAAGCCAGACTCAGGGGCTCTGCTTTGCTGGTGGGCTGTCCCTCTGCCCCGGCTCCCTCCTGCCAGTCCATGTAGCGCGCACCGCCTCTCCGCCCTTCCTACCCTCTTCCATGGGCCTCTTGTCTACGCTTGGCTCTGGAGAGTCCGTTCTCCTCAAGTGAAGTGTTTTTTAAACTGCAAGTCTCAACCCATCAGTGGATCATAAAATGGATTCCAGTTTTTTTTTAATGAAATCAAATGGAATTTAAAAAATCAGAATACCTTACTCAGGTAAAGCATTGTTTCATGATAATTTTGTTTTGGATATACAGCACACACACACACACACACACACACACACACACACACACAGATTTACATATACTGTATCAGTATAAAATGCACTTCTTACTGTGGCTCATAGTACAAATATTTTTAGAAAACACCAATCTGATATTTAAAAAAAAAACCCAACTATGATTATGGGAAAAGAAGTTTTTAAGATAGAAACAATATATATAATTGATCAGAGGTTGATTATAGCAATGAAAAAATGCAGTTTTTTTTCCTCCAATGATTATAATATTTCATGTTCCATTTGTATATAGGCCCTACAGTGATTACTTAACAAGAAGTTCTCATCAAATCTCTGATCCTTCACCCCGTTTATTACAACTGTCAATAGCCAAAGCCATAAATCCAAACTATGTTCCTCCAAAAAAGGTAAGTGGGTCCATGTGAAAGAAACAGTTCCTGATTGATTTTGCAACATGTAACATGTTTATAACTGTAGCATGCTGTCCTCTTATTTCTGGGTGTATCTTCCTTTTTCCCGTTTATGTTTCCCTCTCATCAAATGAACTTTTCTTACTATCTCCTCTATGCCTAATTTATCAGCCAAGATTTAATCAGAGAAGCAGAACAGCTATGCAGAATTTAAGCAATTGTGGAAGCTGATAGAGAAGTCTATGGAAGGCTGTTTAGGCAGTTGGAACTTGGGTCTTGTTATACACCCAGAAGCAATGAGAGATAGTAAGGGTAGGCCAGCACTTACTTGGAAAGTATCTACTTCAGGGCAACCCAATACAAGTTATTCAGGCAGGTGGAATCTGACCTCCTCAGGCAGGAGAGAAAGGGCTGATTGTATTCATAAGAAAGGCTCAGCCGTATTTAGGGGTCCCCATCTTCATTGGAATCTGCTCATATATTCCCATTCCAATTTTCAAGGTCCTGTTCCTTCTCAATCATTGCTTTAACTTGAACGTAGGAGACCAGACAAATTTGGTAATTCAATTTGCACTATAATTCACCCACTCACAGAATTAGATTTCGAGTTTGGTTTTCAGAATTTTCAGCCCTGTGATCATAGACTATAAGGATTTCTTTTATGGAAGTCACAGAAACTTTCTGGTCCTTTACCCAGACCTTAAGGTGGAAGCTTAAATGCCTGAGCCAGTCATTTCTTAACTCACTTTCTCCAGTGTACTTAGAAACAACCAAATAATCCCACTATACTTCTTTATTTCACTAAAATATTTTCTGGTAGCAGCTGCTTGGTCACTCGAAGTCTTGCTTTCTGTTTTGCCACTGCATGCTATGGACTACCAGGATTTTTTCTTAACTTCTGGCAACAGAATCATGAATAACTTTAAATCCAAATACTCAAAAAACAAATTCCAGATAATCTAGAACCAATACAGAGAACCAATTCTTAAAGTTGGGATTTGGTTATTTGTTGCTTCATACCAAAGCACCCCCAAACTTAGTAGTGTAAAACAATAAGCATTTTATTACACTCAAGCATTTTATGAATTAGAAATCCCTCAGCTAGTATATCTCTAGTGGCTTGGGTGTCTGAAATGGTAGGGGGCTGAAAGTTCCTTTATACTTGTCTTAATCAGCTTGGGCTGCTATAACAAAATACCATAGACTGAATGCCTTAAAAGACATTTATTTCTCACAGTTCTGGAGACAGAGAAGTCCACGATCAAGGTGTAGCAGATTCTCTTCTTGATGAAGGTCCTCTTCTTGGTTTGTAGACAGCCACCATCTTGCTGTGTACTCACATGACTTCTTTTTGTGTGCAAAGAGGAGTTCTTATCTCTCTTCTTATAAGGACACCAATCCCATTATGAGGGTTCTAACCTCATGACTTCATCTAAACGTAATTACCTCCCAAAGGCCCCACCTCCCAATATTAACCCACTGGGGACTAGGACTTCAACATATGAATTTGAGAGGGACATTAACAGTCAGTCCATAACAACATCTGTGTGTGGTACCTTGGCTGATATGACTTAAATGCTAGACTCAGTTGGGAATATCCACAGGAGCACCTTCTTTTGGCCTCTCCATATAGCTTAGACTTCTCTCAGCATAGCAGCTGTATTCTGATAAGGAATATTCTAAAATGGAATGTTTCAAGGGTGAGCATACCAAAAGAACCAGGTAGAACTGCATAATTTTTTTTGAGTTGGCCTTGGTAGTCACATAATGTCACTACAGTCATATTCTGTTGATTTATGGAGTTACAAGTCTGGCCAGATTCAAGGGGGCAGGGATACAAACCCCAGCTCTCACTGAGAGAAGAATAATTTCAAAGAATTTATAGCCACTTAAGAAAAGAACCTGCAAATCCAGTGATGTGAGTCTTTTGGTATCCTTGAGCATGGTTTTTGTATATAGAAAAGACTGTTCAGAGGTATGTTCTTGATTTAAATAATTAGTAGTCAATTTTTAAAACTTGAAGTTAAAAATCTATTTCTTTCGGGATGACCGAGTGGCTCAGTAGGTTGAGCATCTGACTCTAGCTCAGGTCATAATCTCATGGTTCCTGAGTTCAAGCCCTGCGTCAGGGTCTGTGCTGACAGCTTAGAGGCAGGAGCCTGCTTTGGATTCTGTGTCTCCCTCTCCCTCTGCCCCTTCCCCACTCACACTCTGTCTCTCTCTCTCTGTCTCTCGCTCTCTCAAAAATAAATAAACAGTAAAAATATCTTTTTCTTTCTCAGGCTTTTAAATTTAATGCATAAGTTTTATTACTCTGTTTATAATTCCAGAAGTTTAACAATAACTTTTAAGAGTCCTGAATAATGTTTGATTTGGTTTCTAAACTTAATCAAATGCCTCCAAATAACTTATATCATATTTACTAATATATTAAATTTGATTTATTTTGTAAGCCTTTTACTTCAGCCATCTACATTAATGAACAAAATCTCAAATATTAAATAACTATTTAAAAATCTGCATTAAACTTATCAATATGGTGAACTTAAAGTTTTCAATGTTGTAAGAATGACATAAACTTAAGATTTCAATCTAATGTTATAACTCACATATATGCTTCAAGTTGCAGTTGTAAGGTGATCACTCTAAAAGGCCAAATTCTCTTAAACATGCACATGGTTGTTTTTGTTTTTGTTTTTTTTGTTTTGTTTTTTGTTTTTTGTTTTGTAAGCTCTATGCCCAGTGTGAGACTTGAACTCATGACCCAAGATCAAGACTCACATGCTCTACCAACTGAACTAGCCAGGAACCCCCATGTACGTGCTTTTTAATTTTAATAATATACATAGTTTTTGTTTCTATAATAATTTTTAATTTACTGAAAAGTTGCAAGAATTAACATTTTATTCCATTTGCTTAATCATTCTGTCTCCTCCATGTGGGGTGTGTGTGTGTGTGTGTGTGTGTGTGTGTATTTAGTTATTTCCCTGAATCATTTTTGAGAGTTACAGATATCATATAGTCATTTTCCTAAATACTTCAGTGTGTATTTCCCAAGAACAAGGACATCATCTTATGTAACCACTGGATTGTTATCAAAATGAGGAAGTTTTATTGATAGATACTGTATCCACTCCATAGTCCATGTCCAAATGTCATCAATTCTAGCGCATACTTATTCTTAGTACCAGGTATTATTAATTATATGATTTTATTTCTCTTAGCTTTTTTGCAGTTAATGCTGAACCTTCCGAGAGTTTAAAAATATACATGCCCACTAGGGCACCTGGGTGGCTCAGTTGGTTAAGCATTAGACTGTGGCTCAGCTCATGATCTCATGGTTCCTGAGTTGGAGCCCCATATCAGGCTTCATGCCAACAGTGTGGGCTCTGCTTGGGATTCTCTCCCTCTCTGTCCCTCCCTACCCCTCCCCTGCTCACATGTGTGTTCTCATACACACACACACTCTCTCAAGATAAATAAATAAACTTAAAAAAAAAATACACATGCCCACAAAGGAAGCCAAGTTACTTTCACAGGTACCTGAGATTACTTGCCACCAGAGACTTTGGATGGATGAACTGTAAAAAATCTTTTTTCCCTTCTATGAATGTGTTACTGAGTCTCTTTTTTATGGTAACTTTGTCACTACAAACTTAAAAAGAGTTGGTTTCATAGCTCACTTAGTGCATATCCATCATTCTCTCTCTACTTGCAGATGTCTGCAGCTCCTACTTAAGACTAATCAAACTGTTTAGATTTTTAAAATCTTTGACTCTTGAGAGATTTTGGCTTTGAAGACTCCTATTTTATATTTAGCAGATATCTTTGAGTATTAAACACATGTACTCTGGATACCTCACATGACTTTGTCTGACTTGTTGTCCTAATTTATGAAGTCATTCTATCAACATGTCTCCCCACCATTATTCTCAATCTGATTATTTTCTGAGAACAAAAATTTGAGAAGTAAAGTTACCAGATCAAGGGTATGAACATTTTTGAGGTGATTTATATATTATCCCAAAATGTGTTCCAACAAAAGTGATTTTGATTTACATAGCCAGTTGCATTATTTGGGCTGACTTTTGCAGTGCATTCTTGCCAACATTAGATATTATTTTACAAAATATTAATTTTATAATAAAAATACTATCTCATTAATAAACACTTTCATTTCTTTGATTAACAAATTCAGTAATTCTCAACATTTTATTTAACTATGTATTTTTCTTTTATAAATTTGTCTATTCATGGCTTTTTATTTTTCTAATGGTCTGCACATTTTGTATTGATTCATAACAGTTCTTTACATATTATAGATATTCTTCATTATATATATGTATATATAATATAATATAATATTGCTATATATATATACACACACACATATATATATACACACACACATATATATGTGTATATATATATATATATATATATATATATATATATATATAAATTATTTTTTCCAGCATATATTTTGCAATTTTGGAGTTATAATTTACATAAAATGCATAGATCTTAAGTGTATAGTTTAAGAAGATTTTAACAAATGTATATATCCATTCAATAATCACCTCAATCAAGATATAAAACATTATCCCAAAAAGTTTCCTCCTGACTATTTCTAGTCAATTCCACTCTACCCCCTGCCCTAGAGTCAACCACTTCCAAATTTCTATCACCATAGGTTAGTAGTATTTCTTATTCTTTGTAGGTTTATATAAGATTTATATTATTTCTTCTTAAATATTTGAAAGAAATTTACCGTCTAAGCAATCTGGGCTTAGCATCTATATTCTCTGTAGGTTTGTACATCACTTACATTATTTTTTTTGTCTTAAACATTTGATAGAATTTACCATTGAAGCAATCCAGGCTCAGTGTCTGTACAATTCCATGAAGGGCTAATTAATCATTTACAATGAATAAAACTTTGCCTACTATCAGGTTCTGGGAAAATCAGAGAAATATATGACAACCACTGCTTTCAGTTAAGGCTTACAATTAAAAAGGAAATAAAATGATCACTTGTTAATCCAATTCATTAAACAAATATTTCTTAATTATATTATGTAAGACACAATAAGAATAATAAAACAGTTCCTTTCCTTAAAGTAAATTTCAATTTAGAAGAAACCATAGACCTATAGGTAAATAATTAAGATTATTTGATACTCATAAAAGAGAATAAATAAGGTACTGAGAGATACCAGAAGAAGAGTGGGAAAACCCAAGAAAAATACTCTTATCATGGAATTGTACAGACAGATAGGACCTTAGGTTTCACTCTCAACTTTGCAACTTATTCACTATATAAGCTCAAATAAATTGCTGAACTTCATATAGAACCTTAGTTTCCCCATAAGTGAAATACAAATAAAAATTATATACCAGGTGAGATAAAAAATGAGTGAGTACATGTAAAACACTGTCAGCGTTAGTATCATCAACGTCTTAACACAAAAAGGGATTTGGAACATATCTTGTTTATTATTTTTCTGCTCACAGTTAAAACCCTATTTTTATTGACTATATTCCTCTTAAAGTCTTGTGGTAAGTTTTGAGTTTGAATACTAGTAATTAAAATAGAAGACCATATAATTTGAACACATTTCCATAATTAAGATAGTGAGGAATGACTTGGGGGACTAGCTCAGCATTGTGTATGGAGAATGTGGTTCTGCCTTTCTTCTTCTTGGCTTTGGTTTCTTTTTCTTATCTGTTCCAATTAGAAGAGAGCCCCTTGAATTCACTTTAAGTATGGGAATTTGTGATAATGTGAGTCCCAATTTCCAAAGGCCAAAAATAGTTAAGAACAGGGGCTCCTGGGTGGCTTAGTCGGTTGAGCGTCCAACTCTTGGTTTCGGCTCAGGTCATGATCTCATGGTTTGTGAGTTTGAGCCCTGCCTTGGGCTCCATGCTGACAGTGCAAAGCCTGCTTGGGATTCTCTCTCTCCCTCTTTCTCTCTGCCCCTCCCCTGCTCACTCTCTCTGTCTCTCTCAAAAAATAAATAAATAATCTTAAGAAAATAGTTAAGAACAAAGCACAGCTCTCCCTCTTACAGTATTGTTACATGGTAGGCCTGAGCCTTCCCTCTTGGCTGAGTTTATCATTCCACAAATCAGTGTTACCATTTATCTCTTGGTTACTATGTAAGGTTGCCATTCCCTCCCCATCTTTAGTTTAACAGCAAGTTCCTGAAAATCTGGGTTGGAATTCATACAACCTGCTTTGAAAAAAATGGAAATTGATAATTTCATCTATGATCATGGGTTACTACAAGACTCTTATCCTTTCTGCTGGATTTGCTGAGAAGTCTGGTTCAGAGGCCAGATGTACTTTGTACCATGTTTATTATTTGATACTTACAGACACTATTTTATTTTTTTCCCCTAGATTGAAACCAAGATTGCAGCTTCTGCCCTGAGTGCTGTTGCAACTCCAAGAATTATAGACCTTGCCCATCCAAGGATCAAGATAGAGGGTCTGTGCTTTGAAAGAGAAAGATGTGAAATGCCCATCCGTCCTGTAAGCCACCACTTCCTTGGCATCCTTCACCTCACTTTTTGGTTGTTCCTAGGGTACTACTTTGCCACTACAGAGCATAGGCCAAAGTCATTGGGAAAGAGAATCTTTCAAGATTCTGGCATGAAGGAAGACCTAGCTGCAAGATATGTGGAGAGTCTGGGGAAAGAGGACGAAGAGCATGGGCTTTGGAATCAGTAAGAACTGGGTTCAAATTCTAGCCTCAACACTACTACTAGCTCTTTGATATTGTGGCAGTGTTCCTGAGCCTTATTTATTCATTCAAGTATTTGAATGCCTACTGTGTGCCAGCCATCATTCCCAGTGAACAAGATGGAGGGAGACAAAAAATAAACAGATAAGATAATGTCAGGTAGTGATAAGTGCTATGAAGACAATAAAATAGGAAATGATTGACTTTGGGTGAGAGTGGAGAATACTCTACTTTGCATATGGTAGTCAGGGAAAGCCCCTCTAAGGAAGGGATATTTGATCTGAAACTTGAATGAGTCAGCTAAGTGAAGGTCTGAGAGGAGAATATTCTAGTAAAGGGAAGAGCACATACCAAAGTCTTAAATTTGAGAAGACCTTGAAGTTGGGTGGAACCAGGTGGGCAAGGAGATTATAAAGTTAACAGTTCTGGGCCACCTGGGTGGCTCAGTCGGTTAAGCCTGCAACTTCGGCTCAGGTTATGATCTCGCAGTTCGTGGGTTCGAGCCCCACAGGGGGGCTCTGTGCCGACAGCTCAAAGTCTGGAGCCTGCTTTGGAATCTGTGTCTCCCTCTCTCTCTGTACCTCCCCTGTTTGCTCACTCTTGCTCTCTCAAAAAATGAATAAACATTTAGAAAAAAATTTAGTAAAAAAATTTTTTTAAATAAAGTTAACAGTTCCTACTTGGAGGGTGATGTGACTTGAAATAATAGATAAGGCATGGTGCTCGGAACAGAGGCTGGCACATTCAGTGGCTTCCCTCCCTCCTCCTCTTTGACACTCCCCTCCATTCATTGTAGTGGCAACTTGGTGTCCAATTTCAGTTGAGTTTTCAATAAATATGTAAATCATGTTGCCAAGGAGGTTGGATACATTTTATTCTCTAAGAACCTGAGGATTTGATATGGAATTCTATTAGGAAAGAAATCTAGTCTAGAAATCAAAACCCCTCAGACAAGCATCTTGAGTTTGCTGACATGACTTCCTTGTGACCCTTGGGCAAATCACTTTACTTTCAGTTCTTTTGGTATATAAAATGGGAGTTACAGGTATCTTTCTTCAGTTGCTAGGATTGTTTGGGAGTTTATAAAAAATATTTTTAAAAAGTGATGCCCCTACAGATATCATACTTTTAGAACCCAAAATAAGTCTATACCAGTGCAGCACAGTCCTTTCAGGGCAATTGAGTGGTGTTTGTTGTCCATCCTAATTCTTTTTAATGAGCACATAAGAGAGAGAATAGGAGCTATATGTCATCCTCCCAGTTTTACCAATTAAACAACATAACAGAAAGGCAACCTGGCAGATGCAGTTTCAAAGTAAGACCAGAAGGAGTAGATCCATCTGTCAATCAACACATATTCAGCACTAGTTATATACTTATTCTAGCTTTTGGCAAACATTCAAGAAGCTTATATTCTAATGGGGAGACACAGACAATGAATATACCAACAAAGAGATAAGAGAGCTAAGTCAGGTGTTAGTAAGTGCTATAAAGAAGATTAAATAAGTGTACTGTAGAGGAGAGTTATTAGAAAGGTTCATGTATCTTGGATGGTGAGGGAAGATGTCCTTGAGAACATGATGTTTGAATCTAGAAACTTGAATGATGAAGAAGCAGCCATGACAAGATGGAGGAAGGAGGATTTCAAGTAGAACTGGCAGGTGCAAAAATCCCAACGTGGAAAGAGCTGGGCCAGACGGGCCTCATGTAACAAAGGTCACTGTGATCAAGGTGGGGAGAGGAAGGAGATGAGGTCAGAGGAATAGGGATAGCAGCCAGATCACATAGGGCCTTCGAGGTCACAGTAAGGAGTCTAAATGTTATTCATAGCAAAATGGGAAACCACTGGAAGGTTTTAAACCCTGAGAGTGACATAATCTGAGCTGGGCTTTAGAAAGTATGTATCTCATGGGGTTGTTATGATGATTGAGTGGGAATAATATAGGTGCCCTACTTAGAACACTGTGTGGCCCATGAAATGCACTCATTAAAATGCTCATTCTCTCCCTCAGTAATTGGTAGAAAAGGCTAGATCATACAGAACAAGAATGGAAGCAGGGAGACCAGGGAGGAGTCTGCTGCTATAATCCAGGAGAGAACCTGTATCTGATGGTGACTCAGTTCGGGGCATAGCTGTAAAGAGAGGGAGATGTGAAAATTGAAATCTATTTTTGCATGTTTTTGCTTCTACTACAGATATCCCGTGCTGCCTTGCTAACCAAACCTAGCCCTCGAATAATAGCTCTAGCTGAGGCCAAGCCTCTTCATCAAGATTATCTACCTGTCCGTGATGCCCATTGGCCAGTATCTTATGCTGCTATCCATTACAAAATATCTGCCAGAATTCAGGAACTAGCTAATCCAAATACAAGGTATGTCATTTTAAAACTAATATGGGGCAGGAAGGCTGGGGGTGCTAGGGAGAGGGAAAAATTGACCTAATAAGACCAATAAAAAGAATTGTAAGAATATAGGAAATTTTCAAAAACATCTCACTTGTTACATTAGTTGTGACAAATCTGTGGTTTTACCGCAAATCTAAGGCAACAGTTAAAGGGTTAGTGGACTAGTATTGAAATTTAGATCTAGGAAACAACTCTGTAAGTATGGATGTGGGATTATTTATCTAACATATTGTTAAGTGAAGCAAGTTACAGAACAGAGCACGAAATATGTTACAGTTTGTGTAAGAAAATACACATATGCCATGTATTGGCTTGCAGGTACCTATGACATCTCAGAAAAGTATGCAAGAAGCTAGTAACAATGGTTACTTGTGGGGGCCCAAGGTAAATGGGATAGGACAAAGATTTACTTTTTACTAAATAGGCTTTTATATTTTTCCATGTTTTGCATCATGCGACCTATTTGAAATAGATAAGAAAATACATTTAATAAAGAAGAAATTGTGTCTAATTCTTACTTACTTCCTAGAAGATTTCTTAATTTGCCTGAACCTCAGTTCATTTTGTTTCCTTCATGAGATAATACCTGACACCCCTTTTTAAGCATCATCAGGAAAACCTAGGAGAAACTGAAAAAGTCATAGAAGTCTTCAGCTTAGGGAACAGGAAATATGTTAATTCTTACATAATAAAATATTTATCAAGTGTTTTTCCTTAAAAGAAATAAATTCCAACAACAATGAAATGAAGCTCATTTTCTGTTCATTGACAAAGGAAAGGGAAGAGTAAGATCAAGTCCTCAGGATTTACCCAAGTGGCAAAGTTATTATTTGGTGGTAAGGTGCTGAGGGTGGAAATTTCAAAAGTTTGATTTCTTCAAGTTCACCAGAGAACTGTTGGGCTGGTTTTAACATTGGCAAGTTACTGAAAAATTTCCAGAATTAACTTTCTGTGGAAAGAGCAAAGGCTTTGGAATCTGATAGATAACATGAATCTGGATTTGACCACAGGTCATTTTTATAAGTTCCTTGAGCCTTCTTGTCCTTACCTGTACAGTGAGGGTTATGACACCTGTTTCGTGGGGTGCTTATGAAAATCAAAAATGCATAATATCATAGAGCCTAACATGTAGTGGATGGTTGAGGAATGTGAGTTCCATTTTCTGTTCATCTTTTTTCAGGTTGCATTCTTTTTCCCCCATTTCAGGTCTCCTGTGCATATTGTATATTACGATCCAAATGTCTTTAAAGTCAAGCCAGCTGCTCTGAAAACACAGTGTTCTCCGAGGATCCACGAGTTGGCAGAACCCCTTATGCGTTAAGCACAGAAAGCCACATCAGTCGCACTGTAGTTATGTATCTAGAAAACATATTAGGTGACTTAGTTCCCATTTCTGATCCTGTCAGTTTGTATTCCCCATCCCCTCAAAAACCATGTGAGACCTCCAGAGAACACCACTGTTAGTAACACCATCGATAGTAATTCCTGCTGTTACCTGTAATCCTGTCTTTAGCCGGTTTGGGGACTTGAGCATGCAATAAAAGAGAAAATGAGAGCTTGCCTTATCCTTACTGTATCTCCTCACAAGCATCTTGGCTGTCTCATTGCTCTGACTGACCTGTAGAAACACTCCTTGTATTTGCTGGGTTTGTTTTCCCTTTCCCGGAGAGATCTGTGTTCCCCAGCAGCTGATCTCTGCTCAGTCCCTTCTCTAATAAGTCCTGAGAATTGAAATAATTCTTTGTGTTGCTTTTCCAGTCTCCCCTCCTTACCCAAGAAATAACACTGAAATGGTGAAGCCTTTTGAGACAACTTGAAATGCTTTTTATAATCTTTAGATGAAATTTAGAGAATGGGTTACCTTAAATAATCACACCTGCACCAATCTCTGTTACTTCATGTCATTTATCATGAATGACAGAAAAAGCAAGGTATTTGGTAAGCATTGTAATTCTCTGTCAAATTTCATCTTCCCAGAGTTTTTAAAATTTAATTGTTTTATTCTCTCCATGGATAAGTATTTTATAAATGAAATTAAATTTTAATATATATCTAGATTTACATGAAAATGAATTTATCTGAAAACCAGTTTTATAGATGCCTGAGTTCTATCTCCAATGCTTTGTGTTAAGGAGATAACTAGTGTTATGGAGAGGCAATACCATATAGTAGTTTTGAACTTGGGTTTTTGAGGGGCGCCTGGGTGGCGCAGTCGGTTAAGCGTCCGACTTCAGCCAGGTCACGATCTCGCGGTGCGTGAGTTCGAGCCCCGCGTCAGGCTCTGGGCTGATGGCTCAGAGCCTGGAGCCTGTTTCCGATTCTGTGTCTCCCTCTCTCTCTGCCCCTCCCCCGTTCATGCTCTGTCTCTCTCTGTCCCAAAAATAAATAAACGTTGAACTTGGGTTTTTGAATCAGGCATATCTGGGTTAGTATCCCCCATGGATCATTTACCAGGTATGTGATTTTGTTTTTTTGTTTTTTATTTTAACATGTATTTATTTTTGAGACAGAGAGAGACAGAGCATGAATGGGGGGAGGGTCAGAGAGAGAGGGAGACACAGAATCAGAAGCAGGTTCCAGGTTCTGAGCTGTCAGCACAGAGCCTGACACAGGGCTCGAACCCATGGACTGCAAGATCACGACCTGAACCGAAGTCGGACGCTTAACCGACTGAGCCACCCAGGCACCCAGTTTTGTGATTTTGAACAAATTCCCTAACTCTCTGTATTTGTTTCTTTGTGTAAAATGGGTTCCTGCTGCATTTTTATAAAGATTAAATAAGAAAATTATGTAATAAAGCATGAACTGGAAAAATATTATTTAAAATTTAGCTCCTTTTGCCCTGTAAGGGGGAATGGCATAGTTTATATCACTGGGAAAATAAATATCTTTATGGCTTGATTCATACAATGAATGAATGTTTGTTGAGTTTCTTTGCTTTGCCGGGCACTGTACCAGGCATTGGAGGTAATCATACTAACCCAAACAGTTGTGGGCTCTGCTCTCATGGACTGTTTAGCCAACTGAGAGGGATAGAATTCAAAAATTCACAAATAAATATAAAATTACAGCAGTAGTAAGTATTATGATGAAGAGGTGATAATGCAATGAAATAACAGAATAGAGAACTTTGTTTCCCCTTAGGAAGACAAAAGAAGGCTTCTTTTTTTCAACGTTTTTTTATTTATTTTTGGGACAGAGAGAGACAGAGCATGAATGGGGGAGGGGCAGAGAGAGAGGGAGACACAGAATCAGAAACAGGCTCCAGGCTCCGAGCCATCAGCCCAGAGCCTGACGCGGGGCTCGAACTCACGGACTGCGAGATCGTGACCTGGCTGAAGTCGGACGCTTAACTGACTGCGCCACCCAGGCGCCCCAAAAGAAGGCTTCTTTAATGAAGGGACAATTGGGCTGGAATCTACAAATTGAGTAGGGTTAACTAACCAAATAGGAGGAGATAGAAAGCCAGTCCATGTAGTGGGAGCATGTGTTTAGTGGACATTTGTTGATTTGAAGGCCATCCTGCATCGATTTCTCCTCCTTCTGGTAAGAACTCCCAATTTTCTTTTGGAGAATTACTTTGTCTTCATTGTTAAGCTTTACCGGGACTTGTATTCAAGGTATCCTGGCCAAGGGATGAGCATGTGACCTAAACTGGCCAAGCCCACTGAACTGTCCTCTGGGGCTTTGGATCTTGTGCAGAGTGCTGCTTGGGGTCAGGGGTATAGTTGGAGCTGATAGTTCCCAATAGCAGTACCCTGATGAGACTTCATTTTGCTCCTACCACCTGTGTCCCTGGAGCCACCCTGGCCCTTCACCTATTCCTTTGACTCAGGAGCTACCCACAGCCTTCTAGTAAATCCCCTGTGGCAGGTGGATAGGTGTGTTGGAGACTGAAAGAAAATTTGGCTCAAACAGAGAGGAAAAATTGGGGTTGTATGATGCAAGAAGAGGCAGAAGGATGGGAGCTAGACCAAGAAGGGCCCTGGAGGCCATGTTGACTTTTAGTCTTTATCCTAAAGCCAATGGAAGCTGTTGAAGTAATTTATGTGTAGGGATAATATAATCAGGGTTGCCTTTTAGGAAACTGCCTTTGACAAATAAATTGGGGAGGAGACAGTAGAGGTATGTAGACCAGGTTAGGAAGCTATTTTGTAGATCAGATGGAAGATGAAAATAGTTTGGTGGTACCATAGTGGAGATGGAAAAAAGTGGCAAACTTCAGAGATATTTGAGGATTTGGTGATGGGTTGTATATGGTGAGGGGAAATGGGAATCATTTACGATAATTCCTGGATTTCTAGCTTATGAAACAAGATAGAAGTAAGAGTCTGAATATACAGATGGACAATAGTCTGTCCAAATATGACAATAGAACTCTGACTCACAACCTTTGTAGCAACCAGGTCAGGAATCTAAACCACAACCTTTGTAGTGAACAGAATGATCAGGATCTGGTCAATGGTCCTTACTGGTGCCTATTTTTGCCCCCACTTCCAACATAGGGCCAACTGGAGAAAGACAAATATATTCCCTAAGCCAGTCACATAGGGTGCCCTGTTTCTAGTTAGGTCATCCCCAACTTCCGCATGCCAGCAGCCTTGAGTCAGAGCATACTTAAATCCTCCTCCACACCTCTCCCTGTTCCCCCCCGCCCCTGCAAAGCTTTAGGACTCCTCTGCCTTTGAGTCTCTGCCAAATGCAAGTGATGATGGCTGACTCCCAATAACAAGCTCTAAATAAATGGCCTGGGTGTGTCCTCATTTGGATAATCTTTATTTCCATAATTTATACCTTCCCTGCGAGAGGGCCAGAAGAAGAGAGTAGAGAAGCATGTGTTCAGTTCTGGACACTTAGATTTAGAGGATGGCGTTGAGATGCCTCAAAGGAGGTACCAGGTGTAGGGGCCGTATTATGACCTCCATGGATCCTAGACATTTTTGCCTTTCTGGGTTCTTCCTTAAAATAATAAGAAAAATTACATTTTATGACTGAATTCATATAAAGATGGACATACTATCATTACATATTGAAAAACATTTTTGCTAGCTTTATTTTTTCCTTCTCTCTTAAAACTACAACATTTTGTGATCTTCTGAAAATACCGTGAGCTGTAAGCCTTGAGCCTACTGTGCCCAGTAGGACAGTCAGCCTTGTTCAGGTAGGCAGTCTTTAAATGGGTCTGTGTTGAGGCGAGTAGATCTGTCTGCTGAAGATTAACACATGCATGTTGTCACTGTTAGGTGTGATTGAAGCCCCAGGTGGGAGGTTGTGTGTGAGAGAAGAGGGACCGGGAAGGTGTGAACTTTGACTTGATATTTGCTGCCATTGAGGAATTGCTATTAATTATATTTAGGATGATACTGATATGGGGGTTATGCTTTCAAAAGCAGTTCTTTAGAGAAGCATGCTGAAACATTTGTGCATGAAGGGATATCTGGACTTTGCTTTGAAATAATCCCAACAAAAGAGTGGGTAAGAGTGTGAGTTGATTGTTCAAACTAAGCAATTGGAACAGAGGGTTCATTATAGTGTTCTCATTTCTATTAGATGTGCTTGAAGCTTTACATAATAAAGTGCAAAGTGGAATGGGAGCAAGAATGGACAGTTACAGGTCTTAGCAGAGGCTTTTGGAGCCTGGACAATGCAAAACTTCCCCAACACTGTACTTTCAGTCAGGTTTGGTTTGCTCCCAGGTGTTTGGTATTAGGGTTGTTTAAGGGGGAAATCCAGGCAACATGTCTGTACTCCATGTCCAGGGAGAGTGTGAAGCAATAGCATGTACAAAATGGTGAATTAAGGTCTACAAGATAAACTGGTGCTCTCACCCCAAACCCAGGGGTATTGGAAGAACTCAGGACTTTCATCACACTATGGCACAGGAGGGTTTCAAGATAAATCTATTTGAATCTTCAAAGGTCAGCATGCCTCCTTGACATAGGAGATGTGAAGAATAAGTGGGAAGAAGATATTGAAGACTTGTTAACCTGGATTTGGTTGAAGGAAGGAAAATGGTGACATAAATGTTAAATGGCTTTCTGCAGTCAGGGAGAGAGGGGGTCAAGGAGGCTTGTCCTGGAATGAGGTTTTACCAAATATTAGCTATGCAACCTTGTACAAATTACCTTTTCAGTGACAAGGAGCTAATAGTGTTTAAGGTTGGGATTGGAAAGTTTCCAATAAATTACACCCCTCCTTTTCTTCCCTGAATTCAGAAACAATTGAGAAACCCAGGCAGTTGGAGTTCAAAATAACTCATTTACAAAGGACAGAGCTGTTTGGAAATGTGATTTTGGTAAACCAAATGGATTTGCTAATGTACCCATCCTCCTTAGTTGAATTGAGCCCCTGGCAGGACTACTCCACAGGGCACACCTATCCCCAGAGCAGATAGAATGCACTCTGCCTATGGATCTGAGATCTCAAGAAAGAAGAAATGCACTCCTTCTCCCAGATGCATAGGAGAGGAGTCACTGCTCCCATAGGTAGAAAGAAATAGGGGTGGCTGAAGGCTAAAAGCAGGAATTTCTTTCCTGGGGAATTCTTCCTCTCCACATGGAGCAGGAGCACTGCGAAATATTCATCTGTAACATGTATCTCCTTGGGTTCTTGTGAAGTACATATCCAGTACATAGTAAGGAGGTTTTGTTTTCTTAATCATTATTAGTGGGTATTAAGAAACTTCTCATGTCTTTCTGGATAATGGATTTTACTCCCTCTGGTGATTCCAGTTATAGTCCCAGTGAAACACAACCCTATCCAGAGGTGGAGTTCTACTTGCCCACTCCTTGAGTCTGAGCTGGCCCATGACTTGCTTAGACTGAGAGAATGTGGCAAAAGTGACATTGTATGACTTCTGAGCCCAGGCCTCAAGAGGCCTTGTGACTTCTGCTCTGCCTTCTTGGAATGCTGCATGGGAAGAAACACAGGCTCTTTAAGAGACCTCATGGAGAAGTTCAGCCTTCTCAGACCTCATCTTTGGGCCCCTCCTCCAGCTCACCCTCTGCTGAGTGCACCCACTAAAGTTGCAGCAAGACCAGCTGAAGAAGTGCCCAGCTAATTTACAGAATTGTCAGGGGGAAAATGGTTATTTTGGGGTAAGTTTTGGGTTGGTTTGTTATTCAGCAATAGTTAACTGAAACAGGCAATAAATAAGCTGGTGGAGCAGCAGATTGATGCCAATAAGGGTTGGGGAGGGGCAAGGGGTTCTGACTGCAGCAGACTGATTTCCATAGGTTCGTGAGATGTCCTTGGTTTTGGTCTGCTAAATGATCTGGCAGACATTTCTCCCTCAATTAGGTGTTTTAAGCCCCTTTTTTCAACTTGTGTGATAACCCACAGCCATCCCACAGCAGACCTGACCTTTAAACCAGTTGGCCAGTAAGAACCTACATGAATTGAGGCAAAGGAGTATACTGGTTGTTGACAAAGCTGAACCTTCCACCTTACCTAACTCCCCAGTCCCCCTTCCAGAGGGTTTTGCTTCCTAAGGACCCATCTGAGGAAGTCCTGGCCCATGACCTCCCTTGGCAGCAGAGACATACCACAAGCATAAGGAGAGAGAGCCTGAAGACACATAATCTTTCATAATTTGTGTTGGTTCTTCTTTTCTATCTGGAAGGGGCTGCCAGATGGGAAACTTCCCCACCCGAAGCAGCATGCATCTGCCTGCCTGCTCTCTGTTGCCAAGGCGTGGTCTGCTAGAACTTCCAGGATGTTGAGCATCGTGGGCTGGATTGCAAGACAGGGCAGGCACAAGACTGGGGACAGAGAACGGTGGCTGTGTGAAGGGGGGGGGGCGCGCAGAAAGAAGCAGTTCGTTTTCAGTGCAAGGCAGGGAACAAAGTCACCCCAGGATACCAGGGACACAATGGTGGTGGTCAGGCAGCCACTGTGTAAAAAGGGCCGGAATGGCTGTGGCTCAGGCAGGTGGACATCAAAGGAAAGCAATAACAGACCCCAGGTAACACACCTCTTTTTTGTAACAATTTAAGCAAGTGGAGGTGGATCAGGGTTTAGATAGTTTGAAGGCACATTCCTGGCTTCAGCAAGCTTAAAACATAGCCTAGCTCAGGAAGCCATTTTGAATTCTGGCTTCTCTTGGATGATTACCACATGGCTGACCATGGGTAGAGAAAGAATAAGTGACTGTATTGTATGATTTCAAATATATGGGGAGGAAGTACAGACTTGTAGCTGAGAGTGTACTTTCTAGAAGAAGAATGGCAGGATTTAAAATCTGGAACTACCACTTACTAGCTCTCTGTCTTTGGATAAATTAAACTCTTTGGGCATCAATTTCCTCTCTTATAAAATGGTAGTAAGAATAGTACTGTCAAATGCTTCTCCTCAAAGTACTACCAAAGAGCTTGTGAACAAAGCAAAGGTGAGTTTATAGCTTACTAAGGTAAGGGAGATCTCTACCTTCATAGAATGTTAACTGAATCTAATAAGGAAAGAGCAGTAGCGAGGTATTTATGAGTTTGGAGCTCAATTAGGACTGGGAAAGAGATTGATAGACACAGCAAGGCAAGAATTTCGGAAGGAGCCTTTGAGAATTGATGAGACCAGTGGAATACTTTCAGGTCAATAACAAAAGTTATTTGCAACTTCATCTTTTTGGGCAAGAGTTTCTTAAAACTTTATTATTGAAAGCAGTAGAATAGTAACTGTCATGTTAATATAAAAAGTAAGCTGTGTTGATGTCCAAGCACATCTCAGAGATTTTGCAGGTTTCATTCCACACCACCACAATAAAGTGAATATTGCAATAAAGTGAGACAAATACGTTTTTTAGTTTCCCGGTGCTTATAAAAGTTATGTTTACACTACAGTATATTAACTGTACAATAGCATTTATGTACAAAAAATACTGTACATATCTTAATTAAAATACTTTATTACTAAAAAATAGTAAACATCATCTTAACTTTCAGTGAGCTGTAATCTTTTTGTTGGCGGAAGGTCTTAACTCCATGTTGATGGCTGCTGACTGATCAGGATGGTAGTTGCTGAAGGTTGGGGTGGCTGTGGCAGTTTCTTAAAATAAGACAACAGTGAAGTTTGCCACATTGATCAACTCTTCCTCTCATGAATAATCTCTCTCTAGCACATGATGCTATTTGATAACATTTTACCCACAGTAGAACTTCTCTCAACATTGGAGTCAATCCTCTCAAACCCTACCATTGCTTTATAAGTTTATGTAATATTCTAAATCTGTTGTCATTTCAACAATCTTCACATCATCTTCACCAGGAGTAGCTTTCATCTCAATAAACCACTGTCTTTGCTCATCCATACGAAGTAACTCCTCATCTATTCAGTTATCACGAGATTGCAGTAATTCTGTCACATCTTCAGGCTCCACTTCTCATTCTAGTTCTCTTGCTATTTCCACCACATCTGCAATAACTTCCTCCAATGAAGTCTTGAACCCCTCACAGTCATCCATGAAGGTCAGAATCAACTTCTTTTGAACTTTTGTTAATGTTGATATTTGGACCTCTTTTCATGAATCACAAATGTTCTTAATGGCATCTAGAATGGTGAAACCTTTCCAGAAGGTTTTCCATTGACTTTGCCCAGATCCATCAGGGGAATCATTACCTGTGGCAGCTATAGCCATATGAAATGTATTTTTTAAATAATAAGACTTGAAATAATACTCAAAATGACTCCTTGATCCACGGGCTGAAGAATGGATGTTGTGTTAGCAGGCATGCAAACAATGTTAATCTCATTGTGAATCTCCATTAGAGCTCTTGGGTGCATTGTCAGTGAATAGTAATAGTTTCAAAGAAATCTCTTTTTCTGATCATTAGGTCTCAAAAGGGGGCTTAAAGTATTCATTAAGCCATGTTGGAAACAGGTGTGCGGTCATCCAGGCTTTGCTCTTCCATTAATAGATCATAAGTGGAGTAGATTTAACATAATTCTTAAAGGCCAAACTTTTGACAGGCCAATGAAGGCTTGTCCTTTGAAGCTTTGAAGCCAGGCATTGACTTCTCCTCTTTGGCTATCAAAGTCCTAGATGGCATCTTCTTCCAATATAAGGCTGTTCATCTACATTAACAACTTGTTGTTTATTCTAGCTACCTTCATTAACTCTCTTAGCTAGATTTTTTGACTAACTAGCTGCAGCTTCTACATCAGCACTTGTGGTTTCACCTTGCACTTTATTTTACAGAGACAGTTTTCTTTCTTAAACCTTGTGAACCAACCTCTGCTAGCTTCAAACTTTTCTTCTGTGGCTTTTTGACTCTTTTAGCCTTGACAGAATTGAAGAGAGTTAGGGCCTTGCTCTGGATTAGGCTTTGATTTAAGGGAATGCTGTGGCTGTTTTGATCTTCTATCCACCTTCTCCATATTTGCAATAAGGCTATTTTGCTTATCCGTTGTGTATTCACTGGAGTAGCACTTTTAATTTCCTTGAAGAACTTTTCTTTTGCATTCACATCTTGACTGGTGCAAGAGACCTAGCTTTCAGCCTATTGGCTTTCTTCTTTTTTTTTTTTTTTTTTTCATTTTTTTTCAACGTTTATTTATTTTTGGGACAGAGAGAGACAGAGCATGAACGGGGGAGGGGCAGAGAGAGAGGGAGACACAGAATCGGAAACAGGCTCCAGGCTTTGAGCCATCAGCCCAGAGCCTGATGCGGGGCTCGAACTCACGGACCGCGAGATCGTGACCTGGCTGAAGTCGGACGCTTAACCGACTGCGCCACCCAGGCGCCCCCAGCCTATTGGCTTTCAACATGCCTTGCTCACTAAGCTTAATCATTCCCAGCTTTTGATTTAAAGTGAGGGATGTGTGACTCTTCCTCTCTCGAACACTCAGAGGCCATTGTAGGCTATTAGTCTACCTAATTTCATTGTTGTTGTATCTCAGGGAATAAGGACATCTGAGGAGAGGGAGAGAAACTGGGGAATGGATGGTGGGTGGAACAGTCAGAACGCACCAACATTTATTGGTTAAGTTCACTATCTTATGAGGGTTTCTGGTGGCCCAAACAATTATAATAGTGACATCAGAGATCACTGATCATAGATCACCCATAACAAATATAATAATAATGAAAAAGTTTGAAATATTGTAAAAATTACCAAAATGTGACACAGAGACACAAAGTGAGAAAATATTGTTGGAAAAATGGTGCCAGTAGACTTGCTCTACCTATGGTTGCCACAAACCTTCAACTAGTGAAAAATACAGTATCTGCAAAGCTCAAGAAAGTGAAGCTCAATAAAAGGAGGTATCCCTGTATATGGGAACTCTCTACTTGCCACTCAAGTTTTCTGAAAACCTAAAACTCCAAAAAATTAAAGTCTATTAATTAATGAGAAAAAGTAAATTGGTGGAAGAGGAGATTGCTACATGGTAGATACATTCCTGGGGGAAATGAATCATCCAACACAAATCAGGCTAAAACATGCTTTTGATTCTTCATTTACTTTGCATAAAGGGGCATTGTTTATTTTGCAAGGGAATAAGAGAACAAAACGAGAGCAATAGAATGTCTCACACCCATTGCCAAAATAAGCTTTCTCATTAGGTTAACAATCATGAACATTCAATCAATCTACTCAGAGAAGTAAATCTCAGCCTTATAGGAGAAATTCCAAATCTCCCTCAGTTGATTCCGTAAATAAAGGCTGTATCTTAGTGATTCTCATTAAAGGATTCACCACATCAATAAACATACATGAAGGTGTTTAACAAAGTGCTTTATTGTTAGTATCTCGTTGATCAGCAATCACTCGTTTAACTTCGTCAGAACACACAGTTTTTGCTCAGGCAAAGAACAAGCTTCTTAACTCCCTCTGTGGTGGAAATTTGGTAATCTAGGAGAATTCAAACTTGCTCTCCACAACCTGACCCCAACCTCCTCTGGCCCTGGGGCCACTCACAGACTTCTCCCTCATGACACTCACCACCTTTTCTGCCTTGAATCGTGGATATAAACTCAGTCTATGTAAAACATGCTTTTCTTCTCTGTAACTCAGCTTACTTTCTAACCTTGAGCTTTGTTCCACAGAGCTGGTGGAAAAACAGCCTCACACCTTTCTGGGGTTCCAGGAGCCTCCCAGTGCCAAGATGTTGCATGGTGGGGCTTGAGGGTGGGGTGGGGCAGGGAAGGTCCTCTGGGCTTGGTCCACACAGTTACTGCCAAGACATGTTATCCCTTTTCCATATGTTCCCTACAGATCCTCCAGCTTTCTGCTGCTTTTCTGCTGTGAATGGGATATGGGAGTCTCTGCCAGGACTGCCTGTGATCCTGCCTGCCTAGACACAGCCATTTTCTCTGGGATTTTCTTTCCTTAGTAAGTGACTGTTTTGCAACAGATCCTTTCTGCTCCTGGAATCCGTGACCTCTCATTTTTGCCCCCTTACTCCCATCTATAAACAAACCTTTCTAGTCTGGGGATGACACAGGCTCTCTTTCTTTAATCTCCCCCACAATGCCACACCCTGAGGATTTCCTAAGGGCTTAAGATTTCGGAACAAGGAGCAAAATTACTTTCAAACTGTATCTCTTTTCTTCCTTGCTACATCCGTTCCCCAAGGCAATGAGATCAGAGCCTCCTGGGATGGAAGGAAGAGAAAGGGGCCCTACAGAGGAAAAGGAAGAAATCCACATTTTCAAAATGTTATGTGGTCATATATTTTATTTGCCTTACTTCCCCTAGTATATTTTAAGCTATCTGATAGTATGTTCTCTTGTGTCCTCCACAATACCTGTGGAGTGAGAAGGTGTGTCCTCTGACAATCTCTTACTGTTCTTCCTTAAACCTTCGCCAGTTTTGAGGAAAGTTCTCATCCTGTAGGGTCATGATGGTCACATCCCTGCTGCTAAATCGTAAGACTTCCCTTCTCAGTCGATGCCAACTATTACATTTTTGGTTCACCTTTGGAGATATTGGGTATATCTGAACATAGTTCATCAGAATGGATGGAATTTTAAAACTGTTTTTCATCAAGTGGAACAGTTTTGGTCCAAATCATTAAATAGGGCAGGAATAGAAATCATCATATTACTACTACTGTGCTGGGGGTGGGGGTGGAGAAGAGGCAGAAACCTTAATGCATTGAGGCTGCTACACCAAAATGCCACATCCAAAATTTTCACATCCAAAAACCTTTAGGCTGAGGCAACAAAGTCAATCTTAAAATGTAAATGTGCTATTTGGTGATGTCTTAGATTACCTTGGTAGTTACTCAGCAGAGTGCAAACCCTGAAGGAATGAGATACAAGACAGTTAAGTTTTGATGGAAAAAATTGAAAATTGGAAAAGGAAAAGATCATAATCTCCCAAGGGAAATTAAAATTAGAAATGAAGTATAAGAGGTGTCTGTGTGGCTTAGCTGGTTAAGCATCCGACTCTTGGTTTGGCTCACGTCATGATCCTGTTATTTGTGAGATCAAGCCCCACATCGGGCTTTGTGCTGATGGTGTGGAGACTGATTGGGATTCTCTCTCTCCTTCTTTCTCTGCCCCTCCCCCGCTTGCATGCTCTTCTTCTCTCTAAAAATAAAGTTAAAAAAATAAAGTATGAAAGGGCCTCAGAAACCAGTACAAAAGTTCATAATTTTGTCCAGGATACATAGGCCCTATTTCTGTGGAAATGGTATTGTATGAGCCTATCAACTTTCTTTTGTTGTGTTTTTTTTTTTAAGTTTATTTATTTATTGAGAGAGAGAGAGAGAGAGAACAAGCAGGGGAGGGACAGAGAGAGGGGGACAGAGGATCTGAAGCAGGCTCTGTGCTGACAGCACAGAGACAGATGTGGGGCTTGAATCCATGAGCCGTGAGATCATGACCTAAGCTGAAGTCAGATGCTCAACTGACTGAGCCACCCAGGTGCCCCATATCAACTTTCTTTTATGGGAGTTGTTCAATGAGAGCTTTTTTCATTCTCCACTCAATCCAGTAGGGGTATCTTCCCCAGTGTTACAGCTGGCTGGGCTGGAGTCCCAGGGCCCCTGGTGGCTGGCTCACCACTGGAAGGTGCCATGCTGATGAAGAAGGGAGAATAAGCTCTTCGCTTCGGCTGTCCACTCTTCTACCAGTTCTCTCCTGCTTCCACCAGCAGGGACTGAAGGTGTTCTCTATCACCCCCTGCAGCCCTAAATCTTGTCAAGGCCATTAACCCGTTCATTCTAAACTTTTCTATTCCTCTAGCATTTTCTCTCTAAAGAGGGGTCCATACTGCCACAGTTGGATCACAACAAGATATTTTGGTAGCCAGCCTTCTGTTGTGTGCTGAAAATGGAGAACTGGGTACTTGGAATGATCACCTTTCCCTCTCCAATTCCCATTTAAGTAGCTCTGGGGTGATCCCTGATCCCAAATGAGCTGCAGAGCAGCCAAGAAGATCTTGCCGGGACATCTCACAATGGGGTGAGCTTGTACACTTTGCACCTCTTAAAATCAAGGAAGGCAAAGACCTTATTGAAACCCTATCTGAGCTTCTGTCTGATCCTGAAGCTGAGTTCGGTTCTGAAGGTGCATGCAGACTTGGGGGGGGGGTGCAATTGTACTGTATGAGGTTTGAGTACATGGCCCTTGGGAGTTCAGCTAAAATGCTGGGGCTGGATGCTGGGCAATCTACCAAGGGAGAGCAGGTCCAGGATAATTCATTCCTGAACCCCAGTTTCCAGCCTTGTGTCTGCCACCTCACAGCCACTCAGTCAATGCTTACTGTGCTGAAACAAAATTGCATTTAGTCCACATTTATGGAACCGGGTTCTACCTTACCAAGCTTTTTAACATCCCCAAATAACGTTCTGGCTCTGAAAAGACAGATTAATTTTAATTGACTCAAGGTTCAAATTCCTGTCTCTCCATTTCTAATTGCTCTCCACTCCCCGCCCCCCACACCTCCACCAAGCATTAAAGAGCGCATGGTACAAAGAAGCAGAAAGTGAAAGGAAAGGCCCCTTCTTATTGCCAGACCAGACACTCATGTGCTTTTTTGGAATAAGTATTTTGCATCAGGACTGGACAACATAGCAGATTCCTTATGAGAGAAGATGAAAGGAACAACAGTTGTCAAGGACAGGAATGTCAAAGGTTTTCTCTTCTCTTCAGCCAGCAGCTCAGCTCCTCAAAGGAAAACAACCCATCTGTCTGGGATTTGTGTTAGAAGTGACCCTGCTTTGGCTTTTCCCTCAGACAGTGTAAGGCAAGTTCCTTATTATCCTTATTTAGACTCAGCTAAATCCATACACAGAACCTCTTAAGTTGCTGCTCCTGTTTTGGAACTTTCTGGGCTTTGAAGATGGTCTATGATTTATTTATTAATTACAGCATCTCAAATTCTTGGTAAAGTTTTCACTCAGTAACACTCACAGCTCCCAATTGTTGGTGCAAATGAAATGACTTAGTTGAAATAGAAGTGAAGTATATAAACCTGTAAGAGATTCCAAATAGTTACTGTTTGACCTCACGGTATATATGTGGTAGCCCTGTTTTCTGAACCCCAAACAGGACACATTCAGACCATGAGAAAGATTTGAAATCAAGACTGCCATGGGAGCGAGTGATATAGTCACGTTATTTATTGTGTATATTATTTAGATAACTAAGTTATTTCTCTAACCTGGTCTTGCTTATGTAGATATAATTACTTGTATTCAGTAACTTCACAGTTTGAAGTAGTGAAAACAGCTGTGAATAAGGGGAAGAAGGGAAGAGAGAAAATGGTTCAGATGTTCTGAATGAGTGTTTCAGAGATACAGGTGTTTACTGAACTAAAATTAGTTACGTGTAGTTTATTATATCATTCTATCATGCATATCATACATTATATTAAATATATGTTATATATCTTTTTGGTTGGAAATCCCATTAGTAAATAACACCACCTGTGTAGTGATGGCTCGGTGAATACTGTTTGGCTGATCAGCTGAATTCCATTCACTTTAACTTTACAGGCAAGAGTGCTTTGCTGCCAGGTCTTTAGCTTAGTAATTTCCCTCATTTTGCCTTTGCAAAAAGTCATTGTTTGAGGTTTCTATTGCTATGTAACAAATTACCCCAAAACTCAGTGGCTTAAAATAAGTATTTATCATCTCAGCTTCTGGGAATCTGGAATCGTGGTACAGCTTAGGTGGGTGATTTAGCTCCTGGTGATTTAGCTGTTGGCCAGAGACTTCCCTCAGTCCTTTGGTAGGTGGGCCTCTCCAGAGGGCAGCTCACAACATAGCAGCAGCCTCCCTCAGAGTGAGTAAGAGAGTGAGCAAAAGAGAGCAAGACAGTCATAGTCTTTTTGAACCTAATCTTCAAAGTGACATCCCATCACTTTTGTGATAGGGTCCTGTCCACAGTCAAGGGAAGGGGTTTCCACAACAGCATGAACATCCGGTGACAGGGATCATTGGAGCCATCTTAGATGCTGCCTAAAACAGCTAAAGAAAAAGAAGTGACCATTTTACGTGTTATCAAAATTCATGTGGCCTAGATATGACACAAAATACACAAGCAATGAAAGAAAAGGTGGGTGAATTTGACTTATCAAAACTGAAGACTTTTATGCATTAAGAAAGTGAAAACACGGGGCACCTGGGTGGCTCAGTTGGTTTCGTGTCTGACTTTGGCTTAGGTCATGATCTCATGGTTTGTGGGTTAGAGCCCCGCGTTGGGCTCTGTGCTGACAGCTCAGAGCCTGAAGCCTGCTTCAGATTCTGTGTCTCCCTCTCTCTCTGCCCCTCCCCCACTCATGCTTTGTCTTTCTCTCTCTCTCAAAGATAAATAAACATTTAAAAAAAATTTTTTTTAAAGAAAGTGAAAAGACAACTCACAGAATGGGAGAAAAAAATTACAAACCATATATATGATAGGGTGTAGAATCCAGAATATGTAGAGTTCTTACAACTCAACAATAGAAAGACAAATAACCTCATATAAAAATATGCAAAGGATTTAAATAGTCATTTCTTTTTTTAAATAGACATTTGTAAAGAAGGTGTACACCTGGCCAATAAGTCCATTAAAAGGTGCTTGACAGCATTAATCATTAGGAAAAGGCAAATCAAAACCGCAATGAATGCCACTCCATTCATATTATATTTACAAAAAATGGAAAATAGCAAGTTTTGTCAAGGCTCTGGAAAAATTGGAATCCTTATACACTGCTAGTGTAAAATGGTGTAGCCACTGTGGTGGTTCCTCAAAAAAGTTAAATATAGAACTACCACATGGCACAGCAAAGCTACTCCTGGGTATATACCCAAGAAAAATGAAGCTATACACTTGCAAAAATACTTGTATGTGAATGTCCATAGCCATATTATTCATAATAGCCAAAAAGTAGAAGTAATGCAACTGTCCCTCACCTGATGAATGCAAAAACAAAATGTATTTTACCCGTACAATGGAAAATTATTCAGCCATAAAAAGGGGTGAAGTCCCAGTATGTGCTACAACATGGATGAACTTTGAAAACATTATGATGAGTGAAAAAAGCCTAACAAAAAAGCTACATATTATATGATTCCATTTAGATGAAACATCTAGTATAAGTAAATCCATAAAAACAGAAAATTCATATTTTCCAGGAGAAACACTGAAGGAAGGGGGAATAGGCACTGAATAGATACTGAGGCTCTTTTTGAGGTAATGGGAATGTTCTGAAATTATATAGTGGTGCTGGTTGCTCAACTCTTTATATACGAAGATCCACTGAATTGTATGCCTTTAAAGTGGTGAATTTTATAGGTAAATTATATCTCATTGGTTTGTATATGTCTACATATCATTGGTTTTCAACTTCGGCAGCATATTAAAGCCAGGTGGGAGATTTGAAACATCCAGATGCTCAGGTCACACCCCAGAATCTCTGGGGTAGGATCCAGGCCTCGGAGCTTTTCAAAAATCCACACATAATTCCAGTGTGCAGCCAGGGTGGAGAACCAGCAGCCTAGAGGATCATGACTCCTTAGCAAGTTGCCTTCACTCAAAAAGTGACCGTTTGCCCTCTCTATCTTCCTTCCAGTAACGGGAATCGGCAAAGAAAGCTGCCTGCCCTTAAGGACAGGTCTTCTTCCAAATCAAGATGGCTCCTTAATCTCTCCTCTAATTCACTGCTATTTTCCTTTCTGTGGGTGACTCAGAATGTTCAGTACTTTAAAGAGGGCATACTTTAGGCTTAACATATTTTTTTCTCTCTCTGGGTTAGGTTACTGTGATTCAACTGTGGGCAGACAATCATTTTTCCACTTTGGAACAAAAGTTGGATTCTGTCCAAATGGGTTGGCACTTTTGCCCTGAAAAACCTGGATTTTATAGTTTGTGAAGTTCTGAGCAAAAAATTCAGATGCAAGGAGCTAGAAATGTGAGGCCTTTTACACTGGGCCTATGCTCTATTTTTTGTGTTTCTTCTCTGACTGTAACACTCAGGTTTATTTAACCGGCTTTAATCTTGGCCTTCCGGAGTCCCAGCCTTTGGTATTGTAAATCCTCCACTGCTAGTGGATCACCAAGTTCCTCTGGCACCACAATCACTCTGTTTGGCAAACCTATCTGGGCTTGTGTCCCAAATCACAGTGGTCCTGATTAAATTCACCAACCAAAGCATTGGTATTTTTTTTTTCATTCACCCCGAAAAGCTATAGGCAATTTGTGAAAAAGATACAAATTGGTGAAGAAATAAAAATTAGAAGATTTAAAAGAACTATTGAAAAAAAAGATCAGCAACAGCTACTTTAGGCTATAAAGGCCAAGTCTGTGCTGTTCTAGCTGGTAACCTACTCTTGGGGGAGGGGGGCGGGTGATGCCAGTAAACACACAGGACCATCAGCCTTGGCACCATTCACGACAATAGCAATGACAGGCAACTCTAGAAAGGAGACTAAGCAGGGACTGACTACTTCAAGAAGCTTCCAGTAAGTAAGAACACAAAAAATTGCAGAGGCCTGTGGAGTGCAGGAAGGGTAGACAAGAATGGGTAGGGAAGTGGAAAGTGCAGATGTGTGGATCTGCTCCTGGAGAGCCATGGAAACCATCTATCTTTCTGGAATTAAATAAAGTAGAATGCACAAGTCTTTAAAAAAATAGCTGAGTGATTTACATATATAAAAATCTGTGAAACCACAGGCAAAATCAATATTTAGAATGTTTCCCTCTTCCCAGAGAAATTCTCTCATAACCCTTCCAGGTCAATAGCCCCCTTCCCTCACTCAGAAGTAGCCCTGTTCTTATTTATATTACCGTAGATTAGTTTTGTCTGTTCTTGAACTTTATATGAATGGGATTATACAGCATTTATTGGTTTGTGTATGGCTTCTTTTGCATAGGGTAATGTTTTGGGGAGCTATGTGTATTGTTATATGTATCTGTAGTTTGTTCTTATGATATTGCTGTGTAGTAGTTCATGATATAAATATGCCATAATGTTTATCCATTGTCCTGTTAATGGACATTTGAGTTGTTTTCGTTTGGGGGCTATTATATATAAAGCTGCTACGAACATTGGTATACATGCCTTTTTGTGGACAAAACATTCCCTTTTCTTGGGATGTGTCTAGGAGTAGAATTGCTGGGAGATAGGTCACTTATATGTTTAACTTTAGCAGACACTGCCAGATGGTTTTTCTGAAGTGGTTGTATCATTTTTCACTCTTACCAACAGTGAGAATTCCAGTGGTCATTTTTGAGATGAAAAAGCAGTCAGCAACTACCTAACCTGAGCCAAACTCCTTGCGGCATGAAATTTGTGAAGATCTGTAAGATAGGGGACCAGCAATGCTTTGCAGCTGAGGGATGAAAGAAAATGAATAAAAACAGAGGCCAGAGAGGGTGCCTGTAACTGTCCCACCCCAACCACTGCCAGCAGGAAGGAAATCCAGTAGCTGGTTTTGGGTCTTTTCCTAGCATGGACATTAGCTAGTTAAAGGGATTTGATGGAATGGGAGATGCTAAATTTTTTTTCCAATTAACTTAGTGAAAAACAATAATACAAGAAAGAAAAAGCAGGGTAGGTAGCAATGTTTCTCCTGCTTCTCTGAGCAGGAGAGCTGGTTTAAAAATACAGAATTTACACTTTTATTTTTTATTTATTTATTTTTTTTTCAGAATTTACACTTTTAAAGAGATACTCTAGTTGATATCATTGGTATTTCAAAAGCCACTAACAAATACTGTTTAGAGGTTCAGCAATGCCAGCACATATGTGTGCCTGGAATAACAGCAGGAATATTCCCTTCTCACTTGACTTTACATTAGGGCACCTTGTCGACATTGTCCGTTTGATCTTTAATGTTTTGAGTGTCCTTTTCAACACATAAGGGGCACCTGGGTAGCTCAGTCAGTTAAGGTTATGCATCTGACTCTTCATTTCTGCTCAGGTCATGATCCCAGAGTCATGGGATGGAGCCCAAGTTGGGCTCTATGCTGAGCATGGAGCCTGCTTAAGATTCTCACTCTTTTCCTCTGCCTCTCCCCTGCTCACACTCTTTAAATAAATAAATAAATACATACATACATAAATTTTTTAAAAATTGAAGAAAAGCTTCCACCATTCACTTTATCCCAGGGTGGGGATAGGGGGTGTCTTCTTCCCAGTAATGCAGTTTCAAAAGTTGACAGGCAGCTTTTTCTCTCCCTCTGTTGCTGCCAAGGAGGACGATCACCTCAGGTAACTCCATCCCCTTTTAAAGAGATTTACCATTAAGTTTCAACGTTGAGCTAGGAGGAGATACAAAAAATTACCAAGATAACATTACAAAGTTAAAGCAATTTTGGCACATGGTGGCCCCTTGATAACAAGTCGAAAGAATTATATTAATTTCATTTAAAAATGTACTAAGTGCCAATTACGTGACAGACGCTATTCTAGGCCAAGGAATACCCATATAAAGTACATACAAAGTCCATGCAAAAAGGAGGAGACAAACACCCCTCTACCCCAGCTAGCTGAAACCTGCACAAAGCTATCTTCCTCTTCCCACCTCACGTTGACCTTCTGCCCCCGAGGCCCCTGGAGGCCCTTCTCTGGCCCTCTTCAGCCACCTGACTCGCTGCCACTAACTCCTCCCTGTGGATCACAGCCCACTTCATCCCACCTCTTTCCCCTCATCTCTCCCCATCCCCCTCCGCTTCATCCCACCTCTTGAGCCAAACAAAAAAATCAAGATGGCAAAGGCTTCTATTTTCAAGAAGCTTTCATTCTAATTGGTAATTGTATTTGTCGGGGGTGGGGGGTAAGTGCTGTAACAAAAGCACACACACACTCATGAGCACCTAATTCTTAGTGGCTTTAGCACAGTAATAAACCATACTCTTCAGCATTTCATCTCAGTCTGATTCAGGTTGGAAAGAGGACAGGTATTCCACTCCAGGCAGCTATTCCTTGTCCCACATTCCTCTGTGCCCACAGAGCCCTCTCCCTTCAGCCAGCAGGTGGGAAGGAAAGAACTAGGAGATCACATGGCTAATTTTTATGGCCAAGCCTGCAAGTGGCTCACACCACTTTACCCACATTGCCTCCACCAGACTGAGTCAGTGACCACACCCAACTGCAAAGGAGGTTGGGAAATGTAGCTGGGTGCAAAAGAAAGGAAACAGAGTTTGGTGTACCTATCATAGCTGCTACTGCAGGGGTGAAAAATAAACAGGAAGTATAATCGGTGTGGTAAGTGCTGTACTATGAGGAGGTAAGCAGTACTTGATAATACACAGGAAATACACTTAACCTAGCCTGGGTTTGGGTGGGCCAAGAGAGAATATGCTGAAGGAATTGAGGCCTAAGGTGGGGCAAAAAATAGAAAACCAATTTCCCTTTAGAATATGGTAACTTTTCTGCTAATGAGGTACCTTCTTGCATGAATGATTTGTTTAAATCCAAAAACAGTTGTTTTTTTTTCAAAGTAACCATTAGAAAATAATAAGCCCTTTCCTGGGTTGCTCTTATTCCCTGCTTTAAGAAGAAATGGCCCAATGTGGCATTCGCTATTGGCTTACTGCCCAAGAGTCATTCGTTCCCTCTTCCTTGATAAGAAAATGACACTTTTCTTGAGCCATCAAGTGACAATGTCTGCTGCAAAAATGGATTCCAGGAGATGGACTGTAATTAGTCTAAGGCAACCATGGTAATCCAGTTCACCTTTCATTCATTCAACAAATATTTAATAAGCTCCTGCTATGTGTCATTCTGTTCGAAGTGCTGTTTTCACCAATTATAGGCATGGGGTTCATGGAGCATGTGGCCCAATTCTAGATAATGAGGGGAAAGGGGGCTTCTGGGAAAAGGCTTTCCTCTCTGATAAAATGAGAGTTGTCTAAGGAGAAAACCAGGGCTTTTCCTTCTTGCGTTTGGATGATATTATGTGGGACGTGATGCCTGGAACTAGATCAGTGTCTTGGGACCATGAGGTGATGGAGAAAAGATCCAAGAGAGGATAACCTAGAGCTCTAGCCAACTTCAGCTATTGAATTAAGCAAACCTGGAATCACCTGCCTTTTTAATACGAGACAATAGAAAGCCTGATAAACCACTTTCAACTGGATATTCAGTCACCTATAGCCAGAAGCATTTAAAGAAATACACATGATTTTGTTGGCGTTGTTTTGGATTAGAATAGGAAAATGTTTTTTTTAAGTTTATTTATTTATTTTTAGAGAGAGAGAGAACATGTGCACATGCAAATGGGGGAGGGGCAGAGAGAGAGAGGGAAAGAGAATCCCAAGTAGGCTCCTTGCTGTCAGCACAGAGCCCAACATGGGGCTCCATCCCATGAACTGTGAGATCATGACTTAAGCCGAAATCAAGAAGAGTTGGTCGCTTAACCGACCGAGCCACCCAGGCACCCCGGAAAATATTTAATGAATGGATGAAGAATCTGATATTTTTCATTTTCTTCTCAACTGTGTTGTTCAATCATAGAGGAGTTTCTATCCCAGATCTCTTTCTGAATAAAAACCATCTTCCATAATCTTATTGGCTCCTCCTTTGGCCACTGCAGATGCCCCATTGGAAGTAGATGTGTTTGAAAGCAAAGCCACTTTTTCTTCTAGGTCCCCTACCTTTGTGCCCTTGAGATGGGGCACATGAGAGGATTTTTTTGGGGGGAGGGGTTGGTTTTTTAATTTGGAAGAGGAAGCTCCTTATTTGCTGATGATGAAATTGATAGGCAGATTTCTTGCTTCCTTCTTCTCTTCCTCTTTCTTTGTGCCTTTTCCTTTCTCTCTCTCTCCCCCTTCCTTCCTTCCTTCCTTCCTTCCTTCCTTCCTTCCTTCCTTCCGTCCTTCCTTTTCTTCCTTCCTTCCTTTACCCCTTCCCTCTTTCTCTTTCTCTCTCTCTCCCTCCCTCCCTCCCTCTCTCTCTCTCTCTCTCTCTCTCTCTCTCTCTCTCTCTCTCTCTCTTTATTTTCTTCTCTCACCATGGAATAAGTTGGGCTGCAAGCAGTGTTCTTTGTGGCCTGTGGGATTTTGGAGGCTCCCTGGATCTTGTTGAAACAGAAACCTGGCAAATTCCATGTTCTAATTCAGAGCTTCCTGGCTGAACTCAATGGAACTCCAACTAAGGAATTAAGTTGGTAAGTCAGTGATATTTGAAATGAATAATGGAGATATTTGGGGATAAGCTTTAATTTTAGAATAAGTATGTCACATAGCTTTTTGCTAGAATGATTTGGGATAGTCACAAATATTTAAGATGCCACTTGGCTTTCACTATGTTGATGATGTCAATAAAGGGGCTATCTCTCCCATGCACTGTAAGATTTGAGTGCTAATGCCTGTTTGCTTTGACTATTATGTCGTTGATCCAAAAGATAATCATCCTTTTGAGACTTTCATGTCTGTCCATTTCTTATGTCATTGGCTGTTTTGACTAATAGCTATAATTTGAGGGAAAAATGTATTGTATTGGTTGGGGTACTGGCAGGAAAAAGATGGCAGAAGTTATTGCAGATGATTAATGAAAGGGTTCTACAAAGATGTGAGAGTATCAAGAGAAACCAACAAGGGGCAGTGAAACATTAAGGCTAAAAACACTATTTCTAGGGGTCAAATGAGTCAAAGGGAGAGAGACATTATTGGAAACTGGAGAGATTGATAGCTTTGGAGAGAGCCTCCTGCCAGCAGCTGTGGCCTTTGCTAGAAGAACATAGTCACTGTCAAACTGTGACTCTGGATATATAGGGAAAAAATACCCTGACATTACTCTACTCTTATCTTCCTACTCTGATCTTCCTACTAGTGACTATCATTGGCTAAACTCTACCAATAGTCAGAGGGAAAGGAGCTTGGCTGAGACAGTCAGTGAATGTCACCCTCCTTGGCCACAGAATAAGGTAGAAAAGGATGGACAGTAGATCTGGAAGAGCAAATAGGGCTACCCATTTGTGTGCCTTCATTTTCCTTGTCAATAACTTTAGAACCAGTTAATATGTAGGCAGGTCCTAGATCCATTCTTTAATAGCGATATGCTTTTATGTTTAGGATATTGCCTAGGCTCTGCAATAAGAGATCCCCAAACACTGCAACTTAACCAAACAAATGTTTATTTCTCTATTAGGCTCCTTCCTGGATAGGAGTCCAGGGCTGATGTGATTGATGGTGTTGAGGGCTTTGGTAGATATTAGTTCTGTTGAAAAAATACTCCCAGCCTCCTTTCTCTGGAAATAAGGGAGGATTGTACTTCTCTGCCCCCTTGGGGTTAGATGGTATCATGCAACTTGCTTTGGTCAGTGAAATGTAAGTGTGGGATGTGCCAGAATCATTTACTTGCCCATGTTTTCCCTGTCACTGAAATTTGCATGGAAGCATTATTAATATGAAGGACAGCCATCCTGAAAAACTTCTCAGAGCTGTAGCATATTTGTGGGAGTGAGAAATAAAACACTGCTTTTAAGCCACTGAGATTGGAGGTTGATTGTTAATGCAGCTGTACCAGGTATTTTTGAGTAATATGGAGACTCAGGCTCCTTTTGTTTTGTTGCCTTCCAAACTCTAAGGTGCTGCTGCCACCTACACAATCTGAGACAGCTCATTACCATAGTGACATTCTAGTTCAGGGAAGTGGGAAGAGAACAAGAGGGCACACATATTATTTTTAGAGGCATTAACCAGAAATAGCACACATCACTTCCTTTGGCATACCTAGTGCTTTAGTTATCTGTTGCTGCAAAACCAATGATCCAAAATATTAGCATTTTAGAACAACAAATAGTTTTCAGGGGCAGCTTAGCTGGGTAGTTATATTTTAAGGGCTGCTGTTATCTGAAGGCTCGAAAGGGGCTGGTGGATGCACTTCCAAGCTCACTCACATAGTTGTTGGCAGACCTCTGTCCTCACTTGCTGTTGTCAGGAGGCCTTAATTGCTTGCCATATGGGCCTCTCCACAGGGCTGCTTCACATGGCAGCTGGCTTCCCCCAGAGCAAATAATCCCAAAGACAGACAGACACAGAGAGAAGCTGCAGTGTCTTTTAACCTAATCTTGGAAGTGACACATCATCACACAGACCAACACTGGTACAATGTGGGAAGGGACTATGCAAAGGAGTGAATACCAGGAGGCAGAAATTGTTAGAGGCATCTTGGAGGATGGCTAAAAAAACCTAACAGTAAGAGAGGTGAGAAAAGTTCATCTATAGCTGGGCGGCCATCTCCTCAGATGAAACTGGAAGGGGAGAAGGGTAAAGGGGACACACAGAATTCTCCACACTCTCTTCTAGCCACACAAGTATACATGTGCACTTGCCTTCTCATACATGAATATACAGTCTGTATCCTAAAAAAATTCTAGGCTTCTGGATCGTAGTTCCTATGCTCCAGAGGATTCTTATCCTTAGGGTCACTAGCCCCAGAAATTTGTCTTCTTCACTCCCAGACAAGGCCAAATTCCCATGTAAAAAGCTTTTTAAGAAACAAGTGGGGAGAGGGAGCTTCCATCTGGAAGAAAGAATAGGAAAATCCTTCTGCATTGCTAATCTGGAACTCTAAGAATGAGTCATATGAACTATGAGTCATTTTGCCATTATATGTAAGTAGTTGGAGGAGTTACATAAATTGAGATTCAAATCTAATGTTTCTTATGTTTTTCCAAGTTAAGGTGGTAAACTCATAAAAAGACACAATGAAATTTAAAAAATTTTATTTAACATTTGTATATTGTTGAGAGACAGAGACAGACAGAGAATGAGCAAGAGACGGGCAGAGAGTGAGGGAGACACAGAATCTGAAGCAGGCTGCTCCAGGCTCTGAGCTGTCAGCACAGAGCCTGGCACGGGGCTCAAACCCATGAACTGCGAGATTATGACCTAAGCCCCGAGCCAAAGTCAGATGCTCAACTGACTGAGCCACCCAGGTACCCCGCTACACTGAAATCTTTTTAAAAAAATTTTTTAGGGGCACCTGGGTGGCGCAGTCGGTTAAGCGTCCAACTTCAGCCAGGTCACGATCTCGCAGTCCGGGAGTTCGAGCCCCGCGTCAGGCTCTGGGCTGATGGCTCGGAGCCTGGAGCCTGTTTCCGATTCTGTGTCTCCCTCTCTCTCTGCCCCTCCCCTGTTCATGCTCTGTCTCTCTCTGTCCCAAAAATAAATAAACGTTGAAAAAAAAAATTAAAAAAAATTTTTAGTTTATTTATTTACTTTGAGAGAGAGTGGGGGGCAGAGAGAGGGAGAGAGAGAGAATCCCATGCAGGCAGGCTCTGTGCTGTCAGCACAGAGCCCGACATGGGGCTTGAACCTACAAACTGTGAGACCATGACCTGAGCTGAAATCAAGAGTTGGATGCTTAACCAAGTAAGCCACCCAGGTGCCCCCACACTGAAAATTATATTCATAGGAGCACATCCCCAGTGTGGCAGCACTTAAATATCTGTAAGCATGCATGGGGAGCCTGGGTGGCGCAGTCGGTTAAGCGTCCGACTTCAGCCAGGTCACAATCTCGCGGTCCGTGAGTTGGAGCCCCGCGTCGGGCTCTGGGCTGATGGCTCAGAGCCTGGAGCCTGTTTCCGATTCTGTGTCTTCCTCTCTCTCTGCCCCTCCCCCATTGATGCTCTGTGTCTCTCTGTCCCAAAAATAAATAAATGTTGAAAAAAAAATTAAATATCTGTAAGCATACAAATGATGGTGAAGGAGAAAGGAGAAGGTCTCTAGAAACCAATACTTCTTCATGCCTATAATTGTTTATGAAGAGCACAACAACATAGCACCAGGCTTCATAAAACCCCAAATCTTATTCTGCTGCCTTGCCAACATAAGCAGTGGCTGATGTCCCAGATCCTTGCCTGACTTATGTCCACTTCACTACCTCTCAGTACTTCCATCATGGGAAAAGAATGTGAAGTTTCAAATTATTTTTCTTATTGCCATTGTTATGACTAGCTACTTTGGCATTGAATTTGGACAGGGACACATTTGGAACAGTTGGTATCAGGTTTTAAAATGACCGTTTAGTGGACAGTGGAATATGTGGAGCAAAATTTCTATGTGGAGATGGCAAGGGTTAAGAGAGAGTAGCAAATTGTCCCCACGAAGGTGACTAACTCCTGTCTAATATACATTTGCACTTAGTTCAAAGAGCTATGTTCTGATGTCCATAAATTATCTACTTGTCATCTTGTCCTTTAATGTGCAAAACTATTTTTTTTCTCAAGTCCCCATCAGTTGAGAATAATCTGGTACTCTGCCCAATTATTTTCAAGGTTTATTGGACTATATATTCCTGGTTAGTTTTTTACTTTGATTTCCTGTTTCTCCTGGACTCTTGATTATTCTAGTAGCAGATATTCCTTCTCCTATACACTCCTCTCTCCCTTTCTTCACTCTGGCATTAGTCAGGATTCTTTTTGCTGCAAATGACAGATATACTGCAAGAAGAGAATTCGTTAGTTCACAGAGCCAGGAAGGCTGGGTAGCCCAGGGGAAGAGTGGGAAACCAGGGCCTCAGGACCTGATCTCCCTCTTGCCTTCTCTTTGAAACTCCCATCTCTGCCTGGTTTCATTCTCTTCCACTATAGAGTGCCCTTCTCATATGGTTGGGTAGATGACTGCTTGCAACCCTAGGCCTCTATCCTCATAACTCCCCATGCAAGAGCATAATAGAGAACTACCCCTCCAGATCCAATTGGGAAAACTCTGGTGAAGGACTTTGGCCCACATGAGGTCAAGAGCCCATACCTTGTTTGGGTCCCGGTGTGCACTGGGGTATGGCATTGTGATTGGCCAACCTGGGTCACATGTCTGATTCTGAGTAGAGTGGGGATTCTGTGGTGCTGTGAGTAATTGGTCTACCAGGACCATATGAAGTAGGAGGAGTTCCCCAAATGTAAAGGGGTTCAAGAAGAAGAGAGCAGATAGAAGCAAATGTTTCTTCAGTCCACTGTGTGCCAAAAACACAGCTCAAGCAGCTCCTTCCTCATCCCCTAAAGGATCACCATTGCAAGGTCGTTTGTGTAATGGAGCTTTCTTGAAGGTTGATGATTTAATCAATCATGCCTACATAGTGAAGCCTCCATAAAATCCCAAAAGTACAGGATTCACAGAGCTTCAGGATTGGTGACCACGTGGAGGTGCTGGGAAGTATAGTGTGCCCAGAATGGTCATGGAAGCTCAGCACCCCTACCTTCTATATCCTCCATATGGCTGCTCCTGAGATATATTCTTTACAACAGACTGGACATCTAGTAAGTAAACTGTTTTCCTGAGTTCTGTGGACTATTCTAGGAAATTAATCACATCCAAGGAGGTGACCCTGGGAACTTCTGATATAAAACATCAAAAACTTGGGGCGCTGAGGTGGCTCAGTCAGTTAACAGACAACTCTTGGTTTCGGCTCAGGTCATGATCTCATGGTTTGTGAGTCTGAACCCCATGTCAGGCTCTGTGCTGTGAGTGAGGAGCCAGCTTGGGATTCTCTCCATCTCTGTCTGTCTGTCTGTCTCTCTGCCCCTCCTCTACTGGTACCCTTTTTCTCTCTCTCTCTCTCAAAACAAACAATTTTTTTTAAATTTTTTTTTCAACGTTTATTTATTTTTTTGGGGACAGAGAGAGACAGAGCATGAACGGGGGAGGGGCAGAGAGAGAGGGAGACACAGAATCGGAAACAGGCTGCAGGCTCTGAGCCATCAGCCCAGAGCCTGACGCGGGGCTCGAACTCACGGACTGCGAGATCGTGACCTGGCTGAAGTCGGACGTTCAACCGACTGCGCCACCCAGGCGCCCCACAAACAATTTTTAAAAAACCACGTTAAAAACATGTCTCCCCTCAATATACCATAATATTGAAGTTAATAAGAGGTTACCTCTGGGTAGAGGAATCATGGGTAAATTTTATGGATTTTGTTGGTTTTATTATATGTTTCTGTTTTTTACTTATCTCTACTTCCACAATTAACAATTAAAATTGGTTCAAGGCAAACAAGGAAAAACAGCCTGCTGCCCCTGTGCTCTTTACCAAGAAATGCAAAACTCTTCCCACAAGCTTCCCACCTTCCCAACCCCACCCAAATCTTCATCCTAAGCCTCACTGGCCAGAGGGTATCACATGACCACCACAGCTCCAAGTGAGGTTAGAAAAATGAGTATTTCAATTTTCCAGCCTCTACAGCCTTGCCAGAGAAAGGTGGTAAAAGAGAAAGGTGTTTGGAGTATTACTGGTCTAAGCAGCCAACACTATATGCAATAGCAGAACTGGGACACCAGGTGAAGAAAGAGGGGTTGTGCAGTTTTTCTCAGTCTGGGGTGGGTGTTATCACTTTGGTGTGTGGCCCTGGGTGTCCCCATACAGAGGACACATACAGGTCTGGGTTCTCATACAGGTCTGGGTTCTCATTAAGACTTCTCTCAGGCATCAAAATGATCCTTGCCCCATTCTTGTTAGCACTTTATAGCAATAGTAATTATTATTACTATTTACAAAATGCTTTTTTTGAAGCAGAGTATTTCCATCCTTGTATTACAGTTGAAAGAGTAAACTCAGGAAGGTTAGTATTATTAACAAATCTGTATTTAAAAGGGCACTGACTTTCCCTGTCACTGCTGAGCCTCCAAAGCAGAGGCTCTAGTACATTCAAGATTCACCTCTACCTCTTCCCCACCACCAGGGGCAAGGAAGGCATTGCAGCTGGTGGTATAATAGAGGTTGATACTGCTTTACCAGAAGTGCTGAAGACTGGCCTCATCTATGATGGCCTAGCACAGGGAATTCCCAAGCTGCCGAAGCCTTAGACAAGCACCAAGCCCATCTGGTGTGCTTGCATCCGACTGTGATGAGCCAATGTATGTCAAGTTGGTGGAGGCCCTTTGTGCTGAACACCAAATCCACCTAATTAAGGTTGATGACAACACAAAACTAAGGGAATGGGTAGGCCTCTATAAAACTGTTGGAGAGGGAAAACCAGAAAACAGTTGGTTGCAGTTGTGTGGTAGCTCAGGACTACGGCAAAGACTCTCAAGCCAAGGATACCATTAAGGAGCACTTCAAATGCAAGAAATGAGTAAATAAAAAACTTGGCACTTGTTTAAACAAACTAGTTAATTAATTAAAAGGACACAGAATTTCATTTTCTCCCAGCATGTGCCATTCTTGACTCTTGGGCCTGGTGAACACAGGAAGTGATCCTTCTGTCACAAATGGTGCTTCTTGGTGCCAAGGTATACTCTCTGCCCAACTGGTTAACACCTCTTGTCTTGGGTGCATTGTTCTTGAATCATGTCTCTGGTGTGCTAGAAAGACTTCTGACGTGGGTCTTAGACATGGTTTAGTGTCTCTTTCGGGACCTGACATGGGTAAATCACTATGCTCTGCATCTGCTTTGCCCAGAGTCTTTTTTTTCCTGTTAGCCACTGTCTGTGAAAGTAAAGAAAGTTCTCTCTATGCAGGTATTTATTATGTGCACACATCCTTGCCTCATCTCCACCTTCTCCTTTTATTCTTTCCAGAAAGTGATGTCAGCATCCAGCCCTGGTGCTGAGAGATGCTGAGGGCACCACTAATTAGGTTGCAGGGGAACATGCCAGATGAGGCTATTCTTTCAGACCCTGGGTTGCTGTGTGTTGTTTACAGAAGAAATGTCTTAAGGTAAAGGGAGAGGAAGCTTGCCAAGGACGTTTAATGGGATCTTGTAAACATTTGTATATTGAATGACTGTTAGTGTTTCTTATTCTGGGCTCTTTATTTTATTTTATTTTATTTTATTTTATTTTATTTTATTTTATTTTATTTTTTTTATATATGAAATTTATTGTCAAATTGGTTTCCATACAACACCCAGTGCTCATCCCAAAAGGTGCCCTCCTCAATACCCATCACCCACCCTCTCCTCCCTCCCACCCCCCATCAACCCTCAGTTTGCTCTCAGTTCTCAACAGTCTCTTATGCTTTGGCTCTCTCCCACTCTAACCTCTTTTTTTTTTTTTTCCTTCCCCTCCCCCATGGGTTCCTGTTAAGTTTCTCAGGATCCACATAAGAGTGAAACCATATGGTATCTGTCTTTCTCTGTATGGCTTATTTCACTTAGCATCACACTCTCCAGTTCCATCCACGTTGCTACAAAAGGCCATATTTCATTTTTTCTCATTGCCACGTAGTATTCCATAGTGTATATAAACCACAATTTCTTTATCCATTCATCAGTTGATGGACATTTAGGCTCTTTCCATAATTTGGCTATTGTTGAGAGTGCTGCTATGAACATTGGGGTACAAGTGCCCCTATGCATCAGTACTCCTGTGTCCCTTGGATAAATTCCTAGCAGTGCTATTGCTGGGTCATAGGGTAGGTCTATTTTTAATTTTCTGAGGAACCTCCACACTGCTTTCCAGAGCGGCTGCACCAATTTGCATTCCCACCAACAGTGCAAGAGGGTTCCCGTTTCTCCACATCCTCTCCAGCATCTATAGTCTCCTGATTTGTTCATTTTGGCCACTCTGACTGGCGTGAGGTGATACCTGAGTGTGGTTTTGGTTTGTATTTCCCTGATAAGGAGCGACGCTGAACATCTTTTCATGTGCCTGTTGGCCATCCGGATGTCTTCTTTAGAGAAGTGTCTATTCATGTTTTCTGCCCATTTCTTCACTGGGTTATTTGCTTTTCGGGTGTGGAGTTTGGTGAGCTCTTTATAGACTTTGGAGACTAGCCCTTTGTCCGATATGTCATTTGCAAAGATCTTTTCCCATTCCGTTGGTTGCCTTTTAGTTTTGTTGGTTGTTTCCTTTGCTGTGCAGAAGCTTTTTATCTTCATAAGGTCCCAGTAATTCACTTTTGCTTTTAATTCCCTTGCCTTTGGGGATGTGTCGAGTAAGAGATTGCTACAGCTGAGGTCAGAGAGGTCTTTTCCTGCTTTCTCCTCTAGGGTTTTGATGGTTTCCTGTCTCACATTAAGGTCCTTTATCCATTTTGAGTTTATTTTTGTGAATGGTGTGAGAAAGTGGTCTAGTTTCAACCTTCTGCATGTTGCTGTCCAGTTCTCCCAGCACCATTTGTTAAAGAGACTGTCTTTTTTCCATTGGATGTTCTTTCCTGCTTTGTCAAAGATGAGTTGGCCATACGTTTGTGGGTCTAGTTCTGGGGTTTCTATTCTATTCCATTGGTCTATGTGTCTGTTTTTGTGCCATGGGCTCTTTATTTTAAAGATCGAAAAAAATTGTGCCTGCATTGTGGGTAAGAGTTCAGAAGTGTAGACTACTGTCACTCCAGGTTGGGTTGGCCGACCCTGCTAGTGGTCTTTCCAATATCTACCCTCTTCTTCTTTCTAACCAACAGAACCCTGTTTTGTTCAAGGCAGCAATATGCCCAGTTAAAAATGTTCACTTTCCTAGCCTCCCTTGCATTTAGGCATGGCCATGTGACTCAATTCTGGCCAATGAGATGTAGGTGAAAGTTGCTAAGTGGGGGCCTCCAAGAAACCTTTTGTAAAGGGCAGAGACTTAGCTGGCATTTGCCCCTCCCCCTCTTTTTTTTTTTTGTTTGAAATGCAGACTCAATGGCCAACCATCCACCTGGTATCCATGAACACAAAAGCTACATGTTAAAGATGACAAAGTAGGAAGAAAGAATGACCATAGGTCCTTGACAACATCAGGGAGTCACTTACCTGCTGCTATCCCATATAAAAACAATCATGTAATCAATTAAATAAAAAAGCCTATTTGGTTAATACGTCGTAATTGAGTTACTGGTCCATGTAATCAAATACACTCTTAACTGATAGACTATTTAGGTATTTAATGTGCTGTAATAGAAAATGGACACAAATTGCCTGAGAGAATGTGCTGCTCACCCTCACATGTGCATATACACCACTTGGGGACCTTGTTAAAAATGCGGGTCCAGATTCAGTAGGTCTGGATTGAAGTCTGAGATTCTGCATTTCTCAGAAGCTTGCAGCTAATGCTGATGATGCCAAGCCTGGACCACACTTTGAGTAGCAAGGACTTAGAAAATGACAGCTCTTTTGTCAGTCTGCTCCTGTGTTGGAGCTATTCTGTTTCTCTTTGATATGCTTATTTGGTTAAAAATCTGGAGAGGACTCAATGCATTTTCAACAAAAAGGCTTTTATTTAGAATATCATTTCAGAGACAAAAAGCAGTTCATTTTGTTTAGTAAAATACATTTAACAAATGCATTTAAATAAGGTAAATTCAAGACTTTTGTGGATTTTTTTCTTACTTGATCTTCTGCCAGGTGGAGTTTCTGTCTTCCAGCCTAACTGGGTTCTTTCCAAGTTAATGCAGCTATAATCCAAGGAAGTGCTTTATGAAATCCAAATGACTCAAATCTCCCTCTGTATTCTCACTTAATTTCAATGTATTAAATGCAACATAAGGAAAACCACTTAGGAAAGTAGAATTGGAAGGAAATGCTCCCCCTCCTTGGTCATGTTATCTTTTCAACAGAGGCCTTGCCTACTCTGAAATGGATGGCAAAAATAAATTGGTACTGGGAGGTGATGGTCAGAAGCAAACCAGATGATTTTCACACCATCTATCATCAAGACCCAAAGGGAAATGCAAGCCCCACCACTTTCCAGCCAAGACACTTCTTTACACAGAAGCTACATATAGCTTCCTATTGTCATTTTCATTTCTAGTTATGTACATTTAAAAAATACAACATTGTGTTAAATAGCAGGACAGCTAACAATGGAACACACAGCACTACACTGAAAAACCAAAAAAGGTTGGTTAAGCTGAGGAGAGAAACAGCGGATGGTCTTCATGGAGGGAAGCTGCTGGTGCCCACCATCTCCTTAGTCTGTCACGGATCTGCACTCTGAGGGTAGGCCTTCCGACCGCCGCCACTGAGCCAGGCGCTGCTTAAACCATTTCTGGAGGAGGGAAATGTATAAAATTACTTGTCACATACTAAACAAGTGAAACATCCCTTCCCTTTCTACAAGGTAGCCTCTGTGGTCTAGCTGGAAAGGAGGAGCAAGGAATGTGTCCATGGGAATGGTTTTTCTCATTGTGATACTTGTCTTCCCTGCTTTGGGACCTTTGCACATGCTATTTCCTATGCTTAGCATGTTCTATCTTCATGCTTTACCTGATGATCTCCCTCTCATCCTCAGGTCTCTATTTAAATAGAACCTGCTCGACAAAGGCTTCCCTAACCACCTGATCTAAAATGGGTTCTCCACTCATCTCCTTATTCTCTATTTTAATACTTTGTTACCTTCACAGAATTTTTAATATCTGGAATTACTATGTTTATTCACTTGTTTGCAGTCTACATTTCCTTCTAGAAGATCCATGAAAGCAGAGACTGTATTCATCTTATCATCATTGATTGCATACTTAGGCCCTTAGCACAAGGGCTTAACAGAGATTAATTAGTGTTTCTTGAATGAAAGAAAGAAATTGAAGCATCTCCTTGATGCCCCAGATAAATCTCTATAGCCACTATATCTCAGCCATGTGTGGTGATCTCATCAAGGACCCTGGTCATTAGAGGTGCTTAGTAAGTACTTGTTAAATAAAATGAATGGAAAGCAGAGTACTGGGCAACCTCAGGGCACTTCTTGGGGATCCATGGAATAGATTAGCCCAAACTTTCCTGCTGCAGGGCTGCTGAGCAGTGAGAGTAGAGTGGGCCCTCCCAGCTTACTCAGAATCTTCTAGCTCTGTGTGACCCAGATACTCTCATCTCACACAAGAGACCATGGATTTAGGGAAGGCCCCAGATGGGATGCTTCTAGACATGATACCCTGTGAGGGCTAAAACACTTAAATAAGTTTTTTTAATGTTTATTTTTTGAGAGACAGAGACAGAGTGTGAGTAGGGGAGAGACAGACAGAGAGGGAGACACAGAATCTGAAGCAAGCTCCAGGCTCTGAGCTATCAGCACAGAGCCCGATGCGGGGCTCAAACTCACAAACCGTGAGATCATGACCTAAGCCAAAGTCGGACGTTTAACCGACTGAACCACCCAGGTGCCCCTAAAACACTTTTTTATGTTGTGGGGCTGCCTTTTATTATGCTACTGAGGGGTGGAGGGTTCTGCAAAGAGAAGAAAAGGAGATAAGAGGAGATAAGAGTTGGGAATAGGCTAGGGTATGGATCAGGTTGTCCAGGAGGAAACTGGGATTTCTGAAAAACAACGTTGAAGAGGAACTAGTGAGGAAACAAGCAGCATGTACTGATCCTCATGGGAGAGGATGAATCAGAGGGCCCTGTGGGAAGTCAGACCACCAGGCTTTATTCTTCTGTTTCCCAGCCTTTCACACATCATGGCATACATTGAGAATGATGATATTTTCATGTCACGCTGGTATAAACAGGCAAGTTGCTTGGGTAGGTGACCACTGGGGGCTCTGTAGTCCCGAGTCCTACCAATAGGAAGCTCTATAGTGATCAACTGGCTATGAGAACTTGAGGAAGCTCCTTAAAAACAGTGCCAGTCAGTTCAACTCGAGAGGTAAGCTTAGAGGGTCTTTACTGTCCCTTCTGGGGTTTTTTAAATTCACCTATTCTAGAGGTAAGCACATGAAGGCACAGAAAAGAATCAGAAAGAACACAGCTATAGGATGGACACCAGACCTGTGCTGTGCTGATGGAGATGGTATGGTAAGAAATATCCAGAGGGCTCAGACTTAGTATGGCCAGATGCAGATTCATCCTCAGGACAAATAGGGTGGGCTCTAGGGTCATGCTGGGGAAGGTCTCATCTCCGCAGAGATCTAGGGAACTGAAAGGCAGTTCAGCATAAGCCCAAGATCAGAAGAAAGGGTGAGAAACACTGGGGAAGGAGTGCTTCTAGGTGTCAAGGCCTGTAGAGCTAGAGGGAGTGGGGCCACAGAACCATTTAGGGCTCTGCACTAAAGCTAAGCTGGCTGAAGAGCATGGGACCATACTTATAACTTGCCCTAATTGTACAACAGAGTTTACACACTAAAATGCCTTACAAGGCTATCAAGACCAGTTGTCTTATACTTTGTACTGTGGGGTGGCAGCAGGGAAAAGTAATCTAAAACCAGGGGCAGCAGACTACCTGTAGGGGAGACTTCTCTTTGAAGGTTGCTCTCCAGGTGCCATTTTCTGTTCCTGGAGATCACTAACTTTAGGGAGAAGAGAACTCATGTAACTTTGGTGGCTTTAACCAAAGTTCTATTGCTAATGGTAGGTGCATTTTCTTCTGTAATCTGCGTGTGTTTAGTTAACTCTGGAATCTGATGTGGGAGCAGCACGGCTCTAGTTTCACTAATGAGGTAGCTCTGTGGGGGTTTGGAGGCGACAAGGTCTGATTCAATAGGATTTCCAGTTACTAGGGCTGAATAAATGGCCACGTTTTCAAGACTGACTAATTAAAACTTGGAGGAGGAAAGTTTCATTTTCTATCAGGATTCATTTAAGACAAAATGATTGAGCTGGCCTTATTCAGAAGAGCCACCCATACCTTTCTACTAGTAATGAATATTAATGTACAGTTACCAAAAATAACTTCAGCAAGGACCACATTTGTCAATTGTAGAGTTGGCATCCAAATGCCTAACAAAGTGAACCCTAGTGTTGGGGGATGGGACGAGGTTCAAGAAAAGCTCAACGCTTTTCTAAAGATTTTATATTTTAAATCAAGTATGTTTATTATAATTTAGCAAGCCAGCTGCTCTCCAACAAAAACCACTAAACACCTTGCTTGCTTCTTTTCCCCTTAAGAGCTGAACCTTATCACATCTCACTCGCATCAATACTAATTTTCCACCTGGCTTTATCCTTCCCTTCCTTGTTTCAGTCATCCCCTGGGAAAGACATTCATCCCTCACTGGCTTATAAATGAATGCCCTCATTACCTCACCCCATTGATGGAGATTTATTTACTCTGAGTGAAGAGATGATAATTAGACACTGTGATTGGGAGGGGTTGAGGCAAAATAATATTGTTCCTGTCCTTTTCTCTAGTAACTAACATTTTCTTCTTTTCACGGGGAGACCTTTAGAGGTTTTTATTCCACTGATAAAATGGCCAACAAATAAAACCACTGAGTTCTGGGAATAGTCCCAGGGCATTAAGAGGAGATAAAAAATACTGGAAACCTCTCTAAGAACCAACGCCAACTACACTAGCTTGAATCAGTGATAATAGAAAATGGCAGATCTTCCCGACCTCCCACGGGACTGATAGAAGAGCTTTCCCAGCCCCTTCTCACACTAACTTAAAAATAATAGAGGCACAGGGGTTAGGATTCTGTAAGGTTTATCTAATTTAAATGTAGGAGATATCTTTTTACTGTCATGAGAAAAACCGATCCTAGGATCCCAGCAAATGCAACTTAAAAAGTTAAACATCAGAGCACCATTCACCTCACTCTCCATTCCTACAGGTATCTCCCCATAGCAGAGAACATTGTCCTAGGATGGACAGTCATACAGAGGTCATCAGAGCACCCAGAGAATGGTTCAAACTTCTAGTCCCTCTTGCCCCTGCCAAAGTGTTAGCAATGTGAATCAGCTTTACTTAACTATCTCACAGAAGCATCTCATGCTTCTTTGTCTTCTATTAAAGTAGTACTTGTTCTATGAAATTGAAGAATATGATTCCAATTCTTGAGGTGGGTGGTGTTAGGGGTGAGGGATCAGGCATGAGAAATAAATACTATTTTGGCTTTGGTGATCTTTCCCTGTGGAAAGGGGCAATACAGATAAAGAATAGAAATAGGGGATGTGCTGATACCAGACATAGCTTATATGTAAGCCCAGTAGACCCTGGCCTTCATGGAGTTATTTAAAGAGTCCCTGCAAAACCTTCCAGAAATAAAAATAATTTTATATACACCTGGAAGTTCACCATTCGGCACTATATCTCCAGAAGACACTTTTCAAAGTATAAGTGTTGTTTGAGAAGATTAAAGAAGAAACCATTCTTACCAACCAGTGCACACGGGGGTGGGGTGAGCTGGGAAAGAGTTTGGGTGGAAAGGATGGGAAGTTGGAAAATGAGACCCAACCAAGGAAGGAGTGACAGAGGGCAGACACCCCGAGGAAGACTCTTCCTCTGAACTTGCTAAATTTTATCTCCCTCTGAGCTCTGGGGTCTCAGATGCTTTGTGCATCTACACAGGAAGGCTGTTGGGGGGGGTGGGGGTGGGGCAAGCAGAACTGTGGCAGCCTCAGGGAGGAAGAAGGTGGTGGCCCCATGGCAAGAAAAGGAAGCCAGAGGCCCTGCTCTGAGGTGACTCACCTCACACCCATTCATTTCAGGGTTGCATCTACCATTTGCTCATCTGAGGAGGGCAGAAGAGAGGCAACGGAGAAAAGCTGCCCAAGGGGGCAGGTGAACCTTCCATCACAAGTCTGAATTGACCTCAATCACAGAAAGAATCAGGTGCCCTTTCTTCCTGCCCCTCGCCTAATTTCATTTCAGTTCTTTCATATAAGGTGAATCTCAAGAAAAGATTGAACATAGCCAGGATGACTGTGGTGTAATGTATGGTTTCCCACACCCCACCCCATCCCCCTGGCAAGAAATACAATGTAAATTGAATTTTCAGTCCTCCCCTCCCTCTCCAAGTTGGTTCTCCTCTCTCTCTCTCTCTCTCTCTCTCTCTCTCTCAAGACAACAAGGTAGTCAGGAGTCTGGATTGTGACTCAGACTGCCATGGTTCAAATTGTAGTTACTTCCTAGTTGTGGCCTTGGGCCAGTTTCTTAACCTTTCTGTGCCCTGGTTCTCTTATCTGTCCAACTGAGCTAATACTACCTACCATATAGCACTGTTGTGACAAGTGATTTAATACTTGGAGGGTGACTGGAACAATACCTGGCAAGTATCAGTCATCACAAAGGGCAACATAATTATTCTGCCTTACAGGTAAGGGTGATCTGTGGTGGAATTAGAGGCTGAGAAGAGCTCAGACCCCTAGTTGGTACAGTGCCCACAATAAATCCGCAGACTTCTTTTTAATAGATGAGTTCTTATCTCTGTGATCACTCTTCTTTTCTACATATAGTGTGGGATTTTAAATGATAAAGCTTCAGCAGGCTGCCTCCTCAGGGGGTTCCAAGAAACATGAACTGTTAGACTTGGGTTACAGTAAGTCATCTTCCATTAAGTTCTGGTTAGTCAGACAGCTATTCCCTTTGCTAAAAACAGATACACTTGACTTTCTATCTGACCTAGGAACAGCCGGATTTTCTATGGGCAATTTCTCCAAAGTGCATCTGGCTTAATTAGTAAAAGTCATTTTAGACTTGGGGTCCAGGGTCTTGGTTTGACGATACACTGAAGCACCCTTTACAAGCTTTAAAGCCTCACCTAAGTATGGTTCGATATGAGGAGAGGTCAAAGTGCTTGATGCTCTAATCTATAAAATGGGAAGAATGAGAATGTCTCTAGAGTTGAGACTAGGAGTGTGGAAGTGCTTTGGGCTCCTGTGGGAGAGATGCTAGAGTGGTTCCAAGTAATAGTATCTTCATGCATAACTAATTGTCTTTCCATGACCAAAGGGAAAATAGAAATCAGATAAACTCTGGACAGGGTTTTAAAAAACAAGCAGCTGAAGGGGTCAACATTGCACCTGAAGGTTAATAATCATGGGCATTATTGCATTCACCATCTACCCTAAACAAATTTCCCAATAACACAGGTGCTTTTAAAAATAGATACATCAATCTAATGCATCAATCTAATGCATCCCTTCACTCGTGATGTCAGATGCTTACCTTCTTGGAAAACTCCAGAAAAAAGACTGGAATTTTTTAAAATGTGAAATCTCCCTCGATATATGCAATGTTAGCTCTGCAGCTAAGGGGAAGCTGCAATGTGACCGGGTAGAAAGAGCAAGCTTAAAGACCCTTGCCATCCTGGCGGTTCTCTCCCTCTTGACCTTAGTTTCCTGGGTTGCCAAAGCCAGGACGGAGTTTATAGCTGATCGTTTAAGGTCCCTTCCAGCTTTGAGACTCTGGCTGAGAATACATTTGAGGGCGCTGGGCTCAGAGAGCGCAAGCAGGCACCTCTTCCGAAAGTTGCGCCCACAGCCCAGGGGAGAAGTTGAGTGGCGGTGCCGGGTTGGGGGGGGGGGGGGCGGTGAGAGTGGACCAGGGACGCAGCTCCTAACCTGGCGAGAGAAGAGCGCGTTTCTCCCGGGCTGTGGGGAGAGTGGAAACGCACGGATGAAGGAAGGGTGATCGTGAGGTTTCTGAATGGTTCCTGGGGGAGCTGGGACTGGGGGGCAGACGGGGCGCCCCCGGAGCCGGGAAGCTGGGATGCGGCGGTGGAGCGCAGCGGGGTTTGAACTCCCGGGGTGCCGGCAGAAGCGACGGAAGATAGGGGAAGGGCGGCGAGGTGGGAGTGGAGCGCGAGGGGGACCCCGCATTCGCGAGACGGCCGCGGCGGGCAGGGGGTCGGGGCGCGTGCGGGGCTCACCTGGGTCTCCTCCTCGGAAAGGCCGGCCTCGGCCGCGATGAGGCACAGCGTGGTTGGGTCCGGGTGCTTGTTGACCTTGTTGAAGTTGTACTCCAGGATCTCCACCTGGTCCTCGGTGGGGCCGCTCGCGGTCTCCGCCGACATGGTCTCGGCGCGCCTGCGGGGAGGGAAGGAGCGGCGGCGGTGAGCGAGGCCGCGGGCGGACGGGTAGTGCGGAGGGACGGAGATCCCGGGCGCGGCCGGCTCGGCACCTCTGCGCGCGGGGCTGTCCCCTTCCGCGGGCGCACGGTCGCGCGGGTCCCCGGGCTCCTGGCCGGGCGCGCCGAAGGGTCCCACCGCAGAGCCGCGCGTCCTCCGGCCTCCGGGCCTGCCCGGCGGTTCTCACGGCAACTTTCCGCGGGGCCCGGGGCCGGGGAGGCGGAGGACGATGACGCGCCCTCCTGGCCCGGAGGCTCCCAGGAACGAGCGGAGGAGGCTCGGCGGCGATTTTGAAAATCGCCTTCAAAGGGACAGCCCTGACAGATCGCGGGGGTGGGGACACACCTCACCGGAACGCGTCGTTCTGTCTCTAACGTGGTTTAGCCTAGGAGGGCTGCACACCCCACCCCTACTACAAAGAAATGACCCGGACAGCAGTTACTTCTTAAAGGGGGGGGGGGGGGCGCCTGGAGCCGCACTTTTCATCTCCCGCTCTCACGTCGTTCCCTCCTGGAGTTCTCAAGGCCGGTAGCTGAGAACATCAGGAGAAATGCTCACCTGAGGGCTTGTGTGAGTCAGTCTGCAGCCTGCTTCGCCATCCCTCCCACCCCTCCACCCCCGTTTTTCTAACTAAAGCCGAGAATCCACAGCCTCCCCTCAACGCGCGGTTCACTGCCTAGCGCTGTCTGGACATTGTAGCAGGGCGTACGTGGTCGAGAGCCCGCTTCATTACCAACTTCAAAGTCTCTCGTATTTTCCTTACTTCAGAGCCAAACATCGCTTTAGGAAATTCTGGGTACCACGACTTCCTGCTGCACCCTTTCCATACTTAAATGGCCTCTGAGCTGGGGCAAAACGAAACAAAACCAAACAAACAAACAAGGCAGATGTGCACCCCTCCTCCCGCCTCTCACAATTTAAGATGTAGGGAGGTGTAGGAAGTTACAGTCTTGAAGACCTTGACTGAGGGTTTGGTGCAAACAGGTCAGGACTTGACTTTGCTGACAGTAAAAGACATGCACAAGTGTGGGAATCACGTTGGTTTGTTGTTTAAACAAACAATTGCAAAATCATCCAGCATAATCCTGAGTAGGTTTTGATGTGGTTGGTGCCTGGAGAGGAGCCACACTTCACTGATCTACCTGCATAGTGTACCTGATGCTGTTACAACCTTCTCTACTGTGACCTGCAGCTTGTGCTCCCTAATAAATGTCTTTACCTCTCCTCTGGGCCACTTGAAGAGGCTTTCAGGTAGGACAAGAAGCCATTCTACTGTAAGAGAGTCTTGGGCTCAAGGCACTTGTCCTATTACAGTGAAATCTTGCTGTTTTTAGGGTGTTATGTGCCCTCCCATTGAAAAATCTGTACCAATGGCTCCCGTCACAGTGCTCACAGGCTTAAGCCAGGTCAGACATGCCTCCTCTCCTGTTGGCACCTATCTCCCCTTTTCTTTGACCCAGAAGTTCAGTACTGGAGAGAACCTTGGAGATTAACTTCTCTGGTCCTCTCCTGGAACAGCCCAGGATGTTGGCACAGGGAGACTGAGGCACAGGAAGACTCACTCTCCCAGCGTTGCCCAGTGAGTGACCAGCACCCTGGAGTTTGAAAAGCCTTAGCTTCAGTGTCAGTCCTGTGCTCTGCGAGACCCTTCTCAGCAGCCCATTATATCTTTAGTTTGGCAGAAAAAATCAGGAGGGCAACAGTTTAAAGGCAGGGGCTTTTGAATGAGCATTGACTGTCTTCTAGAATACCAGTTCCAGCCAAAACTGCCCACTGGAACCACTCACCACTGTTCATTTTGCCTAAAAGAACACAGGAGAGGGGAAATGACAGCCTCTGATTTCTTACCCCAGAAAGTTTCCAGCTAATTCCATTGACACAATGATACTGCCTCTTCTCCGTGAAATTTTTGCTTCTTTGTAGGATCCTCAGTCCTTCAGAAGTATTAACCAAAGGTATGGATTTCTAAACTGGACTCAGGTTCAAGGACTGTTCTGCATGTACTTCTTTCTCTCTGTTACACATTTGCTATTAGATAACTCAAGGGCTGCTACTGTCCTTACATTTAAGCAGGTGCATTTTCTCTTATATTTTTGTGACTTCCTATTACAGGACTTTGTATGAGGTTTCATGGGTAGCTTCCGGTTGACTTTGAAGTACTCCTTGGGTTACTTGGCTGAGGGCCACTGGACTTGCTCGGCTGCTAAGGAGACTCGTGGGCAGTCCGTTTGAAAGTACGTATTTCTCCAAGGTACACCAAACAAACAAGCTTGATTTCTAGAAATGAGGACGAAAGATCTGACCTCTATAGTCAGATCTATCTACTGTTTCTCCACAAAACTCAGTTTCTGTTATCTCAGTCCTCTTTGGTGGACAAGTGTTTGCAGCCGGTACTGGTTTCTTCTCTCCCTCTCTTTTAAAGGAAATTTAAAAACCAAATCACCCCAGTAACCTTGGCTTTATAAAACTTCTCAACTCTTTCCAGTGAGGAAACTGTTGAAAAGCTTCTCTGAAGGTAGTCTAAACACTTGCAGATGAAAAGAACTAAAAATATTTTAAAGCTTCTTAAACTTTAATCTCTGCATAAGTTCTATTGTTGCTGTGGTTATAGTTCTATCTTCTGAAACATCCAAGAGTAATTTGTCCTGTGGTTGTGTTTTCTTTTGTGGTTGGAAAGGCCATGCATAAATCTTTTCAAGAGGTTAAATGAAAACTGCTGGCTCTTTCCTAAATGAATTCCAACACCTGGTTAGACAGTTTTACCCTTGTCCCCTAAGCCTGTAGTTATTTATTTTAAAGGTATTTATTATATGAACTAGCTCACAGAGAGTGCTACAAACTGGTAACCTTCTGACATTGCTGTGGGCTCATATTTACCATTTTCTCCCTCTCCCAGCCATCTGGTCTCTTTGTAAAGCCATTAATATCAAACCAAATGGTTATCAGTGGTAGATACTCCTCAGAAACAGTCCCATGGTGAGCTGGCCAAAAGAGAAAAAAAGCCGTTGAATCATTTTTTAGGGCCATCTCCCAATTTTCTTTAGCCCAAATCCCCTTTATATTCACTGTGGACTTTCAGGAAGCAATGGGCTCTTGAAGCATTTAGTATTTTCGTAAGTGAGAAAAATAATGTGCTCCTCTATCCACAAGAGAATTGGAGGGTCTTTGGATGGGGTTAGAGTCTCCCGTATTCATCAGTTACAGAACTACTCTGGACAGGGTGCAAGGGACATCATCCAAGCTGTCAGTGTCTCCCAGAAGTTGACAGATAGGAGTGGAATATTGATCTGCCTCCCAGGCTAACATGAGGGCTGCTTTCAAAAGAGAATTTTAGTTTGAGTATTTGTTTTTGTTTTTTGTTTGATTAATGTCCTTAAGCATGGAGCAGTAGTGCTCATGTCTGGTGGGGACTCAGAGTCACCTGTAAAAATGTCCAGGGTCATGGGGCGCCTGGGTGGCACAGTCGGTTGAGCAACTGACTTCTGCTCAGGTTATGAGCTCATGGTTTGTGAGTTCGAGCCCCACATTGGGCTCTGTGCTGACAGCTCGGAACCTGGAGACTGTTTCAGATTCTGTGTCTCCCTCTCTCCCTGCCCCTCCCCCACTCATGCTCTGTCTCTCTCTGTCTCAGAAATAATAAATATTAAAAAAAAATTTTTTTTTAAATGTCCAGTGTCACCACAGTCCTTCTGAATCAGAACAATTTTAGGAATCCAGGGTGGGAGAGATATAAAGAGTATTTCAGCTCCTATAAGATTTCACAATTTCATCATTAAAATCAATGATAAGTGTTTAGAACTTCTTATACTTTATAGCTGTAAAAATGCATTAAAATACCTTCTACCTCTGATGCTGTCAATCATCTCAACACTTGAGTGTAGGTTGAGGTAGTTTTAAAGGAATAAAGTTTTAAAAATAAAAAATATATACCTTGGGAAAAAAACATTTAGACACCATGCTATTAATCTTTTGTGCGTATGGTCAGGAAAGGGGAAAATGCCTTTCAAATTATGAATTATCATGAGAAATTTTTCCCTGCTTTCAAAACTTTAGAAATAATATAAAACCATTTTAAAAATATTTCAGAAAAACGTATTTTTACATTGAAATCAGAGTCTAAGACAACAGATCATCGAAAGAAAGATTCCTTCCGTCTTTTCATATAAATATCTGTAATTGATTTAGAAGTTAAAAATTATAGTGGAAAGGACTGGGAAAACTTGACAAATGATTATCCTTCTCTAATTTCTTAAAGTTTCCAATCAGAAAAATGCTAAAATTAAGTTATCATTTATATGGATGAATTGTGTACTAGAACTTAAAACCGAACATTAGACTACAAATACACCAAATGTATATTTGTATACACAAAGCATCACTACTGTGTTCAGGGAAACAGGATTCCAAATAGAAATAGGAAAATATATATTTTTAAGTGCTATATCAATTCTAGTTTTACATATTTAAAAAAACTAGAGGAAAATATAACAAAACGTTAAAAGTGATTATACCTAGATTGTGGGTCTACAGATGCTATACCTTTTTTTCTTTATGTTTCTCTGGTTTTCCCCATTTTCTATAATAAGCATTTAGTATGTTGAAATTAGAAACTTTTTTTTTCTTAAAAAGACATCCCTGATCAGACTAATGATCCATCTTGCCCAGAGTTTTATCTGTATTGGTACCAAATTACATTTTCAGGGAAAAGATGGAAGTTTTCCATCAAGTCTACCCAGAAGATTAGGGAAGTGTACACTTTTATTTTCCACTCAAAGATCATTTAGGTATCAAAAGGGTATTTGTAATATACATTTGAGTTATGAAGCATAAATTAACCCTAATGAACCCTGCTCAATTTAAGAATTAAATCATTACCAAGACTATGGAAGCTACTTGCATTGCCTTCCCAATCCCACCCTCTGGCTTATTTGCCCCTGGAGGAAATCAAAATTCTGATTTTTGTATTAATCATTCCTCTAACTTTTAAACTAGATTCTATCACTTATGTATGGATCCCTAAAAGAACATATTTGTTTTAGCTTTGTATATTTTTGAGTTGTATAAAAGTAGTATAAACTATACTATATATATTTTTTATATATACTATATTTTATATATACCATATATTTTTTATATAGTGTATATATACTATATGTAATATAGTATATAGTGTATATATATACTATATACTGTATGTAATACAGTATATAGTATATATAATATAAAATATAGTATATTTTATAGTATGTATATAATATAAAATATAGTATATTTTATATTATATAACTATATATATTATTTTTTAAAATTTTTTTAGAGAGAGAGAGCAAGTGGGGGAGAGAGGCAAGGAGAGAGAGAGAAGGAGGGAAGGAGGAAGAGAGAGAGAGAGAGGGAGAGAGAGTCTTAAGCAGGCTCCATGCTCAGTATGGAGCCTGATGTGGGGCTCGATACCATGATCCTGGATAGTGACCTGAGCCGAAATCAAGAGTCAGACACTCAACCCACTGAGCCACCTAGGCACCCCTATACTATACATAATTATTCTGTGAATTGCTTTTTTCATCAACATGTTTTCAAGATGCATCCATATTTCTGCATGTAGAGAAGTTCATTCATATTCAGTAGTGTTTCCATCTTGTGAATATACTATATTTAGTCCCTTTCCTGCTGGTGGATATTTGGATTGTTTTCAGTTTTTTAATATTATGAACATTGCCTCTCGGAACATTTTTTCATATGCCTTCTGAAGCACATCCAAGAGGTTTCTCTAGGGTATACATGAGTGAAACAGGTCATAAGATACGTGGCTTTTAACTTTTCAACAGGATATCAACTTCTTTTCCAAAGTTGTTGAACAAGATTGTGCTCCTACAAACAGTGTCTAGCATTTCCTTTGGTCTACATCCTCATTGATACGTGTGCTGTCAAACTTATTTTTTGCCAAAATTGTTATGTATTCTTTTTATCCATGAGTAATATCTAAACCTCTCACAGCTATTTATGTTTTCATCTTGCATAGTTCTTGGGGCTAAAAGGTTCCATATGTTTACTGTTTACTGTTTAAAAGCATTTCCTGTTCCAGCCCAGCAGGAGATTTGAAGTATTTTTTGAGAGTTTACACTCTGTCTCCAGACTAGTTTATTTCCATGGGTCACAAAAAACAATACAAAAGATGTATGGAAAACCAATTATTGTAGATCTTTTGTCTGTCTTATGCTAGAAATGTTCCTATTTTCCCTTCTACAGAGCTCCTGGAAGTCAGGACTTGATTCTGAACTTAATACAAAACAAACCAAAACAAAACAAAATAAAACATGTTAACCATATCAATTATCCACTCCCCCACCGCCACCCAAAGTGCATATCAAAGTGTCTGAATGGAAACAACAGATATGGATTTTAAATGACTGAGTAGAAGAAGAAGAAAGGATGAAGGGATAGACAGGAAGTGTTAAGAAAGACTACTAGGGGGTGGATTTAAAATAGGTATAAACCTGTAAAACCAAATAATGTGCTCAAGTGTTTGGACTGCCATACCATGAGCATGGAATGCTGAGCTCCAGTTCAAAAGCAATTTGTTCTCTTGGTTTCTCTCACAATCCTCTCCTAGTAATCAGAATGGAATTAGTCCTCTTTTGCTGCTAAGAAAGGTTAACTAACTTGTCTGCAGCATTGGAGGAAGACTCAGAATTCTACTTTTAATTCTGGCTCTAGCAGTAAAGGCAGTTTGTGGGGTTGTGAGTAACAAGATTGATTTATGCCTTTAAAATATATTCTCCTTATGCTCTACTGATGTCACAGATTCTAAGATATCACTGAATCAACTATTTGCATCATTGAGCTCTAATGTGAGTCATTGTCTGTTATTTACTGAAGAACTGGAGCTGGCAGCAGCCAGTCTTTCCCAGCGTGGGACAGGCACTGCTGACCTGTTGTGGTCTCTCCAGCGTCATCCCCTTTGCTGCTACTGCAGCCTTCATGCAGACCTCCACGTGCCTCCTGGGAAAGCCTTAGTGTCTACTTAACACCAAGGTAACTCACCCCCCCCCCCAACTTTTGTTCTGACTCCATTGTTTGAGGTGCAGATAAATTGGGGAGATTTGTTCAAGTTTGTCCATAAGATCAGAGCTCTTAAATTTTGACTCAGGGTAACAGCTTCGGGCACATGCAGAACCACCTGCCAGCTCACAATGACAAGCACGCTGTTCTCCCAGAACATGCTGCTCTTGACTCAATGAGGCAGGAAGACTGAGATGCCAACTTGTACTTGAGTTCCTGCCATTCCAGCTAGTGGCCAGGGGCCACACCATTCCAAGTACCTCTTATCCCCACCAAGGTTTGTCAGGCAAAGGGGTCATCAGTTTGGTTTTCGATGTTTCAGCCCTGCTCTGGGATTACATCTCTCTTGGGAGCTGGAAACCCAAGGCTTAAAAATATGAAGGGCTGCCTTCTTCTAAGTTCTGTATATCTGATGTGTGCTTTTTAAAAATTTTTTTTAACATTTTTATTTGTTTTTGAGAGACAGAGAGAGACAGAGCACGAGCAGGGGAGGGACAGAGAGAGAGGGAGACACAGAACCCAAAGCAGGCTCCAGGCTCCGAGCTGTCAGCACAGAGCTTGATGCAGGGCTCGAACCACAAACTGTGAGACCATGACCTGAGCTGAAGTCGGATGCTCAACCGACTGAGCCACCCAGGCACCCCTGATGTGTCCTTTTATGTGTGCTTTGTGTAGTTGCTAATTCAGCTTACAACTTTCCAGGCATTCCTCTTAATTCTCTTTCTTCTTGCCTTAGAAGCCCCTCTCTTCCAGGAAACCCAGCAGAATTAAGAGCAGAATGAAATTTGAGTTAATATAGTCCTGAGGACAAGCAGTTAGAAATCCCAAATACTGACTGATGTGGGAAACAAAGGCAAAAGAAAAAATTAAATTTCCTTGCTACTTACAGCCCACTGACAAGTCTTTGAACCTGGCATAGTGACCTTCCTCTAGGAACTCAGCTGCCTGGATGTTAATACTTTGCTCAGGGCCAAAGGCAATATTAGCTTAACATTATCCCGACCTCCAAGATCCTTTAAGTCTCCTTTAATATATAAAAATTCCTTTGGAAACTTCCTTTATCTCTACCCCCCAAATATATGTTAGCAATCATCCTCCAAGCATATGGCCCCCTGATATATATCTGAAGGGTCTCATGACTAAGGTTTTTATTTTTATTTACTTTTGAGAGAGAGAGACAGAGCATGAGTGGGGGAGGAGCAGAGAGAGAGGGAGACACAGACTCCAAAGCAGGGTCTAGGCTCTGAGCTATCAGCACAGAGCCCGACACAGGGCTCGAACCCACACTGTGAGATCATGACCTGAGCCGAAGTCGGACACCCAACCAACGGAGCCACCCAGGTGCCCCTCATGACTAAAGTTTTATTAAACAGTAATAAATGACCTTTTCTTAACAACAGCTAACTCCCTCAAGGTCCTGGAAAACTTGCTTCCAAAATTTCTTAGAGACCTAATGCTATCCCTAACCCCCTCCCAACTTGAAAGTATATAATTAATCATTTGTCACAACCCCAGTACAGCTCTTTCTGCCCACAGGTCCTGTCCCTGTGCTTTAATAAAACTGTGTTTTTGCACACAAGACATCTCAAGAATTCTTTCTTGGCCATCGGTTCTGAACCCCAACATTTCCACATCACTGATCATTCAAAACATCACTTTGCCGAGCCTCCATTTCTTTCATGTAAAGAAGGGATATAGTAACACACACCTTCACCTAGCTCACAGCTTTGTTGTAAAGTTCATATGATAATGGGGCGCCTGGGTGGCGCAGTCGGTTAAGCGTCCGACTTCAGCCAGGTCACGATCTCAGGTCATGATCTCGCGGTCCGTGAGTTCGAGCCCCGCGTCGGGCTCTGGGCTGATGGCTCAGAGCCTGGAGCCTGTTTCCGATTCTGTGTCTCCCTCTCTCTCTGCCCCTCGCCCGTTCATGCTCTGTCTCTCTCTGTCCCAAAAAAATAAAAAAAAAAAAAAAAATTAAAAAAAAAAAGTTCATATGATATTATTGTAGGGAAGTATTCCTAAACTATAAAGTGCTTGCTTATGGAAGATATTGTTCTTTAAATAACTGTGAGCTAGGCGTTCAGTGGAGTGTCTCTTGGGTGGCAAGTTGGTAAGAACAGTTTATAAGTTTCACTCTTTCTGAGTTGCAATTTCTTTTTATTTTTTTAAAGTTTATTTTGAGAGAGAGAGCACATTCATGAGTGAGTGGGGGAGAGGCAGAGAGAGTGAGAGAGAGAGGAAATCACAAGCAGGCTCTGCACTGACAGCCCAATGCTGGGCTTGAACTCACAAACTGTAAGAACTCACAACTGAGCCAAAGTTGAACACTTAACCTATTGAGCCAATTTCTTTTAAAAATTTTTCTGGAATGGTAAAGCACAAGGGTTGAAATCAGAACCTTAAACACACACACACACACACACACACACACACACACAAAGCAAAACCTGTCTATATTGCTCCATCATAAGATGTATTTCTGGATGGAAGTTTTCAAAACTAACGAGGTGGGGATAGAAGGGTGGAGGATGTCATATCTTAAGCATGTTTTCTCATTAGCACTTCTACATTGTGCGTTGATTTGAATTTAGTTGTTGGTTTTTTTTTTTTTTTTTTTTTTTTTTTTTTTTTGCTCATCTCACCACCACTTCTCAATTTATCCTTTCATCTATTAATGAGGAAGCATTAATAGATCAGAAGATGAGTAGCGAGGAGTTAAATATAAGTAGGAACAAATACTCTATGAGTTGGTGGGTAGATTTTTCTAGGCTGTGTTGGCGTAAGAGAATAATGACTAAATTGAAATCATTTTAAAATAATTTGAGGGCGCCTGGGTGGCTCAGTCAGTTAAGTGTCTGACTCTTGATTTCCGCTCACCTCATGATCTCACAGTTCATGAGTTTGAGTCCTGCATCGTGCTGTGTGCTGACATCATGGAGCCTGCTTGGGATTTTCTCTCTCTCTTCTGCCCTTTCCCCATGTGCACATGCTCTGTCTCTCTCGAAATAAATAAATAAACTTAAAAAAATAATTTGTTCCTGGGCCTGTCTTCCCCACTAAATTATATGCTCTTCTGTGGGGGGGGGGGGTATGTCATCTCTTAAACATTTATATCTCTCCAGCATTCATTAGGAGTATCTGGCACTTAATAGGGCTCATTATTTGCTGACCTGAACTTAACCAATCGGCATCTGGCATGACTTGATTTAGGACATAAGTTGGAAAAACACTGTTTTGTATTTTCAACAACCAGGACTGACCATGTTCAAAACCAAAACATTACATTGGAAAAAAATAACTTTCCAGCCTTCTAATCTTTTGGTCCTTACTGCCTGAAACAGCATGGAGTAGATTCCTATCTTTTGAATTGTATACAGAAATCTCATCCCTGCTACAGCAATAACAACATATTTATTGATCAATTACTATGTACCTGGCATAGTCCTACATCTTAGATGCATTAACTCATATAATCATCAGAGGAAGCAGCATTATGGGATAGGCACTCTTACTGTCTCCATTTTATACATGTAGAAACTGATGTAAATGGAAACTTCTATACCTTTCCCAAGGAGATGTATATAACTTTCCCCAAATACAAATGTAGTGAGTAGTAGAGCAGGGATTCAAACCCAGAATGTCTAGCTTCTGCATCTGTGTTCTTAGCCACTACACTGTATTTCCTCTCTGCATTAAGTAGCCATGTAGACCAAAGAACCTTGATGGTGGTTGTGGAAAGAGGAGCAGTAAAGCCAGGTGGTACCTCCTGGGACAAAAGTAAGGCAGTGCCCTGTGTCTACCCTGGCTTCCCTGTGGGGTGGAGCCAGCCTGGCAGCAATGTCTCCCTCCCTGTGACATGTTTCGAAACCTTGGTGACCAACATGGCTCTGACCCAGTTAAATGGATTAGTGATTTCAGTTAATACCAGCAGCACCACCAACCAGGCTGGCTTTCTTTTCCACACATGCTCTTCTTTAATTGGTACAGACATAAATTGAAAGATGACATTATGTGAATAATATAGTGTACAAATGAATAGTTTTCGGCATCTGACAGAATGGAATATAAAGGTTGGCTTCAACCAGGCCAGCTGGATCTTAGTGACTATTGCTGCTACCTAATTGCTAGATTTACAGTGTCACATTGAATTGATTAAGGAATCTCCTGAAGCTGTTGTTGAAACAAGTTCCTCAGTTGTCTAGACTTTCTACAGCTACTTATAGAAAATAGCAAGATATTATAAAGAGATATTGGAGGCAGTAGTGGGGGCGGGTGTGGGGAGTGTCTGTGAATGACTTCCAGCAGTGAACTAATCATTAACCCTGCACATACAATTCTTTGTGTACACATTGACTTCTTTTCATTGGTAGCCCAACTCATACTCTAAGTCAAAGCTTTGTATGTAGAAACATGGGGAAATAGTTCAAGATAATAATAAAACCTCAGGCTTTTTTGTGATATGAAATAAGCAGAATATTGGTCTACCTCCTTCTAAATAAATGGGCAGAGGGCCTGGGTGGCTCAGTCAGTTGAGCATCTGATTCTTGATTTTGGCTCAGGTCATGATCTCATGGTTCATGGGATCAAACCCTGTGACGGGCTCTATGCTGACAGCATGGAGCTTGCTTGGAGTCCTCTCTCTCTCCCCCAACCCCAATAAATAAATAAGCTTTAAAAAGAAAGAAAGAAAGAAATGGGCAAATGAAAGAAGGCAACCCCATTTCTGTAATCTCCTTATAGAAGATCTCCATATTGTAAACAGATTGCTTTTCCAAAAGTCAATCTCTACCATGATTGTTACAAACTCAGAAGAAATTTTCTCTAGACAGAACATGATAAATTGTAGGTAGAACTCCAGGCTAACCCACAAGAGGGAGTGTAACTAAAATGCTACATATTTGTTACAGAAGAAAAGTAGAAAATAATCCTGTTGAAATATCTTCAAGAAGTTTCATAAGATATCATTTTACTTTGAAAGCAAATACTTAAGAAAAAGCAGTTTTAATTAAGATTTGGCTTACAGAAATGAGGTTCTGTGCAGATATCGAAGGGGTTTTCAGGAAACTTTGAGGAAGTTAGAGGTTTATAGCACAACCCTGATGTATCTCAAGTATCCAGAATAGTCCCAGACACATTGTTGGATGTGCAGTGAATACATATTGAGTGCCTGCTGGTTGAACTTTATTTTCACTTTAGGAACTATGACTTTCCCATCTCTTATAAAGGCACAGTCATTAGAGCTATATTCATGTCATAGATGAAATAAAGAAGGGGAAAGAGGACAAAGGGGAATGTTGAGAAGCACCGATGTGACATGTAGGTTACCTGAGACATAATTAATGATCAATAAAGAAAAACCCAGAGATTACTTTGCATGGTCCTCTCCTCATCCTTTTACCCAAGGCAAAATAAAGAAGGGGATAGGAAAAGTTTTGTGCCTTGCATTTCCTGGGCCAGCCACCAAAAGGTGCTGTCAGACAAGAACAGTTGAGTTGCTGGCCAGAGCTCTTTGCAGGTGGGAGGAGAAAGAGAGAAGCCGAAATAAGATTCTTTTGAGTGTATAGCCTTAGTTAGAGAGGGAGTGTTGTATATCTTTAATGGATTATATGTAGAGGATATATTTTAAATCTTCATTAATGAATGAAAATATTAAACTGGTATAGGATATTGGAAAGAGCACTGGGCAAAGAGTCAGACCTGCATTTCAACTTTTAGCTCCTCTACTTAATAGTCACATCACCTTGGCTGAGTTTCATTTTTTTAAAACTTACTTCTCTTTTCTGCAAAATGTGGTGAAAAGCTTTCTTCCTTTTCTATTTACTGTAATTGTGATTCAGTGAGATTCTGCTCAAGAAACAACTTAGAAGACTGTAAAATGACATTTATATTTCCAAAAGTGTAATGATTTATTCACCCAGGAAAGTGAAGATGTTGGGCCAGGTGACCTCTGAGATCATTTCTCCTCTGAAATTCTGTGATCAGCACGGCCTGGGTTTAAATTATCATGTTATTCCTCATCAACAGTTTACTAATGTCACTGACCCAAGAAAGAGGAATGCTGTGGCCCATTACAGGCTATGCCCCTGGTTTGCTGAACAGTTTGTGCCTGGATTCTACTTCAAAGGACACCTGAGGAGCCCATGAAACATTTTGAACCAAGGTGCTTTTTTAATATTCAGCCTGTTAAATTAACGTGACCACATAATTTGCCATCTAATCTAGAACACATATGTGTAAAAGAAGTGCTGTGAGTAATTACATCAAGGCAACAGCATACCTCAAGTGTCCCAGGCAAACCTGGATACTGGTCCCCTTATATGTAAAATGTTAAACTTCTCACTTAAGTGAGGGATAGTAAAAACATTCCTGTTGAATTTAGGTATCTGTACTGCTGTTACAGATAAGCAAGATGCAGTTCTGTTAGAATCTTAGAAGACGGAAACATACATACCTAACCATGGTAATGAACAGAAGGCTGCGTTTTGCTCTTAAGAAAACCTATTGTTGCAGCTTTGTGGTTAAAAATAAGAGGATACACTACAGTTTCAAATTTCCTGACATTTCCTTTTTATTCCAGTTTGAATGGGTAGGATACAAATTTGTCTGATGGGGTGAATATGCTGGGGCCTCTGCCTGCTTTGGGTATTGTTACTATGGTTGTGCTAATGCTTAGTAAGTGTGAATGTTCATTACATCTCAAACAAAGTTTGGCCCTATGATCAAATATAAACAAAGGAACAAATACGGCTTGCACTAGAGATTTCCACCAGGCACAGCCATGTGCTCAGAGCTTTTCAAACCAGATAATCCAGGAGGGGAGAGACTTGTGAAGTAAATTGAATTATCAAATCTCTTTGAAAATGTCTGATGCCCTAATGCACCAGAAATCAGACAAATAGATTTCTGCTAAGGCAGTGGGCAGAGGGAATCTCAATGTTTTCTAAAGAAAACTATTAAACATAAAGAGAAAGTTACACTACTAATGTTAGAAGCAAATAACAAAAAGATTAACTTTCTAAACAGTTTGTGGACAGGAAAAATGGCACAAGTAAGTCAAAATGGAAGATAATAAATATGCTTTTTATGTGTTAAGTTATTTTATTCATTTGTGGTAACTTATTTGGCTTCCTAATTCTGTTTGATTTAGAACATTAATTAAATTAATTAGATGAATAGGCTTCAGGGTAGGGAGATGTATGTTTGTTACATAGAAGAGGAGGGGTGCTCAAAAATTTAAACACTGATGATAAAAATCATTCTGGTATTCTGTTTATTTATTTTGAGAGAGAGACAGAGTGAGAGAGCATGCGTGTGTACAAGTGGGGGAGGGACAGTGAGAGAGAATCCCAAGCAGAATTTCACAAACCAGAAGATCATGACCTGAGCTAAAATCAAGAGTCTGACACTTAACCAACTGAGCCACGTAGGTACCCTGAAATCAGTCCGGTATTTAAAATATCTAATACAGTGAAGGGCACCTGGGTGGCTCAGTTGGTTAAGCATTGGACTCTTGATTTCAGCTCAGGTCTTGATCTCAGAGTCATGAGTTCAAGCTCTGTGTTGGACTCTGTGCTGAGTGTTAAGCCTATTTAAAACACACACACACACACACACACACACACACACATACACACACATACACACACACACACACACACACACACACACACACATACACACACACAAAGGTTCATACCGTGAAGCCACACACAGATAACTGAGAATCAAGTAGAATTGTCCTATTGCTCTGTAGCCATTTAGTCACTTTAGATTTTTTTTTTTTCTGAAGAGGTTCTTATTTCTAGTGCCTGACTCTGAAAAGGGACTGTCCATTTGTAATTCTGGGGACATTTCACCATGATTAATTTTTTGAAAATGTGTACCAGGTTCTACGATATTTTTGCCTGAGCCCTAATTACATAACAAGGAACAATAATTAGGGAGTTTCATGGTATTGCTCATGTAGGCCTCTGTAACCTGTCTAATGCAAGCAGCTATAACTTCCTCAGGTTATTTGTACATTTTGAAATGTCTAGAAAAGACTCTGAAGAATGGAATTATCTCCTCGTGCAAACCTACTGGAATCAATTATTTTTTTAATGGTCCAACCGCCATTCTTATTTTATGACTGTAATTAGGTAATGAATAAAATGACATGCACTTGGTACTTTCTGGAGCTCCAAAGTATGCCAAAGTCCAACCATTCATGCTGCTTGTTGCCATGCAACTCAATTATATAGCCCTTATTTTTTTACCCAGTTGAGTTGTTTTTATGAACAGGTGTTCAACTAATGGGACAAACAGAGGGTGTGCGGCTACAGCCTTCTCATTAACATCACAAAATAATTGAAAAAACAGATACTCCAGAAAGTCCATCTCAGGGGATAACTCTGAATCTAAAGTAGGTCGTTTCTCTGAGCATTAGACATGATGATGCAGAAAGGCTGGATGGAACTGCAGAAGACCCACATTCTGCTTCCAGCAATGTCACTTAAATCACCAAGTGACTTTGGATAACTCGGTTGCTTTGAACCTCCATTTCTTCGTCTACAATTGAAGCTCTCCCTACCTACCTATAATAATCCTACCCCTACCTATCTCACAGGTTTTTTTGTAGGATTCAATCAGATGAATTATGTTTATGAATAGCACTATAAATTATAAACACTATATAAATACAGTGTATCATTATTAAGGTTCTAATCCCTATCCTGGTGATTCAGGATCTAATGTCTGGCAACTGTGTTTTGCCGGATCTAATGTCCGGCAACTGAGTGCCATCAGGTTTTGCAATCATTAAAATATCAAGATTGAGCCCTGCAAGGGGCTCCTTACTGACAGCATGGAGTCTACTCGGGATTCTCTCTCTCCCTCTTTCTCTGCTCCTCCCCTGCTCATGCTCTCTTTCTCTCTCTCTCTCAAAAAAAAAAAAATAAACATTTAAAATATCAAACCATTTTAGGGGTGCCTGGGTGGCTTAGTCGGTTGAGCATTCAATTCTTGATCTTGGCTCAGGTCATGATCTCGAAGTTTGTGGGTTTGAGCCCGACATCTGTGCTGTCAGCATGGAGCCTGCGTGGGATTCTGTCTTTTCCCCACTCTGCCCCTCTCCTACTTACACATGTGTGCCGGCTCTCTCTCTCTCTCAAAATAAATAAATAAACTTTAAAAAATAGCAAAACAGTTTAGAAACTTTATTCAACCTTATGACTAATATGATTTCTTAGAACATTGCATTTGCTTTGTCCAGGTAATCAATGACCAATATAGAGAAATAAAATGCTTCCAGAATTGACTAGCCCAAGTTGAAGAAAATGACATTGAGAAGGGGAGATCACTGAAGATCACACTCTTTAAGTTCCAGAATATTATTTCAGTCTCTTATTAAAGTCTTAGTAAATTACTAAGGAACTCAGAAAAGCTTCTAAATATTTGAAATACTAGATTAGACCTCGTGAGATCATGTGTCCCCATATCTTATGGACAATTCAGTATTCCGCATTGCTTAAAGAAAACATAGGTCATCTAGCCTACCCCTTTCCCTTCCCCTGCTCCCCGTCAACCAGATCTAAAGGGTATTCAACTATACATATGAGTATATTCATTATGGCATGCTTTGTGAGAACTGGAGACAACAGAAATGTCCAGAGGATTCGATAAGCAAAGAGTGCATATAAATAAGAAACCAATAAAAAGCAGTTAGAAACAATGCATTAGAAATATTAGAAATATAATTGGCAACATAGGTAGATCTTAAGAATATGGTGTCAAGAGCAAGAAAGAGGGTGAATGAGAGAAAAAATAGAATAAGATGTAAAACCTAAGAACCTAAGAAGGGTCTTGCGTGTACTATGAATTAAGGAATACGTTAACATGAGCCTCAAAACAAAACAAAGACTTTAAAAATTAAAGGGTTATTTGACTGCCCCATCTTTCAGACCTTACCTGTATAATTCTTTCTAAGGTATTTTTTTGCATAATGAGGGACTACTTCCTGACTCACTCAATACCCTTCATGCTGTAGCCCCCACCAATATCTGGGCTTGGTTTGTCTACTCTCAGCTGTCCAGGTGAATGGCTGATGGTTGACCTCCATGACCACCCTCCATGCTTTTCAACACCATCATCAAATCAGTTTCTAGTCTTGTCCAAGTTAAATAACATCAGGCCCTTTTGCCCCTCCTTATGGATTTGGTTTTATTATTATTTAGTCATCTAGGAGTTTTTCTGAGCTAGTTCCAAGGACTCTCCTCCTTTTTAAATTGTGGAACCTGAACCGGATATAATGTTAATGAAAGAGGAGAGGACCTCCCACTTTCTCCAGTCCTGCTTCATACACCCCAGTGCCAGCCATCTCCAAAGGATGCTGTTCTACCCCCCAGAAAGAGCACGAAGAATACATAATAAAGGGTTAGACACTTACAGGCATAAGTAAAATTAAATTAAAGTTCTTTTCTAAAATATATTTCACTCCTGGGAACCAGTAGACTAGAAATTTGGAAAGGAGTGAGGGGATATAAGAGCTAGGGACATTGTTTATATACGTTTTCTTAGAGAGAAACCACACAGGAAGGAAATGAAAGTACATCAGTGAAGACTAGACTATCTAAGCAGATCTGTCATTTCCTTAAGAATTCCAGGAAACTTCCATCGTGATCCTCTAGATCTACTGGCTAGAATGACAGCTATTAATTTCGTGCCCAGTATATACTAAGAGATTAGAACAGATCAGTGTCTGCTTTAGATTGTTTCTGGTTTTGTTTTAACATCAAAGTACAGAGTAGTTCTGAAAGATCTGGCTGGGTTTTCATGTTTGGTCACATTGTATCAAAACTTCCAGAAGCAAATTATAATAAGTTATATGAAGATGGGTAAAAATTAACTTCTCTATTTTTAAAAGAGCTTCTATCATTATCCAAACATGGCCATAAGCTAACATTAGACCCTGAAGCAAATAGAGTAACTTGACCTTGTGATGAACAATCCCCTGAACCCCTAGCATTCATGTTGAACTTCTCTTTGGCAAGCCAGTATAAATCTACCAGCTCTCCGTCTGGGCTGTACAGATACAGTGCTTCCCACAGGGAACCTGAGTCACAGAGGGAGTGAGTGACTTGGCAGAGAGGCCAGAATGAGGTGTGGGGAGGCCTGGGTTCCAGACCCAGCTCAGCCACCAACTAATCCTGAGATGCAGGACAACTCACTTTACTCTTGATCTTTCATGTATTGTATTCACATATAGTTTATTGCTCAGGCCAAGTCTTTTTTAAAGTGAAAGGGGTGTTATTAATAATCCACTGGGACAACTGATATTTCCGGCTCCCTCTGGCTTTAAAATTCCATTACAGCTGAATTAGAGCTGAAAATAGGACCCAGGTTCCTGAACATGAGACCCGTCTTCTGCTCCCCAGGCCAGGCTGTCCTCCGCAGGACTTGTTTACACAGGGATTCTGTGAAAGAGTGTTCAACATATCGCTTGAAGATTGATGAAGGGAGTTTCCCAGCAAATAGAAAGGATGGGCTGACTTGTACCTCTTTGGTCATGTATCCACACACCCGAACCCCATGTATGTTCAGAAACAACAGTACTGGGATGCCAAATCCACATCAGGGGCATTGAAAAGTAGAGTGGTCAAGGGAGCCAGGGCCAGGAAGAGAGCAGGTGCACCACCCCCCTGCATCAAGAGAAGCCCTCTTTTTGCAGCCTCAAGCCAGGTCTCCACCAGCCTGCCCAAGGCGAGCAGACAGGATGGGGGACGGGTGTGGTCCAGGGGCTGCCTCAGGATCCTCAGGTGCTGGTTTTTAAGTAGACAGGATAGTACTTTATAAATCACTGTGGGCCATATGCCACCCTTCTGCCAACAACTTCATGTTTGCATACTTCTGTTGACCATCCCCATTCACTTGGCTTTTTAAAAGTTTGAGGAAGCCATTGACAGCATCTAAAAATTAATCTGGGTTAGGTCATGACACAGGCTTAAAAAAAATGTCCAAGTGAACTAAGCCATTCCACACTAAGAGGATTTGTGAAAACAAAGGTGAAACGTTCAAAGAAAACCCATCCAAAGAAGCCAAAAATTCTGTCACTGTTATACAAAGCTATTTTACCAGTTGTGCAATCATGCCACTCATTTAAAAAAAAAATTATTTTTGGTGAAACTCTGAATGGCAAGAGGAGGAAACATCAGGCTTCCAAACAACAGCATTGGACCAGTGTTGGCGGCCACCCTGGTGCCAATAGCCTAATTCTTTCCCCTGAGCTTGAGTGCCCCGTGTCTCCCCGTCTCCCAGGAGTCAGGATGGTGCTTACCTTCTCCCTCCTCACCTTGCTGCTTCACTCACAGATGAAGCCAGAGGGCTCTGGACTCCTGGCTGCCTGCAGACTCTGCTTCCCCAGAGGAAGGTTAATTACATACCTGGCCACACCCCTCTTTAGGGACAAGACGTACCACATGCAGCTGCCACTTGCCAGCAAGAGCTTTCCAATTTCAGCTTTCCTAATGGAAGAAAGGGCTATGGAGGACCCAGAGTTACAGGAACTGAGGGCGCCTCTTGCCTCAAGCTGCAGTACTGAGTCCCCAAGGAAGGAGGCCCTTGTCCCTAAGGCTAGGCAAGCTGCCCTGCCAGTGCCAGCCTTCCATGCAGAAGAGGAACTAGGTAATAATTATAAAGCCCTGTGAGCAGAATTTCTTGACATTTTATCTCCACTGTAGTGTCTTTAAGGTGGCTCTCTGTTTCCCAGAAAGATAAATGCTGCCATCTCCAATGAGCACAAAATGCAGTGAACAAAGAATAGACAAATTCAGGAAAAGCATTCTGTGAGGCCCCACAGTCTGTAGGGAATTCCCTAAGGGATGTGATTTGAGGAATTCTACGGCAAACCCCCAATCTTGGTATATTTTCCCCCATCAGGTTGCTTGGAAATTTTTAGGGATTATATATTTCGCCTAAAACTTTGATTCTCCTGATTGCCCCAAATGGTAATTATGTTTATATAACATTTCAAAGAATTCCCAGATATGTTATCTTGCTAGAATCTAGTTAATATACTGGGGGGTGAGGAGGACATAACTCATTAAAACAATTATTGTGTATTAACATCATAACTTTAATTAGTTTTCCAGAGATGGATAAGCAAAGCCCCAAGGGGATGAGACCCTGGAAATCAGACATGTTTGGATGAGAAGGGAGCTGAGAAACCACCTAAAACCTGGCTAGCTGGCCCAGGCAGAGCAGGTGAGATGTGTGGTCCCATGGGCACCCCTGCACCCACACAGGAGCCAAGGTGAGAGACAGACAGAACAGCAGTAGCCACGAAGACAAACTTCACCCACTCACGCTTCTGCCTGGGGCCAACCTGGAAACCACAATGAAGAGCCCCTGTAGTGCCAGATAGACTCGTCCCAACGCTGAGAACTGTGCCAGTTTCTAAAGTAACAACTTGCCCCTGTCCCCCACAGAGCGCCTGGTGCCATCTGCTGAGATTCTTTCAGTAAGTATTATCTGGCTTATACCAGATATTTTTGAGGGAACAAAAGGAAGCTTTCGTTTTGAAACATCCCTTCTCACGTGTTAGCACAGTCCTTAAATAATGCACCTTTGAGGTTCTGAGTAATTCTTCCTGCTGTCAGCCCTGAGCGTGTCTGGATGCCAAGAATTTGCTTGAAATGCACGGGGTGCCCTATCCTAGCTTGAGCTGAAAATGTGGTTTTGAGGACCCAGTGGCGTTGAGATCCTGTTGCTGTCCTCCCTGGGTTCTGGGACCCAGTGGCTGTGTGGTCAGGGGCAAACCCACCCTCTCTCTGGGCTTCTCTGTCCTCCTGTGTCAGGGAGGAGTTTGGATTTGACTGCTTCTCATTCCTGGCTGCACATTAGAATCACTTTAAAAAACAATGCCAGGACTGCGCACCCAGGAATCCTTACTTAATTGGTTGGGGTGTGGCCAGTCCTGAGTATTTTTAAAAACAGTTTTCCAGGTCTGCAATTGCTGAGTTAAATGATCTCTGGAAACTTCCAGGTTCTATAAAAGTCCAAAATCCTGATGGTCTTGTCCTCCATTGTATTTATTGAATTAATTTTTTCCCAGACATATTTTTTTTTAATTTTCAGTATGTTACATAGGCTAATTTTTAGAAATACCTTTAATCATATACAAATGATATATTATTAAAGTATTGTTTGTTGGGGTATAATGGCATATAATACTGCATGTGTCTAAAATATACGATCTGATATATTTTCACATATAAGTAATAGTTACCACAATCACAATAGTGAACATACCCATCACCCCCAAAGTTTTCCATGCCCCTTGGTGATCCTCTTACCCCTTTTCTCTCCTCCTCTTCCCCAGGTAACCACTGATCTGCTTTCTGTTACTATAGTTTGCATTTTCTATCATTTCATACCAGTGGAATCATACAATATGTACTATTTTTCACTTGGCTTCTTTTTTAAAAATATTTTTTTTGTATTTTAGATAGAGAGAGACTGAGCACAAGTGGGTGAGGGGCAGAGAGAGAAGGAGACACAGAATCCGAAGCAGGCTCCAGGCTCTGAACTGTCAGCACAGAGCCTGACACCGGGCTCAAACTCACAAATTGTGAGATCATGACCTGAGCCGAAGTCGGACGCTCAACCAACAGAGCCACCCAGGCGCCCCTCGCCTGGCTTCTTATTATGTCCTTATACTTCAGATATCAAGCTTTTTGAGAACAGGATCCACCTTTTATTTCTTTTCTCTTCCTCCAGGACCCCAACTTATCTTTGCCCCAAGAAACCCTTTAGCCATTATTTGCTTGATGGGAATCAGACCTTTATGACCTTAGAAGTGAGCTTCAGTTTGGTGTCCAACCCCCTGCTGCTTCTCTGTAGGTTCCTAGTCAGCAGCTTCAGCTCAGTGTAAAAATAATGCATTAACTTAAATGCATTCATTTGGGGTGCGTGGCGTTCTAGGGCTCCAGAAAATGAGTGTTGTGTGTCAAGGTATGTGTTGAGGCAGGGGCAACTACCTGGGCAAGGTCCTTGGCTTTCACCGATTCTTAATCACTAGATTTTTTTTTTTTTTTTCAGAGAGAGAAGAGAAAGAGAGAGAGAGACCGGGGTGGGGAGGGGCAGAAAGAGAGTGGAGCTTGACTTGGGGCTCGATCTCACTACCCCGAGATCATGATCCCAAGATCACCTGAAATTGGACACCCAACTGACTGTGCCACCCAGGCGCCCGGCCAGATTCTTGACCCAAAAGGAGGAACTATAGAATTTATGTCATGCTTTAGTTCTATTATAATCCTATATATATTTTACAAATATGATGTCTAATCGTAACTCCTCTACGTCTGTCCCCTCTCCTCCCTAGCCCCTCTCCTTTGTTTTGTTCTCTGCCTGCTCTGATTATACTCTCCCTCCTTTGCTAAAGATCCAATAGGCCTGTTGAGTGGCAGTGCGGCTCCACAGGAACTTTTTGCCTGGCCCTTCTCTTTAAGACCTTCTCACCTAAGTCATGTGGAGTGTTGTGCCTCTTTAGTCAATGATTCTTATTCCCCTTTGTTTAGCGCATTCCCCGAATACCTGGATACCCATTGTGCTCAAATATCACAAACCTATATTTCCTCAAAACCCAGAGCATGGGATTCCTTTTTACCTTAAGCAAGATCAGTGTTTGCATTGTTGTAAATTAGTATTATAAGAACCGGACCTAACAAGAAATAGCACTGCAAATTCACAATTGAACCACCTCTACTTAATCCAGAGATAGCCCCTCTTATCCCCCTATATAAAACACAGAAAAAAATTTTAATAATACTGTGTCTGATTTTAGACTGAGATGAATAATAGCAACATCAGCTTCTAAATGATAAATCCCTATGTATCTGGCACAGTCACACAAACAGTGGTTTCCAAGTGGCTTCCAGAGATAGGAGAGAGCAAGAAAAACATCTTACCTTCTGGCCAAAAGGCCAAAATGGACTCTACCTTGCTCCAAGTCCACCTCAACCCCTTGCATGTTTGCAAGGGTCTGATATACTACACCCAGCAATGTTCTCTGGCTCCCTGCTTGGGACTAACTCTTAACTTTTATTCTCCCTTTCACCTCTATGCTTCCCCAGCAGAATAGTGACTATGGGAACTATAACATTTCAGTCCAGTTTCTACACAATCTCATTCCTCTGCAATAAAGGCAAACCTCTGAAAGTTACTTACGTGGCAGTGGCAAAGACAAGCCCTGGATTTGGAAGCTGAGTTTGCTGATGCCAGCCCGCTTAAATAGCTGGGTTGGCTGACGCAGGCTGTTGATAGCACGTTTATTTACGCCTGTGAGTGCACGCTCAAGCAAGGACCTGAAAAACCTGCGGTGTGGGCAGGAGGAAGGCAGCTGAAAGTATGCCGAAGTTACATCTCTCCTGGTTATTCAAGTTTGATATGCAGGCGGTGACTTCTGAGTTTTCATGGAAGTTTCTCAGCACCACCTTCTTGTGCCTGATCTCTTTCTTAGCCAAGTAAGACTCTTCAACCAAGATTAGATGGGAGATGCTGCTGAGAGAGGAAGGAAGCAACAAAGGACCCTGAACCTCTGCACCAAGTTCCTTATTTTGAATGGGCTTCCAGTTAGATGTTGCCTCATTTTAAACCATAGGCTTGGTGAGGTTGATTTCACAGCTCTGTGGGCTGGATGCCAAGCTAAGAGCTTGGACAATTGCCCAATCGATGAAAAGTTGTTTTGTTGTGTTTTGTCTCCAGGCACAGAATGCACAAATAAAGAACAGTTATAGGGGAGGTTCAGCCTGGGATGATACAATTTTAGGTCCCCTTCAGAAACTATTTTGATTTCTTTCTTCTGCATCTGTACTTTCCTCCTGACTTCCCCTCCCCTTCCTTTGTTAATGAAATTCCTATCTAAGAGTTGAAAGATTCCCCATGAGAGCTCAAATAAAAAGCCAGTGTGTGAACAAGCCTGTGGGAAGATGCACTCCAAATGGGAGAGAGTGTGCAGTGGTTCGTGTGACCATCAGTGGAAATGTTTCTGAAGGTGAGGGTATGTGTGTGGGTGTGGGGACCTGGTTAGTCGATGTTTACCTGTATTTTTATAGCTAGATATGGCAGTTAATAGTCAATTTCAGCATGCTAAACACATTAGGTGGGTATGATTTTGAGAGGATGAAGGAAAGGAGACAGGGTTTGGTGAGATCATTTATGGGAGTATCTGTGTGTATTTGCTGGTATGTAGCACAGACTATAAGTGCCATCCAGATTTACACAGCCTATCTTCTTCACTTCACTGGAGAAAGAAAAAGCCTACTTGATTCTCTTGGGAACAGCAGCCGAATGTGAAAGAAGAACAGCAATCATTAAGAAAATTTCTTTCTCTCTTGAAAAAGGGGGTAATGGTGATAAAACATGTGTGGGAGAATAGTGGAGACAGGGGGCCTAGCCTATCCTAACCCTGGTTACCGGAAGAATTCTTTTGTTTCCTGCCTAATTCATTGCCTAACTTTTGACTGTTCTATGGCCAAATCTGGATTCTTGCCTCCCAGATTTCTTGAATGTAGTGTTTATCTCTTGTTCATCTTTTGACACCCATAGAGCCTGGCACAAATTATTATGACAGTGACAATGACGATAATGATGATAGTGTCCGGGTTTACACTTGGGGCTGATTTGCATCAATATTTAAAAAGTTGCTTCAGAATGTTTGCAACTATCCTTATTTATTTGTTTATCATTAATCTTCCAGAATGTGATTTCCATGACCTCAATGACCTTGCTTGTCTTGCCCACTCTTGTAACCCCAACACCCAGCACTGTGTCTGGTGCATAGTAGGTGCTCAACAGATCTGTGCTGTTTGCTTAGTTTCTAAATTCTTTTGAAGGCTGTGCCACCCAAAAGACAGAAGTTCTGGAATTGGCAGTCTCATCTTGAGCCACACATTTTTCTTTTGCTCTTGCATAATGTGTTGGCTTTAAGCTATTCCTCTTTATCCAGTGTATCATGGAGATGAAACTAAAAGTGGCAGAAACCATAGGGCAGTTTTTACATCACTAAGAACTCTGCAGGTATGTGGTTTCAGGTTGCTCAGTGGTGCAGTGAGGTCACCAAGAACCCAGGCTTTTTCTGCATTTCATTTTGTAGTCTTCAGTGTGAGAGCATTGCCTCCCAGCATGGTGGCAAGGTTGATACAGCAGCTTGGTGTATCACATCATTAAATGAAAAAAAAAAAAAAATCAAAGACAGGTAGGAAGGGAAATGAGCTTTCTCCTTAGTATCCCTCTATGTTTGTTAAAGAGAAAAAGCCATTAGCAGACTTCCAGTTATGTCTCCTTGTGGAGAACTGGGTCAGATGTCCACTACATGGGCTAAATCCATCATCTGCAAAGAGGAAATGAATCAGGCTGACCGTTGTTCATTTTATGGGCCCCAGGGAAGGACCTACCTTTTCCAGAAAAATTCCTGGTATCTGAACAAAATCAGGATTCAGTTAATAGGGTAGAAGTAGAACAGTGCTACCAACAATACTGCCAGTCTAAGAAATCCTTGAAAGACTGATAAGCTGAACTGCATTGGTGCGTGGGTGCCAGTCCTGGCTGTGGCAATTGTGCTTCATTCTATTGGTTCTCTATCTCCGTGTGCTTTTGTTTTTTCTTTAATGAGAAAAGCTAACTTTGACTCTTAGCAAAATTGAAGCTATTTCAACAACTCCAAATAAGGGAAGTAGCTGGTCACAGTGATTTTTTGTCTGCAGGGTTAGATTATCAGTCTGTGTCACCACTGATTTTCTCCATAACCAAGGAATTGCATATAATCTAGCAGCCTCTTCTCCCATGTCAGATGGGATTGATGATGTTGTTGATTTCTTAGAAACATTGAGTCTAATACTGCAACTCATCATAAAAAGGTTGCCACACAGTCTATGAGGGTTTTTTTAAATTTTTTTTTTAACGTTTATTTATTTTTGGGACAGAGAGAGACAGAGCATGAACGGGGGAGGGGCAGAAAGAGGGGGAGACACAGAATCCGAAACAGGCTCCAGGCTCTGAGCCATCAGCCCAGAGCCTGATGCGGGGCTCGAACTCACGGACCGCGAGATCGTGACCTGGCTGAAGTCGGACGCTTAACCGACTGCGCCACCCAGGCGCCCCAAGTCTATGAGGGTTTAAGATTCATTTCCTGTTCCTCTTCTTGTCTATTATATTTCTGTGGGATTTCCACACGTTTGCATCTATCTCTGCCTGGGAGCTCCAGCTCCTGCTTCAGGTTTGTAAACTAGAAACATATGGCTGATATTGCAATTCTCACATAATTTTTTTTTCTCTCTTTCCTGGTGATTAGCAAACTTCAAATTGACACCTGCATATGGATAATTTTGTTTTCCTGTTCTTCACTGTTCTAGATGTTTTCCTTGGTGGGCTTCAGGAACTCTTGTGTCCATTGTCACAGATCAAGAGAATTAGGACAGAGGATGCCGTGAGCTAGATGTTAAGCTCCAAGAAAAGAACAATGTATGGGAAATGGTAGGTGCTCCATAAGTGTTTGTTGAGTGACTGGAAGAATGGTAGAAAGGAAAGAGGATGGTCTTCTGAATCATGCAGGCTTAGATTCCAGTCCCACCTCTGCTACTTACCATCTCTATGAGCCAGAGCAAGTTATAAAACTTCTCTCAGACTCAGTTTCCTCATCTATAAAATAGGAATGATGATGCTTAACTCATAGGTTTGCCATAAGGACTAGAGATATTACATGTAGAGCACTTAGCATAATGCCTAGAACATAGCATATGCTTAATAAATGGTAATGGTTACACTATGAAGCCCAAGTCATTTGTAAGACCTACACATGGTAGGCACAAAATAGTGAACCTAAACCCCCAAGTGCTACAGCAAACAGGAGTGTTTGGAAGAGCTACATAGAAGGCAGTGATACCTGGACAGTGAGGCAACTACTCTTTTTCTACTCAAAACCACAGATCACCAAAGTGCACAGGCCCATTTGATGACTGAGGAGCGTACAATGATAGAGGGAGAGAAAAGCGATTCCCTGGGGAATAGAAAACTACCAAAGACATTTAAGAAAATTTGTCATAAGGGATATAAACCTCCCAAGGGCCAAATCTGACTTGTACAGAAACAAGTTAGGAAGAGGGGTAACCAGAGCATAGAAGCATACCTGCTGAAAGTTCTGCCCCCAAGGTGTGAACTTGCAGACAGAGAGACTGAGAATCTCATCCCATGTGCAGATGGTGTGGAAGTGCTGACTCCCAGCCCCTTCCTGGGTCTAGCCTAGCTGGGAGGCAAATAGGGGAAGTAGCAGAGGATCAGCAATGACAGATAACTTGGATGCAGAAAAGGATGTCGGCTAACCTAGGTAGGAGATGTTTCCCTTGTCTGCTCCTGACAGGAGGTTCCACAAGTTCCCTGGTGAGGAGGGACTGGGAGTTCTAGCACAACCACACTCTGTAGTCTTTATAGTTTGCTGTAGACTGGTCATGATTACGTCACTCTTTCAGTGAGCTGTAGGTATTTCATTCCAAGTGTGGGTTCCATCATCTTACCTAATCCACCTGTTGTCCTTGTGGAGTCCCGAGTCAGTGGATGGCTAGGACTTAGGATGCTGTGGCCCATTCACAGCACCCACTGCAGAAGGTGCCTGGGGAAGGCTGTTTCGACTGGTGTGGTCCATGTCACCTTTGCTCTTTGATTTGAAAATCACAATTTTTTTTCACTCGAATTTGTTTCGCCCAGAGTCTAATGAACAAGGAGGTCACAAGCACTGTTTCCCCTAGAAACCCCATTTATGCTATTGGTCAGAGGAGGGGAAGGCCCTTGTAATGGGGAGCATTGACCATCTATGGAAGGAGGGGGAGGGGGCATCAGTCCTCACCCACCAAAGCTCTGAATGCCTCTACCTCAGCTCCTTTCCCTCAGCATTAGGACTCACTGCTGCCAGCAGGAGCTGTGGGGTGACATTCTCAAGAGGGGTGGGGGTGGAGCCTCACCTACGAGGCAGCTCTTCCATGAGTGACAGGAAGGTATTGCAGGTTGGGGCCACCTCAGCCTGATTGTCATCCCCTAACATACAGAGTGAGGAAAGAGAGTCCCCACGCCCATGAAGTTTCAGGGATGGGCCTTGTGCTTTTAGAAAGCAGCGGGTGGGGAGCTAGGGTGAAAAAAAAAATCAGTCGGTAAAAACTTGCCTGACTGGGCATCAAACACAGGCACAGTCCATGCTACCAAGCACCACACAGCAAGACCTTTGTGGCCACTTCTCAGGGTGAAGACCTAAGCAGGAGGGGAAGAGTAGGTCCCACCTCCCCATGGGTACCCCCATGCCAAGTTCCATCTATGTGAGATACTTGAGTTCTGTGAATGATTTTACCTGGAAACAAAGAGGAAGAAGAAAGGAGAAAGGGGAGCTAACAAAAATATAGAGCTTGAGGACAAACCAAAAAACAACCAAAAATTCATGTTTGACACAGTGGAGTAAGGGTTTGAAAAATACTTTGGGCTAACATTGTGGATTAGCTGAAGAAGGGAGAGAAGAGGTTTGATTAGCAGCTACAGACCTTTTCCTTCCTGCACCCTCCTCTCCACCTCAGAGGTGCCAGAGTGGACTCGGCATGTGACTCCAGAAGTTCTCATCTCCTCTCCATGCCTCAGCCCTTGTCTGTGTGAGGAGGGAGTCGAACTAGATGATCCCTCTGAGGTCCTTTCTGTTTTAATCTTCTGCCCTCCAAGGGGAGATAGTCAGGGGCCACTGGGTGGAGAGGAGGGACCCCTAGCAGCCACAGGGAAGGATGGATCCCGCCACTTAGGGCTGAGAGAAATAAAGGAAAGCATCAGTGGATAGGTAAAACCTGAGAAACTGTTAGGACACTGAAATACTCCACTCACTAACATTCAGAGACTCCCTAGTCCTCCTCCTCAACAACCTGGGCCTCCCCAAACCTGCTGGGATCCAGCAATTAGAGGGTATCATCTGGCACTATGTGTGTGTGTGTATGTGTGTATCACGGGAACAACCAGAACTCAGTTCCAGCTACAATGCTTCAAGCATGTGTTTGGTTTTCCAATGCAGTCCAGGGAGTCATTCTGAAAGAGAACGCCCCGAGGTAGGGGAGATTTGGGAGATGGGGTTAGGCAGGTGGGTGAAGAAGGGAAGGAGGGAGGGAGGAAGGAACTGTATGTATATCATTCCCTGAAAAAAAAATGTCAAAAGGTGTTGATTTCTGCTTTTGGCAAAATTATGCTATAGTCTGAGTTTGTTCACGAATTCAGCCCAGTTCTACTCTGCACATTTCAGCAATGCTCCTCCCTCCTCCATGGCCTTCTCTGAGGTTTCCATAATGAGGCCCTGGCAAGGCAGTGGGCAATGATTTAAGGCCACTTGTAAAATGGCTTCTGATGTGGTGAATTACATAAATGGTGATGTTCACTCTTGAATCTGACTTTTACCTCTCTGGAGAGTCAGCTCCTGGACTAGTCTGTCCAGTGGGTTCTGAGTGACCTGCAAGAGAGCCTGGTTTCCTGAGTTGATTTCCCAAAGATGACACTGATGAGGGAGCAAAAGGCAAGCTGAGGGTAAAACACAAGCTAACATCCTGCAACACCCCCTCAGCCTCCCATGGGGGTACGTGTGACATTCCTCAGGCACTCCTGGCTGCCCAAGAAAAAAGGAAAGGGAAAAACAAATGGTCAACCAATAGACATCACAGTCATGTGGGACATGAATCTCTATCAGTTTGCAACTGTCTTAATGACTTAGAAGAAAAAAAAAGCAATCTTATCAAGAGCCAGACCTCCAGAAACCTATAGATTCAATTCCCTGGGGCCCTAACGCCATCCTCCCCTTCATAGGATAGAAAACCTTACGTAATCAGTCACTGCTCACAACCCCAGTGCAGCTCTTTCTGCCCACAGGTCCTGTCTCTGTGCTTTAATAAAACCACTTTTTTGTACTGAAGAATTCTTTGACCATTAGCTCCCAAACCCCAACATTTCACATCAATACCAATGACTTTGTTCTCTGACTCAAAGGGAAATAAACTCTGCATTTTTCATGGTGCTGCCAGTAGATTGCCCATTTGTCCCAAGGCCAAATCTCAGTCTGAGAAGAATTTAGGGTGGTACTAGGGTTCAGAGGGAAGGCTCTGGAGACAGTGTGGATCTAGCTCAGCCTATGGTGACCAACTTTCCTGGTTTTCCTAGAACTGTCCTGGTTTAGCACTGGAAGTCCCATGTCCTGGAAAACCCCCAGTCCTGGGCAAACAAGGATGGTTTGTCAACCTATCCTAGTTTTCTCACATCGTCGCCAGTAATTTAACCTCTTTGAACCTTAGTTTCCTCATATGTGAAATGAAAATAATGATCACAACCTCATGCAATATTTGAGGAGTAGGATTGATACCCACTCAAAGATTGTTCAGGAAGAAAAGAGAGGATTAGGTGACAAAAGTAATGTGTTTCTGCCTCTGTTCCAAGGAGTAGATGTCTCCTCTCCTCAATGTGTTTTGACTTTTCCAAGTGAAGGTGTGAGCACAACACTTGAGGATTCTGTAACAATCCAGAAAGCCTTGCAGGTCTTAGCTAATGCAGAAATCCCAGCTAATGCAGAAGGCTGGATTAAGGCCTCTTCTAGCTAGCTCTGTGATTATCTGATTAAGTGTAAATGGCAGAGGCAGCTGCCTACTTGCAGAAGTCACCTTTAGCAGCTACCATTTAGGAGTCACAAATAAGGGATTATGAAGCCTTTTCTTTTCAGCTTCCTTGTTACCCCTCAGCTATTGTGTGCAGAGATTCTTAACTAATAGCCATTTTCTGAGTGACTATTTCCCAGTAACTACTCTTTCAGGGCTGAAAAAGGAAAAGAAGTTAATATTTTCAAAAGACTCCCTTGCAAGCCATTTTCAGCCGAAGAGTGAATTTCACAGGCATCTTATTCCCTGGCAGTAAAGCCTGAAGGCTGTCTTGGAGACCAGAAGCAGCAAGTAAGAACTCTGATAACAAAGAGAGGCAAGGGAATTATTTATTCAAATGCCCTGATAGAAGAAGGCTTTAGTCAAAGACACCATAGAAAACAAGCTGCAGGCTGATAGGGAGTGTTTGGAACATGAAGGTGTCAAAAGGATCCAGTATTTTTCTGAACAGAAGGAAATGACTGGGGAAAATGGTCCTTCATAGTTGAGCAGAGCTATGTCAGCACTAAGGACAGGAGGGGGCTCTTATTAGGAAGATGCCAAAAGCTGGAGATTATTCAAAGTGCAAATATCTTTACCATCCCAGCCCTCCCACCCCACCACAAATGAAGTCAGATTCATTTAGAATTAGTGCCAGATTCTGGTTGAAACTAGAAGTTTGCAGAAGTTGGAAAATTCAACATGCCAGACTCTGGCGCCAGTGATAACTAACTAGTTCATGTCCAAGGCAGTTGATGGCACAATTTTACATAATTAGGACATGTTTGGGAGGAGAGGAAAAAAAGACTCTCCGATCAGGAATTTACTGACTTACATAAACATTAGTGTGATCGCTGGCTTCAAATTCTATGGTACCACCTTCATATTTACATTCTAAATTAATGAGGGGCAGAATGCCAAGGACAGCAATACTGCCGGCTTTCACAAAACTGCCCACCAGACTCTGGGGAAACCTGCCAACTAGATGGTTCTAGGTTACCAAGCTGTCTTTTCTCCTGCGTTTTCTAACCCTTAAAGAAAATTAAATTCTGAAACAGTTAATTCAAAAGTCAAGAAATTTGATTATCTGAATAATGCATTAAGGTATGACTGTTAAACCATTGCTGCATAATAAATCACTACAAAGCTTAGTGACTTAAATTAACCATTATCATTTTATTACCTCTTCCAGTTTCCATGGTCAGGAATTCAGGGAGGGCTCAGTGGGGAGATTCTGGCCTGAGGTCCTTTATATGGTTGCAGTCAGACAGTGGCTGGAGCTTGAATAGCAGAGGAGTTGGGAGAAGCTACAATCTTGCTGAGTATCTGTCTCAGTAGTCTCAGGGTCTCTCCATGCAGGCTCTCCACAAGCATTGGTTGAGCTTCCTCACAACATGGCAGCCTCCGGGCAGCTAAGTTCTTCAGTGCAAGTAGTTCAGCCCCTAAGGCAGCAGAATCAACTTTTATGACATGGCCTTAGAAGTCATGTAGCATCACTCCTACCACATTCTGTTGGTTCCAAGTGAGTCACAAACCCACCTAGACTCAAGGGGAATTAGTGGAGAATTGTTAATTCTTAATGGAGAAATGGCAAGGTTCCAGAAGAGCAATGTGGGATGGGGGATATTGTGGCCATCTTTGAAAAATACAACATGCCATAAGATATGAATAACTGATGATCATAATCTTTAAATTTTTATATTTTAAGAAAATAATGTTAACTCAATAAATCTCTTAATTAGTGAAATATATACTGAAGAACATAGTGTTAACTACCTTCAACCCCTTCTTCTCCACATTACTTCTCATTCTATAGGGTCAAACAACTGGGTGTAATGATGTACTAGTTTTCTGGGGGGGGGGGGGCACCATAATAAAATACCATAAACTAGGGAGCTTACACAACAGAAATTTATTGTCTCCCAGTTCTGGAGGCTAGAAGTTTCAGATAATGGTGTCAGTAGGGTTGATTCTTCCTGAGGACTCTAACAGAATAACTGTTTCATGCCTCTCCCTTAGCTTCTGGTGGTTTGCTAGAACTCATTGGTGTTCCTTGCCTCATAGAAGTGCCTCTCCCATTTCTGCCTTCATCTTCACATGGTATTCTCTCTGATGCATATGTCTCTGTCCAAATTTCCCTTTAAAAAATGTTTATTTATTTGTTTGTTTGTGTATTCATTTATTTATTTTGAGAGAGAGCAAGAGAAACAGTGTGAGTTGGGGAGAGGCAGAGAGAGAGGGAGACCCAGAATCCCAAGAAGGCTCTACATTCAACATGAAGCCTGACATGGGGCTCAATCCCACAACTGTGAGATCATGACCTGAGCTGAAATCAAGAGTCAGATGCTTAACTGACTGAGCCACCCAGGTGCCCCCAAATTTCCTCTTTTTATAAGGACACCAGTCCTATTGGATTAGGGGCTCACCCTACTGTAGTGTGGCTTCATCTTAACTAATTATATCTACAATGACCTTATTTCCAAATAAGGTTGCCTGCTGAGGCACTGGGGTTAGGACTTCAACATGAATTTGGGGAAGGAATTCAACCCACAGCATGTCTCTTATTTTTTGAAGGGAGGAGCTTCTTTTGATATGGTTTCTTATAGTATCAATTGGAGAGTAGAACCCAATCACAGGTACAATTTTCAAACTTTATATCTAGCTTCTCCTTTCCATGGCCCTTGCCATTCTCTCCTATCTCCTAAACACCTTCTTCAAATTTTAAGTAAAGGTTTCCATTAAAGCTATTAATGCCATTAGAGTATTTTAGGATTAAATGTGTTTTTTATTAAAATGTCATTAAATAAATAAATAAATAAATTTAAATGTCATGATCAGATGTTGGTTATGAAGTCTCATTCCCTCCCAAATTTTCTATAATCCTAATGCCACTTGTTATATAACTTCAAATTGCATAGGATTTTTCAAAACTTTATTCTCCTTGGAGCCTGGGCCTCACCTATGCAGCAACTTAGTTCATTTAAGGAGGTTCAAAGAGCAATTTATTGACTTGGGGAATTTGAGATTGTTCTCTGTCAGTATTGTGCAGACATTTAAAAATGTATTTCCTTTGGATGTTTAAAGCAAAAAGAAAGACAGGCACATCCTGCTACCTCATTAGAGAAGCCACATGTCTTTGGCTTTCTTGACCTAGCACTTATCTTGTACTTGATGTTTTCAAAATACCATCCAATCATTAAACAGCCAGTTCCCACAACATCTTTGTGAGATGTGAGGATTGTTTCCATTTTTAGTAAAGGAATTTGAAACAAAAAGAAAAGGTGACCTGTGCAAGGCAGTATAACAAATCAGGACTGGACCCAAATGTCTGCCATTTCATGAACTAAAACTTTGTTTTTGAAAACCAAGGGACAGGGGCGCCTGGGTGGCGCAGTCGGTTAAGCGTCCGACTTCAGCCAGGTCAGGATCTCGCGGTCCGTGAGTTCGAGCCCCGCGTCGGGCTCTGGGCTGGTGGGGCTCTGGGCTCGTGGCTCGGAGCCTGGAGCCTGTTTCCGATTCTGTGTCTCCCTCTCTCTCTGCCCCTCCCCCGTTCATGCTCTGTCTCTCTCTGTCCCAAAAATAAGTAAAAAAACGTTGAAAAAAAAATTAAAAAAAAAAAAAAAAAGAAAACCGAGGGACAGATTTTCATGACCACATCCCTTTCACCTCTTCCCAGAAGCCAAATGCCCTCTTTCCCCTTTGCTGTGAAGTCACTGGAGGAGCATCAGGTGAGGCAGGAGTTAGCAGACACAAGGACACCCCGTGGAGAGTCTCAGAAATCATAAGGGGAACCTTTGGGATATGAAGCCCCAGTCAGCAGGTGGGCATATCAATGCAATCTCTTTTGTGCCTGCTGGGTGGTGAGATCAGGGAGATTCAGGATATATATCAATAATAAAAATGGTATGGAAGGTGTTCCTTCTAGTCTTAGAAAACTAATCTTCTTGATCAGAATCTGTATTGGAAACAAGCCCTCTGAAATTCTTTGGTCTAGTCTTAAGCCAACAAACCGTAACAGCAAACTTGGAGGACTTTCCCAAATTCTAGGAAGGTGCTGCAGGACAGAATCCCAGACCTCTTATATGGCTGCCTCCCCAGGAAGACTGGTAACCACCATAATGTCCTCTAGTATTTCCAGAGTTCTCTGATGAAAGAAGATTGCAGATCATCGGCTGGTCCTATATCTGAGTGAAGGGAAAGTGAAGGCATGCAAATTAGCTTATTTAAGATAATTCAAGACCCCACCTAGACTAGCATTTTGCTCTTAGGCAGGCCATTGAAGCAAAAAGCAAATCCAAATCACATTCTCCTCTCCCAAGGTACCAAGCATACCCTTCCCCCCCCCCTTTTTTTTAAGTCTTTCATTTCAAAGCTGTGATTGCCTGTTTACTTGGTAGAAGTATAGCTACTAAGATATGTTTTGCCTTGATTATGGGATACTCAGGTGGAATAGTATATGACGTGGGCCTCTTCCTAAGCAAGAATAGAAGTTGAGGCTTCCCATCTTCATACCAAATGCCATGCTGGTCCTGCACACCTGAATTCTAAGCACAAGGATCTAAGCATTTAGGTCTATTTTCATAAGCCATACTAGGAAATGCATTCTATCTCTCATTTCATCTTAGTTTAGATTTTCAGGTATAAAACTTCTACATTTACAATGTTTATTATTTATACATATCTTAATGATTTTTTAAAGAGTTTTTTACTATGAGGTACTTCAAATCTTTTTTTGAAAATAATGTAAACATGGTAGTAATAACAAATAAAATACATTTAAAAATCAGTATAATATTCAACACTGAGAATTTCCTTAAAAATCAGTGTGTTTTGGGGTACCTGGGTGGCTTGGCTCAGGTCATAATCTCACAGTTTGTGGGTTTGAGCCTGCTTGGAATTCTCTCTGCCTCTCTCTCTCTTCCCCTCCCCTACATTCTCTCTCTCTCTGTCTTTCAAAATAAATAAATAAACATTTTTAAAAAATCAGTGTGTTTGGGGACACCTGGGTGGCTCAGTCATTTGCCCACTCCCACTCTGTCTCTCTCTCTCTCAAAAATAAACATTTAAAAGAAATCAGTGTGGGGGCACCTGGGTGGTTCAGTCAGTTAAGCGTCCGACTTTGGCTCAGGTCATGATCTCATGGGTTGGAGCCCCACGTCAGGCTCTGTGCTGACAGCTCAGAGCCTGGAGCCTGCTTCGAACTCTGTGTCTTCCTCTCTCTCTGCTCCTCCCCCACTCACTCTGTCTCTTTGTCTCTCTCAAAAATAAATAAACATTTAAAAAAATTTTTTTAAAGAAAAGAAAAGAAATCAGCATGTTTGTCCACAGGTTGACTAGAAAACACTGGTAAAAGATAACTAGTTCTGATATTTTTCTGGGACACACTATACTGCCATACTGGAAATTAAGATACTGAAATCTCTGTATGAATTGTTTAAAGTCACTGCCCTGAACCTCCTGAGGACCTACCACAGGCACTGAACTCTGCACTTCCCTCTGGGACCTCTCCCTCATTCACCTTCTCCAGGATCTAGCTACCAAAGGGGCCCTAAAGGACCAACTTCAAGCTATGACCAGTAGCCATTCTCTCATATTGGTAGTCTAGCCAGTCTGGCTATGTAGTTTTATATTCCCCTTACAGGGACTGTTTTTGCTACTCTTGCATCCTTTCAGTGTATATAATAGCTTTACATTAATTGTTTGCAAACAATATTCTTTTAAGGGCCAGGTAGTGGTGAAGACTACAGATTCTGAAGCTGGACTGCTTGGGTTCAAGCTCTGGTTTAGCCTTATATTGGTCCCTGGGACGTTAGCAAGTTCTGCATCTACTTCATACCTCATTTCCTCATCCATGAGTTGGAGGTAATCGTGGTATCTCTCTCATAGGATTGTTGTGAGGAATGAATAGTGAATGTAACTCAAGCAGTTAGAAGGGTGTCCATAGTAAGCTCAACACATTAGCCATATTACTAAGCACCTACTATGAGCCAGGCGCAGTACTAAATGCTTTGTGTTTGTTATCTAATCCCCCCAGTACCCCCATCAAATAGGTATTTTCATACCTATTTTAAAGAGAACTGAATCTGGGCACCTGGGCAGCTCAATCAGTTAAACGTTTGACTCTTGAATTCAGCTCAGGTCATGATCTTACAGTTTGTAAGTTCGAGCCCTGCATCGGGCTCCGTGCTGCAGGTGTGTATCTTGCTTGGGAATCTCTCTCCCTGGCTCTCTGCCCCTCCCCCACTCATGTGTGTGTACTTTCTCTCTTTCTCTCAAAATAATTAAATAAACTTAAAAAAATTTTTTTTTTAATTTTTTTTTTCAACGTTTATTTTTTATTTATTTTTGGGACAGAGAGAGACAGAGCATGAACAGGGGAGGGGCAGAGAGAGAGGGAGACACAGAATCAGAAACAGGCTCCAGGCTCTGAGCCATCAGCCCAGAGCCCGACGCGGGGCTCGAACTCACGGACCGCGAGATCGTGACCTGGCTGAAGTCGGATGCTTAACCGACTGCGCCACCCAGGCGCCCCCAAAAATTTTTAATTTAAAAAGAGAACTGAATCTCAAAGTACTGAGAAATGTACTTAATGTTACCATGCTGGTGATGGATACAGCAGATTTAAATTCCTAGCTCTTTGACCCAAAGTCTATCCTTTCTCTTCTGACCTAGAGTCTTCCCTGATGGAAGTAACACTTGGCAGCGTAGAAGAAAAAGAAGATGGCTGTCTGGTCCAGGTAGCTTTGGTGAATACCAACTATGTGGAGATGCTCAGTGGATCCACAGAGATCTTGCAAAGGATGGATAGCAAATGGAGTCCTCTCTGACTGGAAGTCCCAGAGCTTTGATTTACAGCAATGTTCTCCCATCACCCCAGCTTTGGCAGGCATCCCTGACCCCTCCCATTCCCTGGCTCTCAGACCTAGTCATCAAGCCCCTCAATTCTGCTCCAGTGGTATCTCTCACATCCCTGCTGTTCCATCCATGCCTTGTGCTAACACTCCATTTCAAGTTCTCATTACCTCATGTCTAGATCATTTCAAAAGCTTAACTAGAGTCCCAGCCTCCGAGTCTGTAAGTCACCCCTCCCACAATCACCACATTATTCCTAAAGAAACTGCTTCCATCACATGATTTCACCGTTCAACCCCCTCCTTCCCCACACATCCCCTGTGACTACCCAGTGTCTGCCGATTATAGTTCAGCTATTCAGAAGGAAGTTCAAACTCCTTCTTAATCTAATTCTAATCTTCATTTCCAAAGTGCTTTCTCAGGATTCCTCTGATTTAGCCAAGATTGCTTTCTTATTATTCCTTTATCATGCTATTTCCTTTCCCACCTCCAAGCCTTACCCACTCCATTCCTCATGCCTGGCACATCCTCCTCTACTCTTCTAAATCCTGTGTGTCCATCATAACCCAACTTGGACACCCTCTCCAGTGTGACACCTTCTGTGCCCACTCCAGGGAAGTTGATGTTCTCTTTTATCTTACACCTCTCATTTGACACCTAGACCCCATTGCTTTACATTACAAATTTGCTCTTTGGTGATACATGCTCTGTTTTCCCAGCTACCTTGTGACCATCTCACAGTGAAGGGAGTGAAGGAGATGAATGGTGGGAGGGTTTTGACAGGGAGGTGATGATGGTAGAGTCTGGTGGTTAGGCCTTTGGGCTGGGTTTGAATCACAGCTCTGCACTAACTACCTAACTAGGCAATCATTGCCAAGACCCCTAATCTCTCAATGTCCCCATCTATGAAATAAGGACAACGACTGTCCCTTCCTCATAGAACTATTGTGAAAATTAAATGAGTTGATATTTCGAGAGCCCTTATCCAGGGCCTGACACATAGATAAAGCTCAACTAATATTATTTATTATTACTTTCATTATTGAACCAAAAGAGTTTATAATGTGCTAGACTCCAAATAAATGACCTTCTTTAATATGTATGGGCCCCCTATGAGGTAATAGATCATGCCCTAGCTATGGAGCCTGCTGAGCAGCCCTGAACTGTATTTCCATGAGAGAGAAATACACCCCAGTAATGTTTAAGCCATGTTTATTTATTTTTTAAGTTTATTTATTTTTATTTATTTTAAGAGAGAGAGAGAGCATGAGAGTGGGGAAGGGGCAGAGAGAGGGGGAGAGAGAGAATCCCAAGCAGGCTCTGCACTGTCAGCACAAAGCAGGGCACAGGACTTGAAATCACAAACCATGAGGTCATTATCTAAGCCAAAATTAAGAGTCGGATGCTTAACCATTTGAGCCAGGTGCTGCTAAGCCATGTTTAATGTCCCTGTTGCAACAGAACCTAATTCTAACAGGTACAATTCCTGTTATTCTGGTGCTGGAATTAGAAGTACTTCTCTCTGGTGGCCCTTAGGAACTTTATTTCTAGTATTCAAAAAATTCTATTAGGAGGGAATGACCCAATTTAAGTCTTTCTCACATTGGTCGGCTTTCTCTTTAGAAGCAGGATATGACACTGAAGAATAAAGAAAGAGAAACAGATACGGATTCTTTCTAAACAGGTGGGGAGGAGGAAGGCTAGGACTAAACTCAGGGATCCTAGGCTGACACCACCCATAACACCTGGGGGATGCTGGGGCAGGTGCAATTTCACTGTTAGCAAAGTCTCTTCAGAAAATCGCATGGATGTTTCGAGCTGTGTAGATCCTGAGTCCAGCCTCAAGCCAGAAACATGTCTGGAGCTAGCTCTGTGTTTTGTTTTGTTTGTTTGTTTGTTTGGTTTTTTTTTGGTTACGATTTAGTAATTTGCTTTAAGTCATGACCTTGATTTGTCCTTTATGCATTTACAGCTAAGAAATGAAGAAAAATAAAACATAAAAAGACTAGGTAGGTGCCCAAGTCAGTGGCTCAACACCACCTCAACCCACCTCCCTCTTGCTTGTTGGAAGAGTTTGTCCTTTCAACAGAGCTGTGAGTTCCAGCTACTCACATTCTCAAATTCCCTGTAGCTACAGCATAGACATGAGATCTAATTTAGTCTAATTGACCTGTATAGCCTGCTAAGGGTCTGATAGGAAATTCCTTCTCCACTGAATATAATCTTGTTAACACAGGATGTCAACTACTACAGCCATCTTATTAGTGTGAGGTAGACAGGGTTAAAATACTAAGGAAGGCAAACTCAAGAGATGGAAAATATCTTGATCCTGATGACATCATTGATCCAACCTTTTAAAATTAGACTGAGTCTGGAGTGCTTGGGTGGCTCAGTCAGTTGAGCATACAAGTCTTGATTTCTGCTAAGTCATGATCTCAGTGTTGTGGGATCAAGCCCAGCATCGGGCTCTGCACTGAGCATGGAGCCTGCTTGGGTCTCTCTCTCTCTCTCTCTCTCTCTCTCCCCCCCCCCACCTCCCCTACTCATATGCTCTCTCCCTCTCTAAAAAAAAAAATCTTAAAAAAATGGACTTAAAAAAACAAATCTTAAAAAGAATATAAAAAATCTAAAAAAAATCTTAAAAAAATGGACTGAATCCAACTTATTGACATGTGAAGTAATAAATGTCTTTATGTTTAATTAATTATGGTTAGATATTCTGTTACTTGTAGCAAAAAGCATCCTTACTGATGCAGTGGCCAAAAACATTTTAATATTCAAAGCTGTAATGCTCTATCTCTATAGGTTATCCTAGTCAAAACAAATATATCTCACCCTTGCTAGCATGTTATTTCCCCATTTTTTAACTGGAGACAGGCTAGGGAAATATACTATCTCCACTTTATGGAAGATTATGAAGTTAGGTAATCTGCATTTGAAACCTGGCTTTACCTCTGTGACCTTTGTCAAATTAACATTTCCATGCCTCAGTTATGTCATCCATTAAATGGGAAAAATAATCATCCTGCCTCATAGAACTGGATCAAATGAGCTAATACATAGAAAATACTTAGAACAGTGCCTGGCCCACAGCAAGTCATTGATCACTTTATACTAGCTTTGCTTTCATCCCCCCAGCAATGTGCCCTTCCATAGGTTTCCAAAGCATTTCGCTGTCACACTTTCACCTACATTTTCCTTTGCCAAGCATTTCTGGGAATAGCTGAAATGTGGGACAGACAGCTCAATCCTCTTTTAGCATGCATACCACAAGATCATCAGAAAAGAAGTTTGACTAGCAGAAAGTAACAAATATCTTGTCTGGAAACACTATGGAGAATCCCAAATTCCCTTCACTCCCCAAATCCCATGCTCTGGATGTACTTGACCGCATGCACTGAGACAGAGATGGCAAGGACTCCTTGGGTTTGATTTTCCCACAGGCCTCTGGGGTGTGCCCTTAGCACTGAACATGTCTCTCATAGATCTATAGCTCTAGGGAATAGAAATAGGAATCCCCCCCCCATGCTCTTATATCACTATCATTTTTACTTTTTTACCTGCCATTTCTTCCCTTCTTGAGCTTTTTTTTTTTTTTTTTTTTTTTTGCTGGACCAAGAATCTCATTTTGTCTTTTTCTCTTGGGAGACTTTTTCCCCATCAACCCATGATTGTACATCCCTTGTCTGGCTACCACCCACCAGGGACTCAGAGTCTGTTTCAGCTTCTTACATCTGCATTATGTTTGTCAATGGAGGTCGGCTTTCAGCCAGTACTTCTGTATATCTAATCTGTAGAGCCCTTGGCAGCTTCCAAAATACTTGGGCCCAAGTTATTTAATCCTCACAAATATCTTGTGTGGTGCATGTTTTTACTCCAAACCTGACTCCTTGAGCCTTTATCCTCTTCCTGTAGAGATCAAGGGCAGGGGGGAGATGAGACAAAAATATTTCACTTTTTTTGCAGTATAGGTTTGGAGTGATAAGGACTTCACCCAGGTTTACCGCAGCCAGGAGTGATTCAGGAGGAGAGAAATCCTGTGAAGTCCACCAGAAACTCGAAAACTTGGCTTTTGAAGGAACAACAAACACCTGATACTTCTTTGGGGAGAAGGATCAGTTTCTGACATCTAACTGGTGGTCCAATACGGAATTGAGGGAGAAGGAGGAAGAGGCTCTGGAAACTTGTTGGCATACCAAAGTACTTCCTGACATGAAATCTTTTACCTTTTGTAGGAGACCAAAGAAGCACAATGTTTGGCCCCCTTCAGATTCAAGATGTTCTATTGATTTATTTATCAGAGAGCCCCTCAAACATTTATATTGGCAATGACTAGGCTAGAAACTGACCCACCCTGTCTCCTTGGGGGGGTGGTTCAGATTCTCTGTGAACAGTTGATGCCCAGGTGAGGTTTCCCTGAACAGGACTGCAGGTTTGTTGAGCTCTGGTTGCTGCGTTCCAGAAGGTAGGAGGAAATGGAGGCCTCTGTGTGTGGCCTGGTACCACACAGCTCTGCCATCTCAGTATCTGTCTGAGCTGCCAGACTCTTGGAAAAGTTCCTTTGATTTCTTCAATTGTATTCAGTGCCAGGTTGGGAGGCCTAGAGAGGGGCCTGGGGCCCAACCATTGTGCTAACCAGAGCAGTACCAAGTGACAAATCTATGCTGCTCTTTCTTTCTTTTTTTTCTTTTTCTTTTCTGCCTTCCAGGAAGATTACTATAAAAAAAACAAA